>NC_059499.1:0-374624 GCF_018139145.2 Gymnogyps californianus | reverse complement strand
GCACCCCGCTGAGTACAGAGCAATGGGTGTGCGGGGGCAGACGTGCCCCTCGGTGGGCTCGTCGCCTCCCGCATGGCTCCCGCTCCTGCCTGGTCCTCTCTCCGCATCCCCCACCCCGGGGTGGGCTTGCACCGCAGCCCTGCCTGGTCCCTGGGTGCTGCCGGTTCGAGGCGAGGGAGGGACGTGCTGCACCCTCCCCTGCAGCTCCAGCCTCGCTCGAGGCAGGGCCAGGAGCACATTTTCTTTTCTTTCTTTTTAGTTTAAGGCAATTCCCACAAACAGCTCTTCAGCGTTGCGAAGGGTAAGCCGAATCAGCTGAAATTCTGCCCGGAGAAGGTGCTGGCGTGCCAGCAGCACCTCTGCGTGCCGCGCTGCGGGAATCGGGGACGCGGATGCCACCTCCCATCCCTGCTTCAGCCAGGCACAGGCGGAGGCAGTTGCTACCGAATTAGCTGGCTCCGGCTCCCTCTCCAGCAGACCCAGTTTGCCTCCTGCTCTGTCTAGGGCTGGGAGCAGCTGCTGGCTTAATTTTCAGCTAAAACCCAAGGTTTGGGTGGGACACGGAGCAGAGGGAGAGGAAGGAGCCGGGCAGGGTGGTGGGCTTTGCTCTTCACCACTTTGGCCCAGTGCAGGAGGTGAATGCGCTGGTCGTCCAGGATGATGAGCTGGGTGCGGTGGGGGCTGCGGGCCAGCGCGGGGCCCAGGTCACGGACGATGAAGTCCCGCTGCTGCGCGGCGGTGAAGGCAATGGTGGGGAACCGGGGGGGTGCGAGGAGCGCTGCGAGGGGCTCGTTCTGCGCCGTCACTGCCCAGAAGGTCACGTTGTGTTTGGCGTATTCATCCAGGAACCTGGCACAGGGACAGGAGGGCGGTGTCAGTCACGCCTGCCCACCCTCTGCCCGCTCCCCAGGCCCCCTGGCCCGCTGCAGTCCTCGAGCATCCCGGCCCCAGGGGATGGTACTTGACGAAGTAGTTGGCCCAGGTCTGGTGGTACTTGTCCCCTGCCTGCCCCTTCAGCGTGCCCTTCCCGCTGATGTCCCCGTTACTCTTCATCCAGGCCGGGGAGGTCCAGGGGCTGGCGTACAGCGACAGCGGCCGCCTGCTCATGGCCGAGGCTCGGTGCAGGAGGGGGATCTGCAAGAGGGGGCAGATGGACTGGCTCAGCTCCAGCTGCAGCCCCCCAAAACCACACAGCCCAGCACGGGAGGAAGGGGAGCACTCAAGGGACCTCCGTGGGGAATGGCAGCCTGCCAGCACCACCCCATGGCATGGTGCCCCGGCTCCGCACCCTGCCAGTGCCAGCCAGGATGCGCCAGGACGTGCCCCGGAGGAGGTGCCAGCTCCCACAGGCTGTCGCCATGCGCCCTGCCAGTGTGCGTGGGGCTCGGCAGCACCCGGTCACGGGGGTCCCGGCACGCACAGGAGCTCCAGCGGGAGAGGGGGCAAGGGCAGTGGCAGTGGCTTCAGCCTCCCACCTTCATCTTCACGTCCTCCTCCGCCAGCCTGAAGTGCTTCAGCTCGTAGTCGTGGGGGACGTCGTCGTAGCTGTAGGGGCGCACGGAGAAGTCGCTGCAACCCATGGGGAGCCGGATGAGGTTGTACTCAATCCCTGCGGAGCAGGAAAGGCATCAAGCAGCACCTGAGCAGGCGCCCAGGTGATGGGCGTCCCTGCAGCGGGGATGGGCGCTGCCACCTCCGGGGACCCCACGAGCCGCCCCACGCTGCCGGTGCCCTCACTGCTCACCGCTCTCAGAGAAGTAGGAGCGCAGCAGGTTGTCCTGGACCGGCTGCGACAGCCCCAGGATGTTCAGGGCAGCAGCATCGGAGAGGGACCCGCCGAAGCCCTTCACATGCTGGTACAGCGTGGAGACGTTGAGCGTCAGCAGCAGCCCTGCGAGGGAGATCCTGGCTCAGCTCACGGTGCCCGGAGGTTCTGCGGTGGCACCCACCGCCCACCCGGCTGCAGCAGGTACCTGGGGCGCGCAGGCTGCGCTGGAAGCTCCCCTCGCTGCGCTCCAGCCGCTTGCCGGCCTTGCTGCTCTCGTACTTGACGTAGGTGCCCGGGGCCGGCAGGACCACGGGGTCCAGCGTGTCGCAGTACGTGGCGTTGCAGACACACACCATGGCATCGCGGCCGAAGTACTTGGGGCTGCAGGGCCGGGCGCCTGGGGGGCACAGGCAGGGTGGGGGCAGCTGCCGGCTCGGGGACGTGTCCCTGCCAGAGCTCTCCTGCCCACCCCGGGTGCTCCCACTGCCCCCGCGCTCTGCACCCCGTCACCTCCCTGGGCACCCCAGCTCCGGTGCTGCCCCCGAGCTCCTGACCCTGTCCCAGGGCACCCCGGCGCCCAAGCCGCGCTGTCCCGTTGCCACCCCCAGAACGTCCCTGCGCTCACCTGCAGCCCAGGGCACTGCCTGCAGCAGCAGCAGCCAGCCCAGGATGCCGACAGCCCCCGTGGCCCCTCCACGTCCCCCCAGCTCCAGTGAGTCCCGGGGAGCAGAGCCTGTGAGCGGGGGCACCCTCAGCCAAGGCAGGCACGGGCGCAGGAGGGGATGAAGGGGCAGGCTGTGCTCCCCGGCTGGATCAGCACTATCTCCTCTGCCCCCACTCCTCCTTCTGCTGCCGGGGAGCTCCTGCCACACGCTCCGTCCTCCCCCCGGCAAAGACCCTCGCTTTGCAGGAAGGTGAGATGGGTCCATCCCTCCCGGGAGCCCACGGCCCACTCGCCTCTGCCCCGGCTGCTCCCCAACCTGCGCTGCCGCCAGCCCTCCTCCTCCTCCTCAGGCAGCTCCAGCCTCCCCACCTTGCCTTTACAGGGAGCCGCTTCGAGACCTCCCTCCGCAGCACACCCTCTCCCACCCCCACAGCTCCTCCTTGCTTTCCTCCCAGCCCGTACCTACTGCTGGTCTTGGACTCGGACCATCGTACGTCTCCTCGCCATGGAACCAGGGCCGGGGAACACTGGGTCCCCCTCGCCTTCTGCTGCCGTGCAAGGGCATCAGCCCCCAGAGAGGAGAGACGGGGACATCGTGCTGGCAGCTCTGGCTACGCGGAAGACCCCACCAGCACAGGGAGACGCAGCACGGGGCAGCTCTGAGAACCCACTGCAATGCCCTGAAGGAAGAGCCCATTTCTTTCTTTCGTCAGGCAGGGTCTGGATGAATCCCTGGAAGCAGAGCAGAGCCCACGAGCAGGCTCACCGGCACTGTAGGCTGTCCTGCTAATGAGCTCTAACAGCGCCTTGGGCGATTTACCCCTGCCCATCACCCCGGTTCCCCCATTCCCCCCCCCCAAGAGCTGCTGTGGCTATGCACCCAGCGTGGGGAGGGTCCAGGACCCCCAGACGAGGATGGCAAACGTGGCTGTGTGGGCCGGTGCAGCAAAAGGACCCGCCGGGTGCAGCCACACAGGAGCCGGGGCTGCTGCCATGCCCTCCCCAAGCCTTTTGCATCGCTCGCCCCACCTCAGCACGCACCATGGAAGGCAGCAGCAGTAGCAGCAAGCTGGTAAGTGCCCCAGTTGCCCCAGCACAGGCAGGGCTGCGTTCTGGCCCCCGGCAACGGCAGCCAGGGCTGCGCTGTCAAGCCAGACCCACGGAGGGGAACCTGCTGCTCCGACACCGGCTGTGCCAGGAACAGAGCTCTGTTCCTCTGTGCCTGGTGACAAACTGCTCCAGGAGCGCTCCCTGCTCCTCTGAGAGCAACCATCCCAGTCCAAAGAGCCAGGGCTGAACTGGGATGGCTCACCCGGGCACGCAGACACCGCCTGGTCCTGGTCACATCACCCAGGACGTGCCCGCTCCCGTGGACGTGCATGCACGCACCCATCACTGCAGGGACACCCTCAGCATCTCTCCGCAGGGGTGGCCCAGGGGGACAGAGAGCGGCCAGCTCCCAGCCAGTGCTCCGCCTGCCCGAGAGCATCGAACACTGGGGCTCAGAGTTTCCCTCCACAGGGTTAAATTGCTCCGTTAGCTCTCCCTCTCCGGGTGGAGCAGCCCTTCATGACTAATTTTCTCCTTTTCTGGCATACCAGATGCAGCTGTGGGGCAATTCAATTCATCAAAGTTCCTCCTACCCTCCAGTGCTGCCCTGCCACCGCTCCATGCCTCCGCCTGCCATGTGGGGCCGGGCCATGGGGTTCCCGGGCCAGCTGCCACCGGGGAAGGGGCAGACGGGGCCAGGCAGCCCCCAGTTACTCACAGGGCAAAGAGGCAGCCCCAGAAGGAAGCTCCTGGCCCTGTCCCTCTGCCCCATGGGTCTCCCACCCCCAGCCGTGACTAACATGTCAGCCGGCTGCTACACCCAGGCTAATAAGCCCCAATTTTGGGGAGGGGTTAACAGGTCAGCCCCTGCTGCCCCACAGTGATCAGCTGCCCCCTGGCCCACTGCCAGCCACCCGGGATGCCCCGTACACCCCTTTTCCGTCCCCATTTTGGGGTCCGGCTCTGCCTGCCCCCCTGCCTGGCCACGGCCCCGCAGCCGGCTTGGGTCCCTGCAGCTCCCACAGCTCCCGGGAGCAAAAACACTGCGGAGGCTGCTGGAGCTCATCCCTATCAACACTGGCTGATAAGAGCTTCCTGCTGAGCAGGAAAAGTGAGACCCAGGGGAAGGGCAACACCTCGGAGCGGAGCGGGTGGCACGGGAGATGCTGGGCAGTCCCACCAAATCCTCTCAAAGCCACTTCTTGCTGCTGCTCCCAGCACAGGGGGTTTCTCGTGGTGTTCACAGACCTGCCCCGCAGCAGGCGGAGGAGCCTGAGGGGGGTGAATTTTGTCCCTTAGCCAGGCCAGTGGGGATGGGAACGCTGGGAACGCGGAGCTAGGGCTGAGCTGCCTTTTACGGGGATCACGACTGCGAAAACATGGGTGCCAAAGCAGGAACCGGGTGCGCAGAGCCTCGATGCGGCATTGCGGCAGCAGCTCAGGCTCCAGGGTCCTGGACCTCAGCCCTGAGCAAAGGGAGACCTGGCCCTTGCTGGTGGTCACTGGTTCCAGGCCAGCTGCTGGGGGTCCCATCCTCCCAGCCCCAGCAGCCACCAGCCAGCACGCACCCCAAAATGAGCCAATGCTTTGCACAAGAATTAATGAGCCAAGCCCAACGACGCTGGGGGATTCACTCCCTCTCCATTTAACCCGGAGCTAGTTGGTCCTTCAGAGCCGAGCAGAGCACAGGGATGAGAGCACGCGTCCCAGGATGATTCAGCATCCGGCCATCAGCTTTTATTACCAGGGCCGGTAAAAGGTTAAAGAAAGTCAGTAAGTAAGAACCTGGGAAAGAAGCAGCAGGCGGAGGAGCGGTCCTGCACCTGGGCGCAGGGATGCTGGAAGCTGGATGCGGGGCTCGCTGTTGCCGCGATCCTGGAGAAATATTTCCCTCTTGTGGACAAACACAAACAGCCTCCAGGCAGGAGCGGGATGCTCCTGCCCCTCTGCCCAGCCAGCTCTCCCCCAGGACTCAGGCACCCCCTTCCCGGTGTTGCGGGGTCCCAGGGCTCCTGCCCCAGAGCAGCGTCCCGGTGGCACCGCGGTGCAGGACGTGCCAGCTTCCCAGGGTGACCCTGTCACGCACTTATCCACCACCCTGGGAACTGCCGGAGCCGGCGCTGGGCTGTGCCCGGCCCACGCAGCATCGCTGCTGTCAGCCCTGACAGCATCCCCGGGGCCGCATCCCGCCCACCTCAACCCGGCTCAGCCCTGGCCTCCCGTCCTCACCCTGCCTGCAATCGTGACCTCCCTGCCCTAATCCTCTGCTCAGCACACCCTCCGAGCTCCCTCCTTCCTGGGTGCGCCCGCACTTGGCACCCACTCCTGGCCCCGTGCCCGCTTGCTCAAGCTGCCCCAGCTCCGTGGCGGGTGCTGAGCCCCTAAGTGCACCCCGAGCCTCCTCATCGCAGCGGGGACCGCTCTGCCCTGTCCCCACAGGGGACGGTGCACCCCATTGCAGGGCCGCTGCAGCCTGGCCAGCATCCCTCTCCCTGCAAAGCCCCCGGAGAAGCTCGCAGAGGCCCCGACTCCATCCAGAGCCGGCTCGTACCCTGAACCCACCGTGCTGCGATGCTCCTGGAGCTGGTTCTGCCTCCAGCTCCGACCTCGAGGAGCACCCTGCACCCTGCGCTGGGCGAGATGCGATCTACGCATCCCCCCCAGCCCAGCATCAGGCTGCACAAGATGCAATCCATGCACCCCCCCAGCCCAGCATCAGGCTGCGAGTAGCTCCAGCTTGGCAGAAAAAGCACGGAAAGCTGAAGCTTGGCCACAATCCCTGCCCAGGGCTTCCACTAAGGTGGGCGTCCAGGCGCTTCGCCCCAACTCCTGCTCCAGACCCAGAGCATCTGCGTGCAGGGTAAGTCCTGAGGTGCCTGCCAGTTCCTAAACATGCCCACAAAGGCAGCGGGAGAGCACCCGGGCTCGGCTCATCCCGCTTGAACCTGGGAGCAGACAGGTACCCGGAGCATCTCCCTGGCAGGGTAAGCCCCAGCGGGAGTTGGGGGGGGGGAGAGCAGCAGGGGTGG
Source organism: Gymnogyps californianus (assembly GCF_018139145.2). Classification (NCBI taxonomy): domain Eukaryota; kingdom Metazoa; phylum Chordata; class Aves; order Accipitriformes; family Cathartidae; genus Gymnogyps; species Gymnogyps californianus. The sequence goes on along the minus strand of NC_059499.1, from coordinate 368,113 downwards.
GCAGGGAGAGCGGCCGCTCTGCGCTGCTTTTGGGACTCCCACGGGCTCTGTGCCCGGGTGGCACCCAGCCACGGTACCCGGGAGCAGGGGAGGGACCTGAACGTTTCACTTCCAGCCACAGACATAGAGGCAGCATCAGCATTTAATGTCAGAGCAGCAGCAAACAGCGTTCACAGCCTGTGGGATCTCCACCCCGAGGGGCACCGGTGCTCCCGGCCCTTCTACACACGCATGGTGCTCCCCGGCCCGGCTCACTCCTCCAGCTCGCCTGAGCGCTCGGCTCCGTCACGGTGCAGATGGCAGGGAGCCGCCTCCTCCGTGCTCCCAGGCCTGAGCCCGTGGGCAGCGTGGGGCTGCTCTCCTGGCCCGGCTCGGTTCGGCCCCTGGTCAGCCCTGGGCATCCCAGCCCCATCACTGCTGCTGCCACAGGTAGGTCTGGATGGAGCTGGCCGGAGCCACAGCTGCGATGAGGCCAACCGTATCAGCCAGGCCGAAGGTGATGTTCTGCGGGGACCTGGAGGGCGAGGAGCAGCGGGGTCAGACCTGCAGCGGCTCCCGAGCACCAGCGGCGCACAAGGCCCAGCAGAATGAACCACACACACACATACGCGTGGCCCGGCAGGACGGGGTCCCATGCTCGCAGGCCGGGCTGCATCACTCACCGGTTCAGAACCACCACCACCACGGTGCCGTCGGGGCGCAGGAAAGCTGTGTACTCCAGTTCTGTCTTCTTGGACTCTTTGGAGGCGACGAGCCCCACGCGCTGGGAGCCCTCAGGGATGAACTTACTGCACGGGCATGAGCAAGAAGCAACCCCAGGAAGGGAGTCAGACCCCCGAAGAGCTCCTCTCCCAACAAACCTGCCCTGTTCCCCTCCCAACAAGCTGCTACTGCAACCATGGAGCTGGAGCCCGGGCAGCTGAGAGCATGTCGGGGGGCCCCGACCCACCTGAAGTGCCCCATGTGGTAGAACATGGGCTGCTTGTAGAAGATGCCTTCGCTGGTGTCCACGATGATGGGGCTGTCCACGTAGTTCTTGACCCAGTTGGGACCCCCCTCCAGGTCCAGGGCCAGGTTCCAGTCGGTCCAGCCAACCACAAAGTGGTTCAGGTTCTGCAACAGGACAGCCCAGACATCTGCCCAAGGAGTGGGGCGCTGACGGGAGAGGGAGCGTGCCGGCAGCCCTCTCCGGGGCCAGCCGCGCAGGGTGACGCAGGGCCCTCACCGTCAGGATGCTGTGGCTGTACTGGTTCCCCCGCTCCCAGCAGCCCAGGATCACGTCCCTCTCCCAGAAATGGGCCCCGATACACGCCTCCGTGGCCAGGATGAAGTAGTCGGGGAAGAGCTCGTGAGTGGGCACCACCGTGTCCTGTATGGGACCGATGAAGTCCAGGTACCAGTGGATGCCGATGCCGTGGATGTAGCGAGCTGCCTCTTCATCTTCCAGGACCTAGCAGGGCGAAAAGTCGGCCACCACCAGGTCCCGTGGGGCAGAGCGCCAGCACCCCAGCTCCCACGCTGCAGGACGGAGCGGCCGAGCCCTCCGCCGGGATGTGCTGCGCCACCGGGACTGGGGCTCTGTCCCGGCTCGCCGTGCTAGCGGACCCCACAGCCGCACGCACCACTTTGGCCCAGTGCGGGAGGTGGAGCCGGTTGTCGTCCAGGATGATGAGCTGGACATCGCGGTGGGAGCTGTTGGCCAGCGCGGGGCCCAGGTCCCGTGCGATGAAGTCCCGCTGGTGCTCGGCCGTGAAGCCCAGGCACTGGAAGGGATAGTTGTTGATCAGCCCGGCCGTGGGCTCGTTCTCCGCCGTCACTGCCCAGAAGGTCAGGTTGTGCTTGGCGTATTCGTCCAGGAACCTGGGCGCAGGGGAGGGGTGAGCCATGGGGGTCTCCCCACTGCTGAGGATCCCCTGAGTATCTCCCCCGAGTATCTCCCCCCTCCCCAGGCGCTCCTTACCGCACGAAGTAGTTGGCCCAGGTCTTGTGGTACTTGTCCCTGCCTGCCCCTTCAGCGTGCCCTTCCCCACAAAGGACTCGCTGGTCTTCATCCAGGCCGGGGAGGTCCAGGGGCTGGCGTACAGCGACAGCGGCCGCTTGCTCATGGCCGAGGCTCGGTGCAGGAGGGGGATCTGCAGGAGGGGACAGAGGGGGACCACCTGAGCTGAGTCCCTGTGCCCCCCCGCACATCCCACCCCGCTCCCTCCCACCGCTCGCCTTCAGCTTCGTGTCCTCGTCTCGCAGGCTGAAGTGGGCGAGCTCGTAGTCGAAGGGAACGTCGTCGTAGGTGTAGGCATGGAGGGAGAAGTCGCAGCTGGCCATAGGGAGCCGGACAAGGTTGTACTCCAGCCCTGCCAGGCACAGTGGGGTGGGACAGGCAGAGGCGGGCAGTGGAACAGGAGGTCTCCGAGCCCTGCCGGCATCCAGGCAGAGGCCCACAGGGTCCCCATCACCATCCCTCCCGTGATGTTCTCACCTTCCTCAGAGAAGTACGAGCGCAGGAGGTGATCCTGGGCTGTTTCTGGCAGGGAAAAGATGTTCGTGGCAGCCGCATCGGTGATGGAGCCGCCGAAACCCTTCACCTTCTGGTACCGCTGTGTCGTGTCGACGGTCAGGACAAGATCTGCAGGGAGGGAAGCCAGTGTGACGGTGGGTCGCAGGCAGGGTCCAGCCCCTCTCTGCCGGCCACAGCGGGTACCTGGGGCATGCAGGCTGCGCTGGAAGCTCCCCTCGCTGCGCTCCAGCCGCTTGCCGGCCTTGCTGCTCTCGTACTTGATGTAGGTGCCCGGGGCCGGCAGGACCACGGGGTCCAGCGTGTCGCAGTACGTGGCGTTGCAGACACACACCATGGCATCGCGGCCGAAGTACTTGGGGCTGCAGGGCCGGGCGCCTGGGGGGCACAGGCAGGGTGGGGGCAGCTGCCGGCTCGGGGACGCGTCCCTGCCAGAGCTCTCCTGCCCGCTCTGGGTGCTCCCACTGCCCTGCGCTCTGCACCCCGTCACCTCCCTGGGCACCCCAGCTCCGGCGCTGCCCCCAGCCCCCCCACCCCGCTGCCGCCCCACGCTCACCTGCAGCCCGGTGCACGGCCTGCAGCAGCAGCAGCAGCAGCAGCCGCCAGCCCAGGGCACCGGTGGCCCCCATGGCCCCTCCACGTCCCCCGGCGGGTCCCGGGGTGCAGGGCCTGTGAGCAGCAGCACCGTCAAAGCCTCCCGTCCCGCTGGCACCCCGAGCCGGTCCCGGCCGCGCTCGCTGCCCAGCCTCCCCCGCAGCACCGGGCCCGCTGCCGGCCTCGCCTTTAAGGGCGCCCGGGCTTCCCGTTCCGCCCACGCCCGGGGCGCCGGTGCAAGAGCGGCACCAGCACTGGGCGAGCCGGGCCCCGGTTGGGCAAGACAGCTGGCGCGGGCCTTACCCCCACGACGGTAACGGGGCCGGGGAGCCGGGGGAGCCGCACGGGCGGCGGGGCCGTTCACCCCCCCACGTCGCCCCCGGCACCGCCCCGCTTGGGCAACGCGCTGGCGTCCCCCGCTCCGCCCGGCCCCGCGCCGGTACCGGCCGTCCCCGGCTGCCGCCCCGCGCCTACGGACCCCCCCCCCCGCCGCGGGGACGCAGGCGGCCGGCGCCCCGCCGCTCACGTGATCAGTCAGCTGACCCGCTACGCCCCGCCCCTTCCCCCCGTTCCTCGGCGCCACCGGCCCCACGGCCCCGGGCGGGCGGCGACCACCTTTATTCGGTCTCTAGCGAGGGGCAGCGCGGCTGCGAGCGCCGCGGGACCGGCCCCGCAACGCGTCCCCGGGCGCAGCCGGGCGCGGGGACCCCCGGGGCGGGCGGCGGGGAGGGGACGGGGGGGGACACCGGGCAGGAGACAGGCACGGCCAGCGCAAGGGACCGGGAACCGGGCACGGCCGGTGTGGGGACGGGGCTGAGGGGCTGGACAGGGGACAGGCACGGCTGGCATGGGGGACAGGGCAGGGGACAGGCACAGCCGGCGCAGGGGACAGGGCAGGGGACAGGCACGGCTGGCGTGGGGGACAGGCACGGCTGGCGCAGGGGACAGGGCAGGGGACAGGCATGGCCAGCGCAGGGGGGGGACAGGGCAGGGACCGGGCACGGCCATCCCAGGGTGGAGGCACGGCTGGCACAGGGGACAGGGCAGGGACCGGGCACGGCCATCCCAGCGTGGAGGCACGGCTGGCACAAGGGGACAGGGCAGGGACCGGGCACGGCCAGCGCAGGGGACAGGCATGGCCATCTCGGCCCCCCAGCCGACACCGCAGGGGACCAGCCCCTCGCCCTGGCCCCGCCTGGGGAAGGGGCCCAGAAGAGGCCCCAGGGCAGCGGCAACGTCCGAGCAATGTCCGAGGGTCCTGGCCCAGAGCAGGACCCCCCCCTTCTCCGCACCGGGGCCCTGGGAGCGTCCCTGCGGAGGCTGCGCCATGGGTGGGGGTGCGCTGTCAGAGGACGCTCTCCTTGCAGGTCCCGCTGAGGCTCCGTGGGCGGCTGCGCTCCAGCCGGCGGGCGGACAGGAGCCGTCGCAGGGACGAGGTGGAGCTCAGGTCCCCGCAGCTCTGCAGGTGGATGCCTTCGTGGGGCTGCTCCGCTCCCGGCCAGGCGTTCCAGGGAACCTGCAACCCCGGGGGGGACAGGCTGCAGCCGCGCGGCCGGCACCCCTGCCCATGGCACCCCTGCCCATGGCACCCCTGCCCATGGCACCCCGTGCTCCCCCTGCCCCACCCGCAGCCGAGCGGGCACGCAGGGCAGGAGGGCAGGGATGGCGGAGGTGTGCATCACGCGCATACAAGGTCATTAAGGACGGGCTCGTTCCCATCAGGGCCTCCCGGGCTGCGCAATGTCTCCAGTATCCCGTAAGCCGAGGCCGGGACATCCCAGCGACTGCCTCCGGGCTGTGGTGACTCAGGGGCAAAGCCAAAGCCGTTGTGACATGCATGATTTTCCCACTCGTGGCTACGGTGGGGACCAAGGGGAAGGGGCTGCCACGCCAAGAAGGGCTGGGCAAGGACAGTGCCGCAGGAAGGAGGCTCTGCCTGCAGCCCCTGCCTGCAGCTAGGGTGCCAACACCATGGGGTGCATGGCAGGGGAACGGAGACCCTGGAAGGGCCAGCGTGGAGGTGCTGGTGGGGACTGGAGGGAGGGAGAGGGTGTGGATGGGGGTCCCTGGGAAAGAGGAGCTGCCCCTGTCCCCTGGGGCACCGTGGCTGCCGGAGCCCACCTGCTTGTGCCCCTGGGAGCTGTGCCCGGGCACCTCCATGCCGGCTGCCGGGCTGCGCTTGGGTCTCTGCAGGAACCTGGCCACCAGCCCGCGGGTACCCCGGCAGACCTTGAGGTCCCCCAGGGAGCGGGTCGTCGTCTTCGACAGCTGCTGCGTCACCTTCTTGGAGGGCAGCAGCTTGCTCTTTCCCGCCGAGCCGGCCCGGAGCAGCGGGGGGGAGTCACAGTGTGAACGGTGGAGCAGGCAGGCCTCTGAGCACAGCCCTGCGGAGAGTCCGCTGTCAGATGCCAGGACGCTGCTCCTGACGGGACCTGTGCCCACAGCCCCTGGGGGTCCTGCTGTCTCCCCTCCCCAGCCAGCGGGAGCGGTACCACCGGGGGGTCTCCATCATCCCAGCCCCAATGGGGTGAGCCCAGTCCCCAAAGGGCTACAGAAACACTCCCCCCACCTCTTTGTACGTCCCAGTACATCCCAGTGCCCTGACCTGTATCCGCAGAGGAGTTGGACACGATGTCCTCCAGTGCTTTGGTATAAAGTACTTCCCTGAAATCTGCTGGGAGCAGAAAGAGCACTCAGGCTTTGGCAGCAACCGGCACCGCTGTGTGGACCCCCAGCACCAGCCCAGGCAGCACGGCCCCCCTGGCACCCCTCTCCTCCCGACCCAGCAGACCCCGCCTGCTCCCCCCATTCACCTGGCACAACCACCCGCCTCAGACCGGCTGTAATCCCACCTAGCCACGGAGAAACGCGGCCAAAACCTGCGGCGCATCCTGGCTGCACCAGACAGACGCTGCCGCGCGCACATCCCCATCCCAGCAGCCGTTGCCACCTACCAGCATGGCCGGCTGTCAGGACGCCGGGATCACTGTGCGACCTCACGAGCAATCGTTGGCTCAACCCCGGGGCCGGCGACGAGGGGCAGGAGGTCTCGCTGTTACGCCGCGGGTGGCAGAGGTGCCCGGCGCCGGGTCCCGCAGAGCGGCCGCCTCCGCGCCCCTGCAGCGAGCCCTTCTCCTTGAGCCGCACCTCGGGGAAGCAGGGGCCGACGCAGCGGGCCAGCCCCTCCAGGCGATTGCAGCTGTGGGTGACGGCTCCCCCCACCAAGATGCCGTCGTGGCTGGGTTCCGCCGTGGAGCAGGAGTAGGAGCGCTCCCCCCGCACCCGGGGCTGAGGCGACTCCTCAAAGGGCCCCTGCAAGCCCAGCGTGGGGCTGCGCGTGTGGTGGCTGCACTGCACGCAGTCCACGCTCAGGCAGTAGTCCGCACGGCTGCGCTGGATGGAGCGGAAGAGGACGTAGTCGACGGAGCGCATGGAGCCCTGCAGCTCCAGCAGGCACGAGTCCTCCGAGGGGCTGCTGTCCCCAGGGATGTCCATGATCTCAGACATGATCAGGGACCCGCTGTCCATGGACACTGCAAGGAGCGGAGCGGGCGTGAGTGAAGAGCTGCCGGGAAGGGCCGGTCCCCCCCGCGGGCCCCTCTCCCGTCCCGCCGATGCTCCAGCCCGAGGTGTGCCGATGGGGCACGCTCACCTTCTCCGCTGAGCACGATGGAGGGGACGCGGTCGCAGGTGCAAGCGTGCGAGCCGTCTGTCAGCTGCGAGTCAAACAGGGTGGCCTGCGGGACGGGGCGGTCAGGGCACAGGCAGAGCAGGAGCCCAGCCCTGCCTGGCCACCCCCTGCCCGCAGCCCCCCCCCGTCTCCCACCTGGCTGTCTCCTCGCAGCCCCATCACTGTCTCGTAGGAAGGGGGGAAGTCGGTTGGGTAGAGGGGCACGGGGCTGTCCATGGAGCCGTTGTAGGTGATGCTGCGGAGGCAAGAGCGGAAAAGCCACGTCGGGTGGGACAAGCCCTGCTTGGGGGCAACCAGGCCCCCCGCTCCTGCACCACAGTGGCCCCGCTCCACCAGCCTTGCTCCCAGCCGGCTACCTCTGCGCGTCGGTCTCGGAGCTGCAGGTGTACTCGGGCGGGTAGTAGGGGGGTGGCGGCACCGGGGGCACGAACTCCTCAAAGTCCATCATGCTCTGCAGAAAGGTGTCGGGGGGGGACGTGCATTCCAGCGTCACGGAGCTCAAGCGCTGGGGGACCAGCTGCCGGGAAAGGGGAGGAGGGAGAGCTGGGACCCCCTGCCCAGAGATCCAGCAAGGGATGTGTGTCCCGGGCCTTAATCCGCACCTGGCTGGGGCCAGGTCCTGCCCTTGCACCCTGGGGGCCCCCAGCCTGGGAGCGCTGCTCCCCAGCCCTGTCTGCTCCTGGACCAGGGCTGGGACTCACCACATGGACAATGTCGAGGGAGAAGATCTGGATGCAGCACACAACAGCAGAGAGTGTGCAGATGATGGTGGAGAAGACGGTCAAGCCGCAGACACTGAAGAGGAGGTCCTGGGGAGGAGCGGGGTGAGCTGCGGACGCCCACAGAGCATGGCGGGGTGCGCAGCCGCTCCCCAGGGAGCCCTTGCCCCCCCTGGGTCCCCCACCTTGAGTGCCACACGGATGCTCCGGCAGTTGGGGTTGGGGAACATGGTCAGCATCTCACTCTGCCGGCTGCAGGAGGCGGGCGGGGGCTCCGAGCGGGCCTGGCAGCAGACACATGAGTCCCTCTCCTGGGGACAAGGAACACCGTGACGCCGTGCTCTCCCCCAAGAGCCACCGGCGCGTTCCACCACCAGACCCCTGCTCCACAGCTCCCCGTGTCCCCAGGGCCCTGCAGCCAGGGGCGAGCTGCGCTCAGTTGCCCGGGCGCACTGCGGCAGCCCCCGACCAGCCTCACCCTCTCGCAGGCCTCCAGGGACTTCACCAGCTGCGCGTTCTGGCAGGACAGGATGGACCCGGCGAGGCTCAGCATGACGCCCAGCACTGACAGCAGCGTGAAGAAGGTGATCTGCAGCGGGGAGGAGAGGGGCTGCCAGCCAGGCCCGGCTGCGTAGCAGGCAGCCGACGCCTGCGGCTGCATGTCCGGGGGCACGTGGGGCTGCTCGGCCCCCTCACGCTGCCCTTCCCATCCTGGCCCCCCGCCTGCGGAGGGGGCTCCCCCCAACACCTACCACCAGGGTGAGCGGCCGCTTCCAGGAGACGATGCCGACGAGCCCGGACAGCGCCAGCTGCAGACGCACAAGCCCGGGGATGAGGATGGGGAGGGGTCTCTGCCAGGCAGTGGGGCCCAGAGCAGCCCCCCGGCCCTTGGGCAGAGCCCCCCGAGCCCTCCAGGCCCGAAGCCCGCCCAGGAGCAGCAGGGCCGTAGGGGCAGCCCCGGTGCCGCAAGCTGGGAGAAACTGCTGATTCAGGGCACTGGAGAGCCTGGGGACTGCGGGCAGCTCCGTGCCGGACAGCGAACCCGGGCCAGGATCCATGCCGCAGGGTCACCGCGGGGGACCCGGGGTCTGCCAGGGTCCTGCCCTCACCCCACGTATGCAGCAGGCAGAGCACCCCGCCGCTTGGCTCGGGAGCAGGGCAGGGCTGCCCGGTCCCCCGCCCCGTCACCGCTGCAGCACCCCACGCACCCCTCCCTGCCTGCGGCTGCACAAACCTGCTCAGGGTTTGTCCAGAAGCGTGTCACCTCAACACACGTACCCTGGATAGCCTCCCCCACCGCTCTGGGGGTCCCCATCCCTCACAGAGTCACCCTGGGGGAACCCTTGGGATTCTCCCACAATGCACCGCGGCAGCCACGGGCAGAGGGTGGGGGAGCAGCGGGGCTACACTCCCCTGGGACCGGCGGCAAATTCAGCATCCAGGGAGCTGGCAGAGCAGGTCTGTGCCGGACCCCTCCCCGCGCTGCCCTGGCCCCAGACTCACCGAGAAGCCGGCCCAGGATGGGCAGGAGTGCCGGATCTTGGTGGAGGGCGTGATGGTGGCCGCCACCAGGCTGAAGGTGACGATCAGGATGCCCAGGATCACTTGGATGAAGCCCAGCACCAGCAGGATCTGCAGCCAGGTCCGCTGGACGCGGAGGTGGGTGAGGCTGCGAGACGTGCGGCCGGTCAGCGAGCGGCTGGAGTCGCTGGGGGAGGGCATGGCTGCCCCGGGCAGCGAGCGGGGGCAGCCGGCCCCAGAGCCCCGGGGCAGCCGGCGGCAGGGCGCCAGGACGGGGCCGGCCCGGGGGAAGCAGGAACGGATGCTCTGCGGGAACGGGCCGGGCTCCACCTTTCGCCTCCTGGAGGATGCTGACGGCGGCTCTTCCCTGCCCCCCCCGGGAGGGATGCTCGGGGCAGCGCCCACGGCCACGCGGGACCCGGGGCCGCCAGAAGCTCCGCGGGATGTCCTGGGAACAGAACCAGCCTCACCGGTACCTTCGCATCCCGGCCGCAGAGCCGGCCTAGAGCTCCCGGCCGGAGGCAGAACGCGGCCCCGGGGCTTTCTCCTCTCTCGCCGTCCCTCCAGCGCCGGGCCCCCGCCGGGGGATCATGCCGCCCTGCGGAGGCCGAGAACCGCCGCCCGGGACGCGGCACCCGGGCCGGGCCGCCGGCCCCCGGGGCAGCGCCGGGAGGCGGGAGCCGCGGGCCGGGCAGCGGGCGAGGGACCGGCCGCCGCCCAGGAGCATCCTCCGCGGGCGGCGGGCGCAGGGGCCGGAGCGCCCGCGGGGGATGGGGCGGGGGGTGGGGGGTGGTTCCCGCTGCCAGGAGCGCCCCCGGCACGGGCCGGTACCGGCGGGCTCACCGCCCCGCGCCCCCCAGCCCCGGCCCCGCGCGGAGCGGCTGGCGGGGACGCCCGGGCGGCGGGATGCTGCGCGGAGCGCGGCCAAGCATCGCCCCCCGCCGAACCCCGGCGGCGGCCTCCGGGATCCCCGCTCCGCCGGGGCCGCAGCCCGGTGGCCGCGGCAGGAGGCGGGCGCGCCCGAAGCGCAGGGCAGCTCCCGGTACAGCTCCCGCCGCCCCCCGCAGCTCGGGCCGCGCCCGCACCGGGGCCGCCCCTGCGCGGCACGCCGGGAGCTGTAGTCCGGCCCGCCCCACCGGGAGGCCGCGGCCCCGCCGCTCCCCTCCCGCTCCCGTCTGTCAGCGCACGGAGACGGCGGAGGCTGAGTGAAACTTCATTTATTCCTTAAATAAAACCCGAAGGCGGCTTGGCGTCGGGCACAGCAACACACGGGAGGCGGCGGCGGCGGCAGGACGGCCACGGCTGGAGCGGGGACCACCGCCATCACCCAGCACAACTGGCCAGGGCCGAGCCGCGGCTGTGGGGAGCTACCGCACGCGCTGGCCCCCGCAGATGAAGGCACGGAGCCTCTCGCCAGCCCAGGAGCAGCAGGGACAAACCCAGGAGCGTGGGAGAGGAGATGGGGCGAAGCAGAACTCGGGAACCCCCGGCCCAGGGACGCCAGGCCCAGGGAGCCCCGGGGGACACTGGCACACGGGACGGGGGACACCAAGGGCTAGCGGGGGGCACATACTGGGCAGCGCTGTGCACAGGGACCGGCTCAGCCCCTGAGAAGGGAGAAGGGTGCTGGGGAAGGGACGGGCTCTGGGTGAAGAGTGCCAGGGGGAGCGAGGGGGTGCTGGCCCCAGGGCAGGCAGAGGCAGGGGGGAAGGGAGAAGCCGTTCACCCCCTCGCTGGAGGCGAGGCAGGAGCTAAGGAGGTACCCGGGTCCCTCCTCGGTGCCCAGCCCGGCTTTAGGGACCACCGCGGGCCCAGTCCCACACGGCGGGGGCCGGGCACACAGGCTAAGGGCAGGAAGCCCCACCAGCAGCACATGCACCACCGCGCTCTCCTTATCCCCGCGCCTGGAGCGGGCTCAGCCCGGCAAAGGAGAGAGGGAGAGGACGGGGGAAAGGGACTGGAGTGGGGGGCTGCCCTCCCAGCTCAGCACCCTGGGGACGGAGCCAGCCCCAGCCCACTGGAGCAAGCCCCTGGGGGAAGAGGGAGGCGATTTTCTTGGCAGAGAATCGGGTCCCGCGTCAAAGGGAAGGGAGGAAAAAGCCTCCAGGGAAGAGCCAGCCCCTGCACGCCCTGGGACTGGGCACACAAGGCCCAGGGCACACAAGCGGCATCCCCAGGTGGGGAAACAGGAGAGCCCAGCGAAGGTGAGCGGCCGTTTCGGTCCCTGTCACACGTCTGGAGGAGGCTCCTGCCCCCAGCAGCTGGTGCTGGAAGGGAGGGCGATGAGAAGCGCAGGGCTTGGCCACAGCACCTCCCATCCCGCTCCTTCCCCAGTCCGCTGAGGGGAGGGGACCAGCACAAACCAGAACAGCCTCCATCCGTGAGGAAAGGGGTTAGAGCAGCAGACGATTCAGGCACCAGCACTTCCAAGCTGGGATGAGGCAGCCTCCGACAGCTGATGCAGACACACGGGGATCCAATGAAAGTGCAACTTGGATTTCCTCTTCCTTAGAAAGAGCCCACGTGCGATGAGAAGCCGGGGCCCCCGCCTGGCTAGGGCGCCCGGAAGGCATTGGTGGCGGCACCGGCGGCGGCGTTGGCCGCCGCAGTGCGCACCGCCTGGTTGGAGAAGACCCCCGCAGCAAACTCCTCCTGTGCTTTCTGGAAGCTGGCGCCCGTCCGGCGGTACAGAGAGTGGATCTGGAAGAGAGCAGCAGGCTCGGGGTCAGGGCAGCAGCCCCGTTCCAGGCCCCCAACGAACAGAGCCGTGACCCCGCGCCTGCCAAACCCCCCCCCCCCCCAAGCAGCGCTCTGGCCCCGAGGTTCGATGCAAACTCACCTTTTTCAGCATAATAATGCCCAACACAGCCACTGCTGTGAAGAACAAGGACACCAGGATCATCATCACAGCCACGGCCGTGTTCTTCCGCAGCGCTATCAGGCTCAGTATCCAGCCGCTGCAAAACAAGAGGCGGTTGCCCACAGGTTCCCTCTCCCCCACCCGCCTCCTCCCTCTCGGGGTACTCGGCCAGCCAGGGCTCCCCGAGGTCAGCACAACGCGCACCTGAATCCCCAGTTTGGTATGCCAATCGCCTGCAGCACGTAAATCACGTTCTGGGCAAAGAAGACGAAGAAGAAGACAAAGAAGTTGAACGAACTGTCACTCCTGCGAGAAAGAGACAGGCGAGGTTAGGCCACCGAAAAGAACTCTCAAATCTTCCTTAAAGCGGGGGACACAGGAAGAACACGAAGCTCAGTGCAGAATCACCGCATCCCCCAGACCCAAAGGCCACAAGGAGCTGGGACACCATCGGTGCCGCACTCGGGGCAAGGGCCGGTTCAACCGAGCAGCCCAGTCTCCCCAGCTTCAAGCGCCAGCCATGCAGCCACCCCACCCCGCTGCTTTGCTGGCCTGCGAGCTCCAGCGGATACACACCTGAAAGCTTTGTACATCGGCCTGTACCAGCAGACAAAGGAGCAAGGCGTGTAGAGAAGAGCCCAGAGAATGGAGAGGCCGAACCCAGAACCGGACGAGGGCTCCACACAGAACCAGGCCAGCGAGGACAAGAAGTTCAGGAAGAGAGCAATGGTGCTGGCTGAGAGAGAGCACACATCAGTCAGGCAACCCCCAGCAAGGCTCCCCCCTCCCCACACCAAGGGCTCAGCCCCCCCAGACCCGGGCGCTCCCGCTTAATCGCAACTTCTCCAGAGCAGCAGCGTTCACTCGCACACAGGACGCTTGTTCCTCTACCTCCTCCCAGGATCTGCCCTTCGCTTTCCCCCAGGGACTCACCCATCCAGAGGTAATACATGGTAGAAACGGTCTTCTGGAAGTCAGCAGGAATCTCCACGGGGATGTCTTGGTAGAAGCAAGGCTTCACGGGGCAGAAGGACGGCAACGGGGGCCAGTTGTTCAGCCTCGCTGCAGAGGGAAGGAGGCGAGAAGGAGAGAGCAGCAGTGCCCGCGCAGGGGGGGGCCGAGGGGAAGGCGGCCGCCGGCCCTCCCCTGCCCCGCAGGCCACTCACTTGCGGCGCCGCCGAGGGCCGCGTTCTGCAGCTCCCTCTCCCGCCGGTCCAGCTCCTCCGCCTTCCGGTTCAGCTCCTCCTGCCGCTTCAGCAGCTCAGCCGTGGCGGCTGCCGCCGAGGCCTGGGGGGGGGGGGGGGAACGCAGGCCCTGGGGCTCCCGCCTTCTCTCTCGGCCCACCCCGCGGCGGCCAAGCGGCTGCCTCCCCCGCCCGGTACCTGCGTGCCGTAGGAGCCGTAGTTTCGGGGCTCCGTGGGGCTAGCTTTCCGCGGGGGCTGCGCGGCCGCCTGCGGCGGGGCATGCCGGCCGCTGGCAGGGGCGGCGGAGCCGCCGACGGGGCCTCGTACGGTGGTGGCGGCTGCAGGAAGAAGAGGGGGGGACGGTGAGGCGCCGCTCGCCGCGGGGAGGGCCCCGGCCGCCGGGAAGCGGCCCCGCCGCGGCCCGCCCGCCTCACCGCGCCGCTCTCGAAGGGGTTGTAGGCATCCAGCGCCGAGCGCTCGGGGCCGGGCCGGGGCTGCACCACTGCGGGGTCCTGCAAGAGACACGGCCAGTGTGACGCGGGGGCCGGGCCCGGGCCCGTCGCTGCTGCCGCCGCTCCCCGGGACGGGACGCACCTGGAAGGGGTTGTCCGGGAGCACCGCGGGGCCGCCGCGCTGGGCCATGGCCGGGCCGGGCCGGGACCGGGACCGCCGCCGCCTCAGCGCCCTCAGCCGCCGCCGCCCCGCCCCGCTGCCACCGATTGGCCGCCGCCCCGTGACGTCACCAGCACCGCCTGCGGCTCCGGGGAGCCTCACTGCAGGGGGCCTCTGCGCACGCGCAGGGCCGCGTCGGGCGGAGGCGAGCACGTGATGCGGCCACAGGTCCGAGAGTCACGTGCCGGCGCATTCCTTCCCCCCCCCCCCCAGCGCAGGGCCCGTCGGGAGCGCGTCCCCATGGCAACAGCGGGCCCATGGCAACGCCGGGCCGGGGCCAGGCCTCTCCGCCGCCCGGGCCCCATCGTGTCCCGCCGGGTTCCCGGTGTCCCATCCCAGGGCCGGGCCCCCACGCCCCCCCGGGTTCCGGGTCCCCCGCCCAGGGCCGGGCTCCTCTACCCAACGATGGCTCCGTTCGGCCAGGCCTACCACGACAGCAGGCCCCTCCTGCGGGTCCTGCCGAGGCCTCACGTCCAACCCCCTCGGCTGGGCTCCCGCCTCTTACCGGGACGGCCGCGGTGCCGTTCGCCTCCGGCGGCCTGCGTGGAATCCCCCCAGGCTTTAGCCTCGGGGAGGTCAGGGGGAGTGCAGCGGAGCAGCTGTTTCACTGAGCCCACCCGAAGCAGCCGTACAGCAGACTCCATGGAAGTAAAACAGCCAGGGAAGAATTCGTGGCACGGCGAGCAGCTTGGGGAATTTAACTTTTGTGTCTCCTGGACCAGTTATTTATAGGGATCCCTGATTCCATCAACTACCAGCTGCATGTGGACAGCATACCGACACCCCGTCCCTAACAGGGGTTCCTCAGCACCCTGAGAGCGGCACAGGACGCTTATCCATACCTGCCTCTAGTTCCCGTCCCAGCTCTCAGTGCTTAGCAGCAACTGCACCTCTCTGCTAAAAATATTCTTTAGGCTCTGAACACAGACTTACAAAGTTACACACAAATCTATGAGCTCCCACTTCAACCCAGACAGCTGGCACCTTGAGCCGTGCTCTCTGCTGGGAAGGTAAAAGCTGTGAATTCCGGTTTTGGACACCAGTGTGGGTTATTTTTTTTTTAAGTCTGAGACAGACCACAGCTATTATTTAGTCAATCTGATTCTCCTCCAGACTCACCCGGGGGCTGGCTACACCCGCAGCAGGACATGGTCTTCCCCTGCTCTCGTTCCCTGGCACACACCTCCTGGCTGGCTGCTGCCTAGCCGAGCGATACCGCAGGAGGCAGGTGAAAGCTTCCAGCCCAAGCTCTTTAAGTTAGGATCACAAGCTCATGAAGATTACTCAATGTCACCCCTCCTGAGACTCCCCCACACTAACTCCAGGTGAAGCCGGACTTTTCCTTTATCCCTCTGCATGATGACAGTCTGCCAGAGCCAGGACACAGTCTGCCACAGACAGATGGTGCCACAGGCAAGCGGTAAGCTCCTGCAGAACAGACCATGAGCATAACTGCTCCGTTACTGACACCACCCCAGCGAGATTCTCCCAGACACACTGGGAAAGCGTCTACACAGTGCTGCCATCAGGTCTGAAACATCCCCAGCAATTCCCATGGAAAAGTCCAAGCCAAGGCCCTTGCTGGTTAGAGCCAAAAAGGCACCGACAGACACTGGGGTGTGTGTGTGACAGCCCGATGCGGGCATCTGGACACCCGTACACCCGTTTTCCAACAGCCATCCTACCCGTAGCCAGCACTTCACCCCGTCCAGGGAGCGAGAGGTGTCTCTAGTAGAGCACACGTATCTTGAAGTACCCACTGTCCTCCTTTTTCTACATCCCACCTCAATACTGACCACAGGGGATGATGAAGGGGCCAGCCTGTGTTTTGCTGCCCCTCACACCTGAACATGCTCGGGTCCAGCTGCAGCCCTCAGAGGGCCAAAAGCAGCTCATACTCAGTGCAAGCTCAGACACTAGCCCAGCATCCAAGCTTGTGAGGTGCAGGTGGACAGAGCCGGCTTCACTGCTCAAGTTTCCTGGACCATAAAAAGTACCTTTCATCCCACAACAAGAGGATGTGCCTTCCTTCCCTCTGCAGGGCGCAGCATACAGCCACCGCACAGCAGGAGCACAACCGACCAGCAGAACAGCCCCAAGAGGGGCTGCTGCTGGTCCAAACCCAGACCAGGTGGTTTATTCACTTCATATTTATTTTCCACAAAGACTGTACAAAATTCTTATAAAACTCTGGTGTGGGGATGGGCTATGACATTGATCCAAAAAATAATTCCCATGCAGTCCCACCAGTTTCATAACTTACAAGGAAACAGATAAGCTACAGAGAGCTGTGAGTCCTGGAGTATTTACACCAAGGAGGGCAGGAGAGAACAGGAGACAAAGCAACACGTGAACAGAGGTATGTACAATATGGACATACAGGCCCCCTCACCTCACGATAACGGCAGCAGCAACAGCAGGAGGTCGGGCCCGTGGTGCTCAGAGGCCGATATAGAATATGGGCTATTTACAGTATCTCACATATTAACAGCTTTACAAACGTGTCCAGGGAGTTCTTCTCATGTATAAAAAAAAAAAGCACCAAGTGTCTGAATAGAAATCACACAGGCCTCCACGGGGGCTAGAATCTGAGGGCAGGCTGGCACCTGTGGCGTCACCGACTGATGTCTCTGCTAGAGTCCCACATTTTTGTGCTCGGCTCCATCTCCAACATGTCAAAGAAGGGGTGCTTGAGGGCTTCGGCCAGGGTGATGCGCTTGGACGGCTCGTACTCCAGCATGCTCTCAATGAGGTCAAAAAGGCGGTGATGGTCCTCAGCCTCAGAGGTCAGGTATCGCTGGGGAGGTGGAGGGGAGAGGTTAGGGCCAAGGATGCTGCACCCTGTCCCGGTTGCAGTACATTCCCTGGGCTGAACGGCTAAGCTGGGGGAAGACTGGTTTGTTCAGACCGTCACTCATCCTAGACCTAACTCTGGGCCGCTTTACCAAGCATGGAACTGCCGAGTTTTCACCCCCCCACCATTTTTCCCAGGCACTTCCTGAGGTCTCCGTGCCCTCCTCCTCCTCCTCATCCACTTCAGATTAAGCTCAGGCTGCTGCAGTCTTCCTAGTTTATGTCTGGGACAGCCAAGGCTCCTTCGGGAAGACACTGGTCTGACCCTTTCGGTGGCCCAACCTTGCCCACAGGAAGAATCTTCACAACCGGGGCAGGCACTATAACACTCTGCAATGAGAAAAGGATAAAGCAACCGGGTGCTCCTGCCCACCCCGCCTTACCCGCAGCGGCTTGCAGTTTTCCCTAACATAGCGGCCAGCGGAGGTGTTCTCATCCCAGTCCAGGCGGCCATGGTAGAAATATTTCTGTTTCCTGTCAGAGTAAGAGGTGGGAACAGGTTACACCCAAGCACAACATGTCTTGCAGCAACAGCAACGCACCAGCCCTGGCAGCGCACGCTACTCAGGACACTGCAGCAGCACGGACAACTGGCTCAGCAGGCAGCCTCAAAGCTCGATCCCTCAGAGAGAATTGCTACACGTGAAGCACAAGAGAGCTGGCAAGCTTGCGGTGCCCAGCCGGCCTTGCTCACCTCGTCTTCCGGATCATCCGAGAAGGAATTGGCCCCAAGATCCTCTCCATCATGGCCAGGTGCTCCCGGTTGTCATGTGTCTGAGAGAGAGAGAAATGTAAAGGGAAGGCATGGAACAGATTCCAGTCGTTCTATCTCCAGCCCTGGGTATTCCCCCCTTCAGAAGCCCTTGCCGGGCAACACCTTGGTCGTCTCTACAAGACTGCAGTGATGGAGGGAACCCCATCAATCCCAGAGGCTCCTGGCTGTACTGGGAAACAGCCAGCATCCTCTTTCATCAGTTGTGAGGTAGCCATACAGCATACAGTTCTCACCTGAAACAGGGTGAAACCCACATAATACTCAAAGATGATGCAGCCAATGCTCCACACATCACAGGGCTGGCTCCAGCCAAGCTCTAAAAAACAATGTTTTTTAAATAAAAAAATCCAGTTATGGCCTAAGATTCCAAATCCCTCTCCCTCACCCTTTTAAAAACAAACAAACAACTGGAAAAACAATTCCCATTCCAGCCAGGCTCCTGATACGCTGGTGGCAATATACTGCCCAGCTGGTAGCAATGCCAAAACACCGCCTTAGAAGTTGCTGACCCTCCCAGAAAACAGCACTGCAGAGCATGTTAAATAAAGCACCTCTCATCTCCCAGAGCAAACCCAGGACAGCTACTGAATGATGTGGAGGCAAAATGCTCCTTAAACCAGCAGGCAGCATCCAGTGCCCTCGAGGCGAACGTCTGCCACTGCAGAAAGACCAAGCGGTACCTACCCAGTATGACTTCTGGGGCCCGGTAATGCCTGGTAGAGACAATCGTGCTGTGATGCTCATGATCAAACGTGGCACTGCCAAAGTCCACCACTCTGATGGCTGTGCTCTTCACACTCCGCTCATCCCGCTTCTTCGCGAGGGAGAATGGTATCAGTTACTCAGGAGTACTGAGATGTGGACTTAGCCCCTTCCTTACACAGCCGAGGCTTCGCCACAGGGCACCGCGGGAGGGGAAGGCTTCGGAGGGTACGTCAGTGCTGGCAGAGCCCCGCAGCACAGCCCCCAAACAAACTCTCACCATCAGCCAGGTAAGCCTGTGGTCCCTATGGCTTACTTATAGACTACACAGGCAGCTCATGCAAGATATAGGCCCTGAACAAGTGCATAAACGTAGCTGGACAACCCCGTGTCCCCTGGGGCCGTGTTCCGACTCCTCCCACCTGCTGATAAGGTCAGGGATACCAAGAACCCAAGAGAAGACCTCTAACACAAGGCAGCGCTGTTACCTTTTCCAGGTTATAGGAGAGTTCGTAGTCAGAGTTCACGAAGAGGATGTTCTCCGGCTTGAGGTCAGTGTGAGTGAGTTTATTGTCATGCAGAACTGAGGAAGCAAACAGAGTCGGGGTGACGGAACAGAAGCAAAGTGAGGCTGCACCCACCCGAAGAGCGAACACGAATTCAGTTTGCTCATACCGGCACCAGTTTAGCCCACATTTAGAACTGTGTGTGAACAGTCAGCCTAGCCCAGGCCAAGATGCTTTGGGCAGAAGCACGAAGATTTATCCTACTGATCACCAGAACGTGTAGGGGGGTGGATGCTGAAGTGCCCTGAGCTACTGCCAGCCCACATGCATCGGAAAACGTGACAATCAGGAGAATAAAAAGGATTCATTGCAAGCACGCATTGACCGCTGGAGGGGCAGGAAGGCTCAGTCTCAGAACTAGCACAGCAGCACCCCAGAGAAAACTCGCTGCTTTGGGCCACCAGTTGCAGAACTGGCACGGACGTTGGGAGCTGCACAGCTCTCCAGGTCAGTCGAGGACCAGCGGAGAGAAGAGCAGTGAACACTTACATTTCACAGCCTGGCACACCTGGTAGGCCATGTGCCGTACTTGGTGGATGGGGTAAGGCAGATAGTTGTTGTCCTTCAGGAAATCAAAGGTGCTGAGCCCCAGCAGTTCGAAGGAGATGCACATGTGGCCATGGTAGTCAAACCAGTCAAACATCCTGACACAAAGACTGAGAGAAAAATTCTGATTCGGGACAGATCTGCACGCACCACTCGGCTATGTTATCCCTGTGCCGGGCTCCTCCTTTCCTTGCTCAGTCTGTATCCCATAGCAAGCCAACATGCCTCCAAAAACTAGCTACAAACAAATTCAGTCACACATCAAGTACCTCTCTCATCTCATCCCATCCCTGCAACTGTGCTAAGGCGATGGTTGCCCTTCCATTTTAACACCAAGAGCACACTCACTTTGTGTTCTCAGGGTCCTTCTCGTTGATTTTCTCCAGCACATTAATTTCCAGTCGAGCAGCCTCTTTGTATTTCTCTACATTTTTAATGATTTTGAGAGCAACACGTGCACCACCCCTGGGGGAGAAACAGGAAGAAAGTGCAAGGTCACCCCTGAGCTGGGTCAGAGAGCCTGTGCCCTGCACAAAGGACTTTCTGAGCCAGCCTCATCGTGTGCAGCACAGCCTTCCACCACCCTCGCTCAAGCCAGAAGGTGGCTGTTATTAAGGGGTGTCCACCAAAGCAGCGCCCTTGCCCTCCCTACAAAGAGCCCTGAGGCTCCCCCCGACCCCTCTCCAACACATGGGCGACCCAAGAGGGCGAGTTCCCAGACCAGCAGAGGAATGATGGAAACGAAGAGACTCGTTTTCACCCCCAGGCTCCCACGTTAAGCGTGAAAGGCTCCGTCGCCAGCTGCGGTCTCTCTTTTTCCCTCACCACCACGTCCCTCCCGGTCCCAGGAGCAGACGTACCTCCGGTGATCGATGCACTGCACCACTCTGCCGAACGTGCCTTCCCCTAAGGTGCTAATAATCTCATCTGGGAGGGAGAAAAAGAGAGGAAGGCAGATGAGAGAGTGAGCACGACCTGGATGCAGCGCATACACAAGGCAGAGGAGAATGCATTGCAACACCTAACCTGCACACAGCTTGAGAGACCGGAGCAGCGGAAGGCTGACACCGGCTGCACAAGGCAACTGCCCTAGTTCCCTGGCACTTCAGTAACAATACAAAATATAAACGTAGCTTTAACAAAAGGGGAAGGAAAAGGAGAGGGTTTCTCTTTAATAAACAATGAAAATAAAATGAAACAGAAAGATAAGACAGATCTGCGACTGCGATGGGAGCTTAACTAGAGAGCTAAATTATGTTACGATTTGGCTGTACATCTTTCTTGTAGCCAGTCGCCGACGCGATAGATCAGATGCCCCTCGTCGTCGTCCTCCACACTCTTGGCCCTTCTGCTGCTCTGTCGACTCCGCTGCTGGCCCAGGCAGACAGGGAATTCATCATTCACCAATCAGATTTTCAAACCAGCGCAGCAGCCAGCGTCACGCATTGGTTGGTTTGGAAATTCACATGGTTGTTTGAGGAGGGGTTGCAGGAGGAGATTCCCAGCCAATTCATACGGCACAGAGGAATATATAACGATAGGGATATTGCAAGGGAACATGTCAAGATACAACACACTAGCTCAGAAAAGAAAAAAACAGTTTGCTTTTTGTTGTAGCAAAAAAAAAAAAAAAAAAAAGAAAAAAAAAGAAAAAAAGAACCTACAAACAGCCCCACCCGAACCAGTGTGAGCAGAGAACAAGGGCTAGCGGAGGGGCAGTGGAAGGGGCCAGCTGCTCTCGCTCCTAGCGGGGCTCGGAGAGGAACGGCACTGGCCTTCGGGTCCTGGATAATGCCAAGAGAGCACGCCGAAGCACAACTCTGCAGCCGGGCGCTCAGTGGCCGCGGGGAGAGGCTCACTTCAGCCCCACGGTAGCCACTGAGGAAAGGCAGCAGCAGGCAGGTGCTGGGAAGTCCTGCACAAGCAAAGGCCCAGGCTGCCCCACACAGGCACTCCCCATCCCACTCCAGCAACCACCCACATAGCTTCCCCCAGCCCCAACACTCAGAAAAAAGATGAATTCAGAGATTTCAGAAGCAACTCTCGGTACAACGATCCATCCAAAACCAGAGAGAATTTGCGAGTGACTGCCTGGGGGAAGATGTGACACTTCTTCCTAGACCCTCCCCCAAAGAAGCTGATCCTGGAAGGACTAACTTCCAGGAGAGAAGCAGAGGCCCAACAGGGAATAGGGACAGCCTGGGATGAGGCAGATAAGAGGTTTATGCCAGAGAAGAGAAAACTCCTGCCTTCAGTTCTTCAGCTAAGTATCCCCACACCTGGGAGCAACCGGCCGGCAGACTTGGGACCTGAATCCAGCCCACAATCCCATCCCTGGACATACAGCCAGAACAGACCAGACAACACTGAGAGCTCCACACACAGAGCAGAGAACGTGTCTGGGGTCTAACAGAAGTGGAAGGTGAACAGCAGAACAGACAAGAAGAGAAAGCCAGGGACACTGCTGGGAAGAGCCTGTGATGGTTGCTGCCTCCACCCGAATTGACCGGTCCACAAGCTCTACTCCTTTGCAAAGCCCCTCGCACGACATCCCACGTCAGCTGGGCCCACCCAGAAGGATCCCGCTCTGACGCAGGACCTAACCCTCAGAGACGAGGGCCTTCCTGCCACAGAACACAGGCCCGAACCAGGGACCACGGGGACCAAGCCGCCTGTCGCAGGCAGCCCGAGCTCTCTGGGACCAGGATCAGCTGAACGTTTGCTGTACAAACCTCGCACAAAAGACTGCTTGGCTGGGGTTCCTAGACAGCTCTTAATGAGCATCACCGAACAAAGGCAGCGCTCTGCAGGGATAAAGGAGCTGAGGACCGCAGCACCACCCCGGGGGACACGCCATCCTCGCAAGGCACGCCTGTCCTCCTCCCACCTCTGAGCGGGCAACACTAAGAGAGGGTCTGAGCCGCCTGTGCCCAGCTGGCACAGGGCAGCCACCGCCGAGGCGCATCAGGATGGTGGACAGGAACTGCTGTCTGCATCAAAGGCTTTCTACGCATTCCTCAAGCTGAGTCCGAGAGAGCGTTAGAAAGTGAGTTTTCTACTTACCCAGCTCGCCACCTGGGAGAGAAAGGTTACAGGGGAGGCCCAGCACAGCAGGATACTCACCGATGAGGAGCGACTAAAGGACCGGCTGCGGCGCCGCCTCCGCCTGTGCTTACGCCGGCTGCTTTTGCAGCTCCGGTAGCTGCCCTCACGGTCCCGGGAGCGTCGGTACTCGTAGGAATGACGGTACTCGGGTTCATAGTAGGCTTCCCCTCGCTCGCGGCTGTAATCGTTCCGCCGGTAGCTGTCACAGTAACGCCGGTCGTAGGCTCTCCTGTCTGCTGAGTGGTCGTCGTAGCTAGGGAGGGGAAGCAAGCCGAGGGGATTCGGTTACGAACGCTGCCTGGGACGTTACAGCTCAGAACACAGGAGAGAACAGGGCCCAGGCCACCCAGAAGCTGGGCTGACCACAGCTGCCTCCAGCCAAGCTGGAGAAACACCGCAGGGTTTGAGGTCCTGCCTCGTCTTTGCAGACTCACCTCCTGGATCGAACGTGGTAACTGTCTTCCCGACGGTGCCGACGGTCACGCTCGCTGCTGCTCGATCGCGACCGTGTCCGCCGTCTCTTGTGTTTGCGACTTCTGTAGCGCTCGTGATAGCTGCCTCGGCTGCTGCGCTCCGACGAGCGGTACCTTCTAGAGTGAGGCATCTACAGGGACAACAGACAGCGATGACGACGTGAGGCAATTGCAAGGGAGAGAAGCCAGCGCAGATCGTCAGTGGCCAAGGAACTGCTAGGGTAAGCAGCGGGGAGGCAATCAGCAGCGTGTCTGAGTGTGCAGGGGGGGGTTGAGAGGGAGGGGACGAACTTCTGAGAGATCCCAGAGCCCCGTATGAGAGAGGATGCGACCACCCACACCGGCTGTGCTTGCTGCGGTTCTGTTTTCTAGGTTACTTTCCGCTCTTCGCACCAATCTCTACTGGCCACAGCTCCAGGCGCAGCATTTGCACCTTCAGGGCTTCCACCTTCTCTCTTCAAACTAACGTGCTCCCCAGGAAGGAGAGAAGCACCAGCAAGGAAAACCGAAGGAAGGTGAAATGAAGCTCAGGATATCACCGGTGCTTGGCCCAAAGTCCTTGCACACCAGTACTGGAGACACCTAAGCGGGCAGCTCCTGAAGGGATGCCCAGCAAGTGACATCTACACTTCCCACTGCGAGCGGGGAGGGCCCTACAGCATCCAGGGAGCAAAACCACCCTTTCCAGGAGCAGAGGCATTCACGAAGCCTTGTAGAGCCTACCTCAGAGAGGAGGAGTGCTCACCTCTACCTCTCTGATGGGACGCGAGAGTCAAAAGCGAAGGAGAAAATCCCTCGGTAAGATGGCACACCGAGTCCCAGCCCTGAAGTGCTAGTTCATAGGATCCCGCTCCGATCACCAGACCCCACTCCGCAACTCTAAGACATTCCCCACACGTATTTGGGTTCCGAAGCATCAAGCAGCTCAATTTGCCTCGTCTCCGCAGGCAAGAAGCTGGAGCTCCCTTTGTCCGCAGGCCTCCCACCGGCGATTTGTCTCCCCCGAAAGCTACGCTCACGCACCCGGCTGCCTTCCCGCACCCACACCTTCCCTGACATTACAACCAGGGCTACCAAAAGGCGAAACCGCCGCCGGTGATGCGGTGACCTGGGGGCACGGGCTCGTTACACCCGAACAAGCTTCACCCTCCAGAGCGAGGCCGGGCTCTGCGGGGCCGCTCACGGTTCCCCCCGGTTCGGCGGCTCGGCAGCCGGGTCTCGCTGCGCCCACGGCGGACACCGAGTGCGGCACCAGGGCGCCGATTCCAGCCTCTAATTAAAGGCAACGTGCGGAGCCGACGCTGGCAGCCCGCCAAGGCCGGGCACCCTCTTTACGAGCAGGCGAAGCCCGCACCGGGGTGTTTCGCAGCAGGTCTGGAACCGGTTTGGGGACGATGATGGCGGCCGCGCTCGCTCCCCTGTTCCGCGGCCGCCGGGTGGGGCCTCCACCGTGCGCGGGGCCGCGCCGAGCACCAAAAGCGGAAGCACCGGGGCTCGGCCGCGAAGCGGGACACCGGGAGAGATCGATGCCGAGGGAAGGGGCGGCGGGCGCGGAACCTCCCGCCCCGGTGCCTCAAGGCCCGGCCGCGGCCTCCTCGGGCCATCTGGCCCGACCGGCCCCGCCAGCGCCCCCCCCCGGAAACGCCCGGGCCGCCGGGCTGCGGCCGCGGCTCAGCGAGGAGCCGCCGGTCTGGGCCTGCCCCGCGCGGCCCCGGGCCGCCCCCACCAGCCACGGAGGCCGCGGCCTACCCCCGCCCCGCCGCGCCCAGCGCCGCACCGTCCTCGCAGCCAGCCCGGTGCGCTTGTCCCACAGGAAATCCGTGATGGCGGCCGTGGGCCCCGGGAATCCCGGGCCCCGCTCCAGCTGCTCCGGCTCCGCCGCTCGCTGCCGCCGCCGCCGCGCCCCGCCGCGCCGCCGATCCGGGTCCCCGCCAGGCCGCGCGCAGCTCGACGCGGCGCCGCGCACGCACCACGCGCGCACGCACGCACGCACGCACACGGTGCGTCACACGGCGCAAAGCGAGCCCCGCCCCGCTCGCAGCGGCGACAGGGCGGGGCCGAGGGCGGGGGCAGGGCGGGGCCGAGGGCCGGGGCGGGGCGCCGGCCGTCGCCTCCGGAGCCCCGCCCGCCCTGCCCCGCCCCGCCCCGCCGCCGCGGGGTCCCGCGCCGCCGCCGCCGCCGCCGCCGCCCGGGCCTCGCTGCTCGGCGCGCCGCTGCTCCGGTGCCGCCGGCGCCTCCCCGCTGGCGGCGGGGCCCGGCCGCCGCGCCCGCGCCAGGGTGTGCGCAACAGGCGGGCGCCGGCGGAGCTGCGGGCACCGGCGAGCGAGCGCGACCGGTGACCGAGCGGCCGGGGGCGGCGAGCGAGCGCCCGCCCGCCCGGGGCCGGGCATGTGCGGCGGGGCGGCGGGCAGGGCGCCCGGGCAAGGGCGTTTGAAGGAAACGTGAGGCGCGGCGGCGGCGGCGGCGGCGGCGGCATGGACGCGGCGCCGGGCCGGAGCCCCGAGCCACGGGAGAAGCTGCCGGTGCTGGACGGGGAGGCGGCGGGGGCGCCCGCGGGGGCGGCAGGCGCGGCCCCGGCCTCGCCGGCGGCGACGGAACAGATCGTGGCGGAGGGCGAGGCGGCGGCGGCGGCGGCGGCGACGGGCACGTTCGTGCAGCGGCAGCTCGGGGCCATGCTGCAGCCCGCCGTGAACAAGTTCTCGCTGCGCATGTTCGGCAGCCACCGGGCCGTGGAGATCGAGCGGCAGCGGGTGAAGTCGGCCGGTGCCTGGATCATCCACCCCTACAGCGACTTCAGGTGGGACCCGGGCCCCGCGTCCTTCCCGGCCCCGGCCCCGCCACCCCGGCCCCGGCCCCGGCCCCGGCCCGCCACCCGGCCCCGGCCCCGGCCCCGGCCCCGGCCCCGGCCCCGGCCGCCGCCGCTGTCCGTGGTGCTGAGCGCGGCTCCGCCGCCCGGCCCGGCCCGGCCCCGCCGCTCCGCCCGCGACCGTCGGGGCAACAAGTGACGGGCGCCGGGGCTCCGCACCGGGCCGGGGGGACGCGGCTTCCCACCGCAGCCGGGCGAGCCGCCGCGGGGCCGGCCCTCACCGGTACCCGGGGCCGCGCTGCCCCATCCCCTTCCCCATCCTCGGGTTATCCCGCGCCCGGCCCCACGGCGAGCACAAACAACTTTCTTCTGCCTCAGCCTCTCCCCGGGCCCCCGGGCCCTCGGGGCTCCCGCTGGGCCGGGGCAGCCCAGCCGAGCCGGGGACCTCCGCTGACCCGGGTCTGGGCATGCGAAGGAGGAGGCAGGGGCTGCTGGTCTTTGCCTCCTCGCACAGCTTCTTCCCCCCTTCTCGATTCTGGTTTTAATTTCTGCGTCTGGTGAAGAGCCGTGCCGTCCCCACGGGGACACGGGCCCCACGAGCTGCCCGCAGAGCCTGCCCAGCACGGGTTCCGTCTCCACAGCCCGGGGAGCTGCTGGAGGAGGGCAGGGCACGCAGCGGGGAGCCAGGCCTGGCTCACAGTGTCACCGGGATCACAGGGAGAGCTCAGGGATGGATGATGTGGGAGGAACTGGGTGTCACGGGGATGTTGAGTCATATAGGGTGGGCTTTCTCTACGGGGGATGAAACTGCCAGGCAGTCATCTCCCGCAGCACGCTGTGACACGGCTGATGTCCCCAGCCTGGTAAAGCATCCCAGAGCAGGGCCAGTACCCGCCACGGGTCCCCGGCACCTGTAGCCAGCTCCCCTCGCCGCTGGGCCCCAACCTTCCGTGCATGCCAGCTCCCCTGCGCTGCTCCAGCGCGACACCGAGGGCTGCAAGCCCTTAGAGCCCTTTTCCTGGGGAAGCTGCCCAAAGTTTGTGAGCCTGAGCTTGGCAGGAGCAGCTTGCGCAGCCATTGATACGAAGCGAGCTGGCAGGTAGACAGCCGGTGGGATTATGCCGGTGTTTATCACATTATGGGGATACATAAAGGCCGTTGAGATCAGGGCCCCACGCGTTCGGCCTGACACAGAGTAAAGGACAGGGCCTGCCCTAAAGAGCTTAAGCCTAAATCTGAATCAAGAGCTCCCGGCAGGTTCAGGCAGCTGCGGGGGCAGGCAGCTTCCCCGCTCGGTGTGCGGCGTTTCTCGGGGCACAGCGTGGGGGTGCAGGAGGCGATTGCTTGGCCAGGTCAGGTCCCTTCTGCCTTGGCTGGCATCTCCTTGCCTGCCCCAGCAAAGGGCAAGAGGGTGTTAATTTGTGCGAGGCTCCTCGGCGCTGGGGGAGCTCCCCGGGGAGGTGTTGCCTCCCTCCCTGCCAGGCTCTGGTGCTCTCTCGCTGAAGGAGCCTCACGTGGTTGCCACGACTTCTCCTCCCTCCTCTTCCCCACCACCTGCAGAAAGCCCAGTGCCTGTGCCCCACCGAGGACGCAGGGTACGAAACACCCGCAGGCTTCTTGTCACGTGCAAAGGCCAGTCTGGATCCACGAGGCACTAAGAGTTGCCCTGAGGTCACCTTTGGAGATTCGGATCTGTACCCACAACCAGGGCTGGGGCTAACGGGGGCACCCGAAGGTGGGAGCTGGACTTGCTTTTCCAGGCACCCATAAAGACTTTGAGTGGGGAGCCCGGGAGTCCACCAAGCTGTCGCAGGAGCCGTCACAAGCCTCGTGAAGAAAGGCGTTACATGCGTTTGTGTGAAGAATGAAAACATCCCAGCCACATTTGCATGTGAATGGGGATGCTGAATTTCATGGCATAACCAAACGTTAATCAACTGCTGCCCGGTGTCTCTTGGCTTTTCCTCCGAAGCCTCTGAGCTTGTCCACTCTCAGAGAAAGGAGGTGGATTAGGGGGTCCTGCAGGCCCAGGGCTGTGTAGCTCCTGCCCAGTGCTCGCGAGCAGCCCCTTTGGGGTTAGACGCGTTCCTCCCACCTTCCCCGTGGTGTTGGCACTTGTCTATCTACTTGCTTGGCTGCTGCCTGGCTCACCCATGCTACAATCCCGACAGCCTCCCTGGCCCCCAAGTCCCTCGGCCACCCCAGGAGCTCGGCACTCGGTTTGCATAACCAGCAAAGCTTATTCTAAATCCTGCTAAGCCAGCCGGGCGGTGGCAGGGAACCGGCGGATGGCCGGGAGCTCCAGGGAGCAAAGCCCATGTCCTCCCTGAGTTTTCCACAGGGCCGATGTCAAGTTTGGGGCAGGGGCTTACGTGTGCGTGCACTGTCATGCCACGAGGAGAGGGAGGAGCGACAGCCAAGCTCCTCGAGCCGCAGCCCTCCGTTCCTACACGCACAGGGTGACGTTTGCTCCCCCAGACCCTTGGCCCTGCTCTGCCTCAGGAGCCGGTGCAGAATTGCTCCTCTCTGTGCACATATACTTGCGTGTGCCCCAGCCAAGCAGCAGGGTCTTAGTCGTGTGTGTGGGCAGGCACGCGTGCCTGTGTCCTGAGCGCCTGTCTCTCCACGATGTGTTGGACTCTCTAACTTGGAACCTGGGTTTGCTTTCTAACCAGCTGTGTCCTGCCTCTCCTCACTTCTCCCTGCCCTGCTCCGTCCCCCGCACTCCCTCCCTGCAGGTTTTACTGGGACCTCATCATGCTGCTCCTGATGGTGGGGAATTTGATCATCCTGCCTGTGGGCATCACCTTCTTCAAGGATGAGAACACTCCTCCCTGGATCGTTTTCAACGTGCTTTCAGACACTTTCTTCTTGGCTGACCTGGTGCTGAACTTCCGGACAGGCATTGTGGTGGAGGACAACACGGAGATCATCCTTGATCCTCACACCATCAAAATGAAGTACTTGAAGAGCTGGTTCCTGGTTGACTTCGTCTCCTCCATCCCGGTTGACTACATCTTCCTCATCGTTGACCTGGAGACCCAGGTGGATTCTGATGTCTACAAGACAGCCCGGGCCTTACGCATCGTCCGCTTCACCAAGATCCTCAGCCTGCTGCGCCTGCTGCGCCTCTCGCGCCTCATCCGCTACATCCACCAGTGGGAGGAGGTGAGAACCCCCTGGGGTTGGGTTGGGGGTTCTGGGGGTCCAAGGCCCCTCGTCAGGGTCTCGGGCCAGGTCAGAGATCCCTGGCTGTCGGGTACGGCTGGCTGGAGGGCGGAGGTTCAGAGAGCCGTTCTGGGAAAAGAGTTTCTCTGTAGCTCCACTCCTGCCTCTTCCCCAGATCTTCCATATGACGTACGACCTGGCCAGTGCTGTGGTGAGGATCTTCAACCTCATCGGCATGATGCTGCTGCTGTGTCACTGGGACGGCTGCCTCCAGTTCCTGGTGCCCATGCTGCAAGACTTCCCCGAGGACTGCTGGGTCTCCATCAATCACATGGTGGTGAGTGCCCTGCGCAGGGGCGATACTGGCCGTGCATCTCCGGGGAGGGAGGAGAGGATCTGGTAACACATCTCATACTCTAAGGCTGGAGCTGCCTGGATCTGCGTGCTGCGCAGCAGCGTCTCTCTGGTCACAGCCCTGCAGCAGCAGTGAGATGGGGTAGAGGGAATCTCTGCACCACCTTCCCATCTCGGCCCACCTTGGCTGCTGCTGGAGTCGGAGCAGCCAGGGGAATCCCTCGTGCCCTGCCAGGATGGAACAGGGCGGTGGGGCTGCTGCCTCCTCCCCAGAGCAGGGGCTGGTGCAGGCTCAGGGCTTTGCAGAGTCCCCAATGCTTCCTCCTGGAGCAGAGCTCTGTCCTTTGGGCTTGGACACATCGGAAACCTTTTTCTCGCTGGGGCTCTGGGCTCCCTGGCTCGGGGAGGGGGGACTGGAGGGTTCAGCCCAGCAGCTCCTTCCAACAGACCCCCCAGCACCGCTGTTCCCTCGTCCGCAGAACGACTCCTGGGGGAAGCAGTACTCGCACGCTCTGTTCAAGGCCATGAGCCACATGCTCTGCATCGGCTACGGCCAGCAGGCGCCCGAGGGCATGACCGACGTCTGGCTCACGATGCTGAGCATGATCGTGGGGGCCACCTGCTACGCCATGTTCATCGGCCACGCCACCGCCCTCATCCAGTCGCTGGACTCATCCCGGCGCCAGTACCAGGAGAAGGTCAGCGGGGTGGGGTAGTGAGTGCCTGAGTACTGGGGGAAGATGTCCTTGCACGAGCGGGTGCAGCTCCAGAACCAGCTCAGCGTGGGCTGCCCTGCCCTGCAGATTCCTGCCCTGATCTTTGCCCTTGCCACTCACCTGGGGGTGGAGGGGTGAGGGCCAGGCTGCCCGTTTGGATAGAGACGCCCCATTCATGATGTTGGGGTTCACCCTAGCATAGTGAGGCCCCATCCTGGCCTCTGCTCTGGGCCCTTCTGCATCCCGAGTGCACAGGGGTCCCATCCTCTGCCCCGGAGGTGGCCTTTGGGACAGGGCCCTGGAGCAGGGGTGCCTGGATCCCAGCTCCGGCAGCAGCTGCTTCTCACCGCCAAGGAGAGGGAAAGCGTTGGCCGGCCGTGCCGCCGGCCTCTGGCGCGGTGCAGCTTGTTTCAGCACAGCCCTGTGTGGCTCTGCCTTGTCCCCACAGTACAAGCAAGTGGAGCAGTACATGTCATTCCACAAGCTGCCTGGGGACACGCGCCAACGGATCCACGAGTACTACGAGCACCGCTACCAGGGCAAGATGTTTGACGAGGAGAACATCCTGGGGGAGCTCAGTGAGCCGCTCAAAGAGGTACGGGCAGGCACCCCAGTGCTGGTGACTTGGGGGAGGAGGACCGTTGCTCGCTGGGGTGAGGCTCGGCGATGTCTCCGCTGACCTGCTCCTCACCCCACAGGAGATCATCAACTTCAACTGCCGCAACCTGGTGGCCAACATGCCCCTGTTTGCCAATGCGGACCCCAACTTTGTGACAGCCATGCTGACCAAGCTGCGCTTTGAGGTCTTCCAGCCCGGGGACTTCATCATCCGCGAGGGCACCGTGGGCAAAAAGATGTACTTCATCCAGCACGGGGTGGTCAGCATCCTCACCAAGGGCAACAAGGAGACAAAGCTGTCTGATGGCTCCTACTTTGGGGGTGAGGCTGGGCTGGGGGACCTGGAGAGCAGAGGGGAGCGAGAGCTGCCGGGGCGGGGAGCTGGGGCATCCCTGATGTTTCTGCCGGCTGCACCCTCTGCCCATCCACTCTTGCCCAGTGCCAAAGGCTTGGCATCCACCTCACACCGGGCTCTGGGGCTCAGAAGTCCACCACCCCTGTTCTTATGGGGTGCCTTGTCCAGCAGATTGAATCAGAGGGACCAGCGGTCAGAGCCCTGAATTCTGGCTGGCTTGGGCAGAGGGGGCATCCACCCCCCCCCCCTCTGGCTGGAGAGGAGGGTGGTTTAGAGCAGAGCATCCGAACCAGTTTAGAGGCTACGAGCACAGGTTTGGGAGAGAAACGGGCCAGGCATTCACAGCAGCTGTGCCCAGGAATGTCTCCATGGCCTGAGGAGGGAGGAAAAGGCTGTGCCTGGCCAAGGGCACGGCCGTGGCTGTCCAGACTCCCGGGTCTGTCCCTCCCCCTGAGTCATGCTCTGTTTCTGTGCAGGGTGTGGGAATGCCGGGCAGTCCTGTCCCCGCTCCGGCTGCCGTTATCTGGGGAGGCTGTTGGGAAGGGGATGGATGGCTGCGTCATCCTGAAACCCAAACCTGTCTCCCTGCAGAAATCTGTCTGCTGACGCGGGGCAGGCGGACGGCCAGCGTGCGAGCTGACACCTACTGCCGCCTCTACTCCTTGTCAGTGGATAATTTCAATGAGGTGCTGGAGGAGTATCCCATGATGCGCAGGGCCTTCGAGACAGTGGCCATGGACCGGCTGGACCGCATAGGTGAGGAGCGGCCCCTGGGCCCAGCACGGCCACCTCTGCGCCTGCTCCCAGGGCCCATGGCACCCCCGCCCCATGGGTGATGGCATCACGGACCCCATGGGTGACAACATCACAGACCCCATAGATCACGGCACCCCAGCTCCATGGGTGCCCAGCAATGAGGATGAGGGGGAGCACAAGGAAGGAGCCTGCCTCCAGGATCCCTCTCTCCTCCCAGGCAAGATCTGGGCAATGCCGTATGACAGGCTTCCCCGGGGGTGCTGTCACCCTCTCCCCCCCCATATTTGCACTGTCTGACATTGGCCAGCTGCTTGTCCTCGCCCCCCCTCGCCTGCGGAGGACAAGCAGGACCCCAGCCCCCAGCCTGGAACCTTTGGAGCCAGGACTCCCCTGTTTTGTCCCTGCTTCTCCCTCTGCCCCAGCCCAGACCCTCCCCAGGGTCTTGCTTCCCTTCGGCACACCGGTGAGGTTTTACTGTCCCTTCCCCACTGCCGCCCTGCCCTCCACGGTGCCCCCGAGGGCTCCCAGGGTCGGTGACACTGCTACCTCCCACCCAGGAAAGAAGAACTCCATCTTACTCCGCAAGCGAGCCGAGCACAGTGCGGGGCCCATGAACAACGAGATGATCCAGCAGATCGTGAAGCACGACCAGGACATGGCCCACAACATCCAGGACCTGCAGCAGATGGCAATGGGCCGGGAGCTGAGCGGCAAGCCGGTGATCTGGGAACCGCTGGTGCACGCACCCCTGCAGACAGCCGCTGCCACCACCAATGTGGCCATTGCCTTGACTCACCAGCACAGCCTGCAGGCCCACATCTTCCTGCCGCCCTCCTCCATCTCCAGCCCGCTCTCACCTGAGGCCACCCTGCTCACGAAGCAGGTGCGCAGGTCCCAGCCCAGCCTGGGGGGGTCCCGGCCTTCCTCCGTCAGCTCCCCGTCAGGGGCTCAGTCCCACCTCCAGACGCCCGCCGCCGGTTCGCCTTCCTCCCCCATGGTCCAGTCCCAGGCGCCCCTGGAGAGCGGGGGCCAGAGACCAAGCCACGGGGCGCAGCCCCCGCCGCGCGCGGCGCAGAAGGGGGAGCTGCCGGCGGCGGCCAAGCAGCCCCCAGCCGGCTCCCAGCCCCAGCTCTCCAAGTCCCGCGCCGCCTCGGTCTCCACCTCGCTGCTGCAGCAGGCGACGGGAGCTCCGTCCCCCAGCTCGGAGCAGGCGCTGCCGGCGGGGAGAACGCTCCACTACAGCCTGTCCCGAGCCACCGGCTCCCACATCTCTCTTCTGATGCAGCCCCAGCAGCTGGTGAAGCACAGGAGCATCCAGGGCCTGCCGGTGGGGCGGCTCACCCAGGATGTCCGGCTCCTCTCCGCCTCCCAGCCCTCCCTTCCCAATAAAGTGGCCCAGCAAGCCGATGGGAGCTCCTTGCAGCAGGGCAGGAAATCCGCGGGGAACCTGGCCCGCAGATCCTCTCCCTCGGTAGCCGGACTCCTCACCAAGCCATGTCCGGGGATCCCAGGCCAGCCAGCACACTCGCAGCAGATGCCTTCAGGATCGCTGGCTCAACCCAGCCGCTCCGTGGCAGGAGCATCCACCCCACAGTCCCCGGTCTCCACGTCCAGGCAGGCAGCAGGTCCCTCCCGCAAGGGCTCCGTGGCCTTCAGCCCCGAGGTGGAAACGGGGAAGCCCAAACTCCCATCCAACATGTGAATCCCCGGCGGCACCCAGGCACAGGCAGGAGGGACCCGGGCACCCTGGCGGCAGAGGCGGCAGGAGAGGCAGAGCACCTGGCGAAGGCCCCCAGCCCCGGCTGTGTCGGAGGGAAGACAAGGTGAGAGGCAGCACCCAGGGCCATGGACTGGCTGCTGCGGGCATGGGGGCACGGCAGGGACGGGTGTGGGGCAGCCCCCGAGCTGGCCCAGCTGGATGAGGAGGGGGCTCTGCTGGTTGCCCCGAGGGGAGGACCCTGCCCGGGCTCTCCCCTCCTTGCTCCATCACCATCTGTCCTGAGTCCTGCCCTCCTCCTGGAGGCAACAGGACGGGTCAGAGCCCTCGCCCAAACTCCGGCCTCCCTGGGGAGCCCGGCTCCCCACAACTGCTCCTTGGGGGCCAGCCCGCCCCGCGCTCTGCCCTCGCACCCCACGGCCTCTCCTCGGGGCCAGGCCGGCGCTGGCGGCTCCTCCAGTTTGTCCTCTGTCGCAGCAGCGGCCGCCACACGCCCGCCTTGATCCCCAGAAAGCTCTGCCCAGCGCCTTCACTTTTTGGGAGAGGAGGGAGAGGCAGCCCCCCGGGGCCCACTGCTGAGGGCAGAGTGAGGGGGCCGGAGCCCACGGCGGGGTCTCCCCGGGCAGGCAGAACGTGGGTACCCAGGGCCAGCGGGGACCAGGTCCCCCCCTCCCTGAGGCCCTGGCAGGTCCCTTGGGGCACGGCGCCAGGACCTGGGGTCCCAGGCAGGGTCCCCCTGGTGTGACGAGTGCCAAGCGGCAGAGCCGGGGGCAGATGGGTCTCCCACTGAGCAGCCCCCGGGTGCCTCTCCCCGGCTTGGGGGAGCATCTTGTCTCAGAGGTGCTGGGTCCCCGCGGGGCTGGGATGTGTCGCCGGGCAGGGCTCTGTCCCCACATCTGGGCGCTGAAGCCTGGACCCTCGCCATGCTCCGGCAAGGGGACAGCCCAGGGAGGACCCGGCTTACCTGCAGCTCCAGGAGAATGCTCAGAGGGGGCAGCCCAGGGGCAACCCCGTTGCCTGTGGCTCCCAGGAGGATGCTTAGCCCAGGCTCTGCTCCCACCCTGCCCTGCGCTGCGGTCCCATTTCCAGACTGCCTGGAGATGCCGGTCACCAGCGCCGCAGCGAGCAGAAGGGTGTCGCGAAGAGATGCCAACCCCGGGCAGCGCCTAGGTGACGTGCGGGGCCGTGGGGCTGCCTCCCCTCGCCCTCCTGGGTCTCCGTGCAGGAGGGCAGGGGCCTGGGGTCCCCGCAGCCAACCCACATCGCCCCTCCAGAGCCAGTAGTCAGCAATGTGTGTTCGAGTCGTGGCTCTGCCGAGCAGCTGAGCTCTGCTTACAGTGTCGCTTTGGGCCAACCGTGTTAACAGTCCTGGTTAGAGTAGTGTCCCCTCCCGACCCCGCCACGCTGCGTAAGCTGCTTCCCACTACTGGAGTCAGGAACCATGGCTTGTAGTCGTGCTCTGGGGCTTGGCTGCTGCTGTGTGGGGCCTGCCGGACCCCCGGTGCGGCGGGCGAGGGTCTTGTTCCACGTGATACTTCTCGAAGTGAGGTCTTCAGTTCTCCCCCCTCGTGTTTTGGGACATCGGGACCAGTCCGGACCGCAGGGCTGCTCGGGGAGCCCAGCCTGCAGGGCACAGCAGCCCGGCAGGAATCCAGTCAGCGTGTCCGTCGGAGGGGATGTCCAGCACTGCCTTTTTTTCACGGACTTCAACTCCCCTTCCCCGCCCACCCCCACGTCCCGCTCCATCCCCATGGTCGGTGTCTCCCCGGCAGCCCCTCGGGAAGGGGTCTGCAGCCGGGCCGCGTAGTCAGACGTTCCTGGGCTGTGTTTACACTGCGTGATGTAGATGTTTTAGCGGTCATCCTAGGTGTCCCCCGCAGAGCACGTGGGCCGGCTTGGACGGCACCGAGCACGGCTCCGCTTCTGCCGGCTGCACCGCCGGTGCGCCCTCCCCACACCGCAGCCCCGTGTCAGGAGCCAGAGCCACCCTGTGCTTCAGTCACCGCCGCAACAGACCCCTGCCATGAGCCGCGGTCAGCTCGTGGCCCCAGCGCCCCGTCCCGGCGGGGAGGCAAGAGGGGCGGCTGGAGGGGCTGGGGCCGGGGGTGCTGGCCGTGCACGCGCGTGTCTCTGCGGCGTGCGTGGGCGCAAGTCTAGCCACCAAAGACCATGATCCTTCACTCTTGCACTCACGGCAGTCGATGTACAGAGCTTGTAGTTTTCATATCGCAGAGAATTTAAAAGCGTTTTTTTATTTTTGGTCGTTGTATATAATGGATTTAAATAATAAAGAGAGATTCTGAGCAGGTCTGGGGGAGCCTCCTTCGGTGCCACCCACCGGCACCCCCACCGCCCTGCCCACGAGGATGGGACGGGGCAGGGGGGGATGCCGCGGTCCCCCTCCTACTTAAAAGGCGGATCCGATCCTGGCCCTCCCCGGAGCCAGGAGCAGCCGGGGCATCCTCGGGTGCCCAGTGAGGGGCCTCTCCCCGGCCCCACAGACCCGGGCAGCGCAGTGGGAGCCCAAAGGCAACAGGTCCCCTCCCGCCCACCCCTGTCCCTTTAGGCCCTGGGGAGATTAGTGTTTAATCTTTGGTTATTTTCCCCTCCCGTCTCCCTTCCGTTTATTAACCGGGGGGGAGGGGGAGGTTTGATATCGCCTGATTGCAGAGCAGACTCTAGGCATCAACTAGATTAAATGAAGGTCATGCAGCGCGAGATGGGCTGGGGTGCCCGAGCTGCAGCAGCCGGGGCGTTTGCGGCGCACAGCCCCGCACGGCACTGCCAGCGCACCCGGCACCGGTCTGGGGGCGCAGCTTTGCTCTGCCTGCACCCCTCCTTGGCAGGTCCTGCCTCCGCGCTCTGCCGCAGCACCATCGGCGCGGCGCAGGCAGGACGTGAGCGCAGGCAGTCACCCCGCGCTGCCCTGCCGGCTCTCCCCACAGCAGCCCTGCTGCGGGGCTGCGTCACCGGGGCAGCCCCTGCCCGCAGGACGCTGGTGGCAGCCCCACCATCAGCAAGAATTAGGCTCTGTGGCACACGATGAGATCAGAGCTGATTAACGGTTTCCTTCTAATTTGATTATTTCAGATTACACTGAAGCCAGCCCGATTAAGAGCGCGTGTAGGCTAACAGTCCCCTGCCCCAGCATCCTGCTGGAGGGCCGGGCTGCGCTGCCAGCGCCTGGGCCTGGCTCTGCCCGGCCAGCCAGCCGCTCCGCAGAGCGCGCCGAGGCTGCGGAAGCAAAAAGAGCATTTTCTTGGAAATACAATTCCAGCCCGTGTGTCTCATGCCCAGCCACGATTTACCCACCATCTGCAGGGCTGGGCTGCTCGGGCAGCCGACGCAGCTGGGGCTGGGGAGGAGCCGAAGGGACCTGGTGGCTCCCACCGTGTCCCAGGGCAAGGCAGAGCCTCGCTGCCTGCCCTGGGGGTGAGGGCAGAGCCCTGTGCAGCTGCCCACAGCCCGGCCCCAGCTCTGCGAGGGCACCCGGCCCCGGAGCGGGGTGGCTCTGCCCCAAGCCCCCGCATTCCCGGCTGTGGCAATGGCGGGTGGGGGATTAGCAGGCAACAAGGCAGAGATTGATTAAATCGGGGTTAGCTGAGATTAGAGGATTATGGCGGGTAAGCGGGAGATTGCCAATCAGCGGCATGGGTGCCGGGGAGGGAGCTGCAGGGCCAGCGGCAGTGTGTCCCCCATGGCACCACGCGGGAAGGATGCCACCGCAGAGCTGCGCCCACCCAGCGGTCCTCGGCCCAGCTGGGTGACGGCCACGGGGATGACTGGAAGCCAGACCTCCCCCCGCCACCCGCCTTCTCACTCACGTTCAAAGGTGTGCGGTGCACCCCACCTGCACAGCACCCCACCTGCACAGCACCCCACCCGACACCTGCACGCCACACCTGCGCTGCACCCACCCCCCCCCGTTACACTGCACGGCGCCCCTGCAACCCCCAGCCGCCCCCCAGCTACACCGCGTCCC
Source organism: Gymnogyps californianus (assembly GCF_018139145.2). Classification (NCBI taxonomy): domain Eukaryota; kingdom Metazoa; phylum Chordata; class Aves; order Accipitriformes; family Cathartidae; genus Gymnogyps; species Gymnogyps californianus. The sequence goes on along the minus strand of NC_059499.1, from coordinate 330,868 downwards.
TGCACCCCACCTCCGCACCTCCCCAGCTGCCCGCACCCCCCATGCACCCCCAGCTGCGCTGCCCCCCCCCCCCCGCCCGCCCCGCCCCCCGCCCCCGCAGACCCCGCCCCGGGCTGCCCCGCGCCCCCGCGCTCCGGCCGGCACTCGCTCCATTCGCTCTCTCCTCCAATCGGCCGGCTCGGTCCCGCCCTCCCCGCGCTTCTACTGGCTCAGCCTCCTTGGGCTCATCCTCATACGATGGAGCGGACCAATGAGCGCGGGCGTCAGCCGTGGCCCGCGGCTGGCTCCGCCCTCCGCGCGGGGCACGCCGGGGGCTGTAGTCGGGCGGCGGCGAGGCGCCGGCTGCCCCCGCGGCTCCGGACTACGCGCCCCGGCGAGCACCGCGCTCGGCGCCCGGGCGGGGCGGGCCGCCTCCAAAGGCCGCCAGGGCAGCGGCGGCGGCGGCGGCGGGTCTCGGTCACCATGAGCGGCAGCGGGGCGCGGGGCGCGGCGGCGGCCGAGCGGGAGGAGTTCGTGGGCTTCTTCCCACAGGTCGTCCGCGACCTGACGGAGGGCGGCCTGGGGCACCCGGAGGTGGGCGATGCCGTGGCCCGGCTGAAGGAGGTGAGGAACGCCCGAGGGGGCGGCGGGCCCGGCGCTGCCCGCTCCTGCCCGCTACTGCCCGCCCGCTCCTCTCTGCCCGTAGGTGCTGGAGTACAACGTGCCGGGCGGGAAGTGCAACCGCGGGCTGACGGTGCTGGCCGCCTTCCGGGAGCTGGCGGCCCCCGGGCAGCAGGACCCGGAGAGCCTCCGGTGCGCACTGGCCGTCGGCTGGTGCATCGAGCTGGTGAGAGGGGGGGCGGCCGGGGGCCCCGTGGGGATCCCGTGGCGACCCCCCACCCCCCCCCTAACCCAGCCTCTCGCAGTTCCAAGCCTTTTTCTTGGTGGCTGACGACATCATGGATGCATCCCTCACCCGCCGGGGACAGCTCTGCTGGTACAAGAAGGTGAGAGCATTCGGGAGGCCCCGGTCTGGGGGGGGGGGGCGTCCTGTGGGGTCAAGGTGTTTTGTGACACCTCCCTGCCCTCCTGGTGCAGGAGGGGATCGGTCTGGATGCCGTCAACGATGCCTTCCTCCTCGAGTCGTCCGTCTACAGGCTGCTGAAGAAGTACTGCGGGGAGCGCCCCTACTACCTGCACCTCCTGGAGCTTTTCTTGCAGGTGAGCCTGGCCCCCGTGGCCCGCTCCGCAGATTTACCTCGGCTCTGGGCCGTTTCTGGATGTTGGATGGCATGTTGTGGATCTCCGACCGTTCCTTGCGCGCCCGGGCATCCTGCCAGACACGCGTCCTTGCTTCAGACTCAAGAGAGGAGCCGAAATGGGGCTTGGGTTTGGGGTTTTCACTGCGCTGTTGGGACTTCCCTGGGGGACTGCGTGAATAAATCCTTTCTTTCCTCTTCAGACTGCCTACCAGACTGAGCTCGGGCAGATGCTGGACCTCATCACCGCTCCCGTTTCCCAGGTGGATTTGAATCGCTTCAGCGAGCAGAGGTAAAGAGGCGGAAAGGGACAGAGATGCCAGCCCTGTTGTGGCAGGGTGGCTCTGCTCGCAGTCCCTTCCAGACTGCGTAAGAGAGACAACGGCTTGCTGAAACGCTGCTGTCGCCTACCAGGCTTTGCGGAGCAAGTCTTGCTCGCGCTGTCAGAGCTTGGGGGCTGGTTTGGAGGGAGCTGCTGCTTTTCTCCTGCTGGCCCCGATCTGCAGAGCCCTGACGGGAGGGGAAGGCCTGGGCTTTGTCACTGAGCGTGGTTCCTCTGCCGCAGGTATAAGGCAATTGTTAAGTACAAGACGGCGTTCTACTCCTTCTACCTGCCTGTGGCCGCTGCCATGTACATGGTGAGTTTTATGGAAACGGTCTCGGGAGAGGCCTAACCCTCGGAATGAGGCTGTCGAGGAGGGCAGGGGGTTTGGGAGATGGGAGAAGTAAGGGTGGAAGGCAGGTACGGGAAGGCTTTATTCCTTTTTCCCCCCTCTTAGGCTGGTATTGACAGTAAGGAGGAGCATGACAATGCCAAAGCGATCTTGCTGGAGATGGGTGAATTCTTTCAGATCCAGGTAGGAGGTGACTCCCTGTCCCTCAGTGCTTATAAGATGCTGGTTGTGGTGCTCACGTGTTTCCGTCTTCGTACAGGATGATTACCTGGACTGCTTTGGGGACCCGGAGCTGACAGGGAAGGTTGGCACTGATATCCAGGACAATAAGTGCAGCTGGCTGGTGGTGGAGTGTCTGCGTCGGGTCACGCCAGAGCAGAGGCAGATCCTGGAGGTAACGCCAGCAGGCTGACAAACCCCCTGAAGATGGGGGAGAGGCGGTGTGGACTCCCTCCCCGAGGACGTGGTGTAAAGATTGTGTAGTGCCATAACGTACACCTGAAAAGCCACGTGCCACCCAGCGTAGCTGCCCTGTGCTGCTGCCTGGCTGAGAGGAGGGTTGGTGGTTGTGAGTAGTGTAAAACGGTAGCAGGGAGAACAAGAGGTGACGCCTGCCGCGCTTGGAACGAGCAGCTACGGCAGCGGCCGTAAGCTGGGCCTCAGCCTGACGTGTTCTGGTGTTTTCTCAGGAGAACTATGGCTGTAAGGAGCCTGAGAAGGTGGCAAAGGTGAAGGAGCTCTATGATACTCTGGGCATGAGGGCTGCTTTTCAGGAGTACGAGGAGAGCAGCTATCAGCGCCTGCAGGAACTGATCAAAAAGCACGCCGACCGCCTCCCCAAGGAGATCTTTCTTGGCCTAGCTCGGAAGATTTACAAGCGCCAGAAGTGATGATGGTGGGCCCGTCTGTGGACTGCTTGGCCTTTGCTGAGGGGGGGGGGCCTGGTGGGATTTGCCCCCCCCCCCCCCCCCCCCCCCCCCGGCCGTAGCTGTCTGGAGCCGGTCCCTGCCCCACCACCCAGCGAGTCCCCTGCCCTGGGGTGGGGGGCTGGGGGGGGGCTGTTTGTAGCCCCTGCGATGGGGCGGCGGGGGGTTTGTAGCTTGTCTGCCAGCCTTTGTGTCAATAAACGTAAGTTATTGCGGGTGCGTTACTGCCTGGTGTTGGTTGCAGGCGTGGCTGGGCTGGGGCCGGGGGGGTGCCAGCACCCCTGGTGCTTTCTGGCTGCAGGGTCTTGGGGGGGGGGGGGGGGGGGGGGGGGGGGGGGCTGGACCGGAGCACCGCCCCCGCCGTCTCCCGGGAGGGGCGGGGCCGGGGCGGTTCCCGGGCGGGGCGGGGCCGGGGCTCCTCCCTCCCTCCCTCCCGCCAGCCGCATTCGCCGCCGCAGCGCGACGAGGTGAGCGGGGCTGGGGGGCTCCGGGGGCGGGGGGGGGGGGGGCTCGGAACGGCTGGCTCCGAGCAGCCGCAGCGGGGAGGGGAAGGAAGGGGCGGCTGCACCCCGGCAGCACCGCTCCTGCCGCGGGGCCTGCCAGCCCCGGGGCCGGTGGATGCTCGGTGCCGGGTCAGAGCCGCCTGCCCGGGGTCTGAGCTGCCCGTCCCTTGCCCGAGGCCGCCGGTAGATGCCCGGGGCCGCAGCTCTCCCCTCGGCAGGGGAAGGGGCGAGCGATGCGGCAGGCTGCAGCAGCTGCCATGTCTCGGCCGCTGCCGGCTGCCAGGTCTGCGGCGTGTTTCTGAGGCCGGGCGTCTCCTCGCCCGTGCCTTTGGCTGGCCGTGCCCTGGCCTCAGAGCCGGCAGTGTCACCCTCCCTTGGCCAGGACCTCCCCGGCTGAGGTTTCAAGGGCGTCTTCTCCTTGACGGCATCTCTGAGACGCTCCCAACCCTCGAGACCCGGCAGAGGGAATTCAGCCCTGCTGCTGCAGCCGCCTAGACTGGCCAGAGCGTCCTCGGACCATGCTCAGGTCGTACTCCAGGGGTCAGCCACCGGCTCCCTGGCTGCCAGCAACCGGCTGTCCTGCTGTCCTGCCGCAGTGGGGACCTGTGGGGCAGCCCCTCTCTGCTGGGCGGATTCCCATCTCTGAACACACAGGCCCTTGTGCCGGTCCCCTGCAGCCGGCCCTTCCCTGCTCGCTGGCTGCCGCAAGGTCGCTGCCATCCCTCTCGCCCTGTCCGTTCCTCTCCAGGTTTGTGCTGCTGCGTTTTCCAGGGCCGACTGAAAGGGCGTTTGATGTTTGCAGGGAGCTGGATGGTCTGAAGAGACGAGCTGTGGGGCTCTGTGAGGAGCCCCGGCACTACCAGTGAGGCAGCATCATGCTGGCTCCGAAGAAAGGCCTGCTGTGCAACCTCAACCACATCCATCTGCAGCACATCTCCCTGGGGCTGCACCTCTCCCGGCACCCAGAGCTCCAAGAGACCTCTGGCTCCATGGGTGGAGGAGACCAGACCGGCTGCAGCGACTGCGCAGAGAACTGTGAGCAAGTGGATGCCAATTCCAACAATCCCTCCTTGAAATGCCGGTGTTGCGAGTCCCATACTCAGCAGCCGGTGACGTTGGGTCTCCAGAACCAGGCAGCTCAAGAGGATTTCCCCTGCCTGCATGCTGGGGAGGAGGTGGCTTCCCCTTGTGATGCCCCTTGTGATCTGGCTTCCTCCTCCTCCTCCTCCTCCTCTGTCAGTAGCTGCTCGGAGTTCAGCTTGGATGACTCCCCGGTCTCTGTGTACTGCAAGGGGTTCTCTAGAGAAGAGTCCCAGTCCCCTGAAAATCAGCCCAAAGTCAGTCCCACAGGAGATGCCCAGGATGGCGAGTCGCTGGCTGACCAGGGTAGGACGTGTGATGGAAGAGACGCCAACCTCAACCCCCCGGTGCTCCAGAGACCGGACGCCCTGGCTGGGGAGAGCCCGGACAGCCTCTGCAGCAGCAGCTCGCTTGGCTCCCAGTGCGAATGAGGCCTCTCCCAGCGCGGCGGCACAGGAGACCACCAGCTCCTGCGCCGACCTAGACCCTAACTGCAACCCCCTCCCCGACCCCGATGCCGTGCCTCCAGCACCGCCTGCACCAGGACGGTGGGAGCCGGGTCTGAGCAGAGCTCCTGAGCCACGGCCCCGGGCTGGCAGCCTCCCCCCGCCCGTGCCCCCCCGGCCCCGGAGACGGCTGCAGGTTCTCAATGGGCAAAGAGCAGAGCAACCGCTGCTGCCTGCGCGGCTGGCAGAGCCGGAGCCTGGCTCGGGTGACCTCTGCAGAGACGTGGGCAAGAAGACCATCACCTCCTTCCACGAGCTTGCCCAGAAGAGGAAGAGGAACGCCGCTGGGCCCGCTCTTGCCCAGGCCAGGGCTGACCGGAGCGACTGGCTGATCGTATTCTCGCCTGACACGGAGCTGCCACCCCCCAGCGAGCTCCTCTCCAGCGCCATGGGCCAGGAGCCAGCCCGGCCCCAGCTCCAGCACGACTGGCCAGCCAGACCTCCCAACTCCAGGCAGAGGGAGGTGACAACATTCAAGGAGCTGCGGTACCGCAGTGCCTCCAACAAGCCCAAGGGCCAGCCAGCTGGTGAGCGGGCAGAGCTGGTGGCATCTCAGCACTCCTCTGCACCCCTTGAGATGGCTGTAGGCAGCGACGGCTCAGGCTGGGTGCCACCCGTGCCTCTGGGTGGACAACTGCTGGCACCTATGGACAGCCACCAGCTGAAAAGGAGGAGATCCCGACCGGGACTGCAGCCCATTGCGGAGGGGCAGCCGGGGGATGCAGAGGAGGGGGGGCTGGCACTGCGAAGCTGCCTTCCAGGAGAGAAGGGGCTGGGCTCTGGCTGCGATAAAGATGCCCTGGTTCGGAGGCTCAGGGGACCTGGCAGGGACTGCTGGGTGCCAGGGACGGTTGAGAGAGGAGACGAGACCTGCAAGGAGGGTAAGACTTTGGGTCCCTCCGGGCTGGGTGCAGGGGTGTCACCCTTTAGGGGACTGAGCGGGGCGGGGGGGGGAGCTGCAGGCTCCAGCCCGGCGGCCACGTCTGAGGCCGCAGGACTTGGGGGGGAGCAGCCGGCTGTGGAGGCGGTGGGTGCGTGTGGCAGCTGCAGGCCGAGCTGGCCTGCTCCCCGCTAGCTGGTACCAATGGTTTCTGTGCCGGGCAGGGGCCGCTGCAGCCCTCCGCGGCTGCCACGCGTGGGTTTCCCCCTCCGCGGCTCCGGCTGCGCTCGGGTGGGACACATGGCCCGGGAGGTGCCGGGGGCTGCGTCCCCCCCCCCCCCCCCGCCCCCTGGGGCTGCCCCGGCCTCTCCCGGCTGCCTGGGGCCGGGCTGGCCCCGCCGAGGCGGCGGCACCTCCTCACCCCGCCCCGCCGCCGCCGCCGCCCTGCCCGCGGGCTCCCTCCGGGCCCTTCCTCTTCCCCGTCCTTCCCCGCCGCCCGGCCTGCGGCGACAGGCCCTAGGCGGGGGGCCCGGCCCGCCCCGCTCCGCCCGCCGCGGCCTCCGGCTCCATGGGCGAGCGCGACCCGGCTGGTCCCGGCCGCGGCTCCGGTGCTGCCTGCGGTGAGTGGGGCCGGGGCGGCGGAGCGGGCTCCTTGCGGCCAGCGCGGCCTGGGCCTCCAGCGGCAGCAGCGTCCGGGCCCCGCGGGCGGTCCCCGGGCCCCGCGTCCCGCCCCGGCCCCGCCGGCCGCGGGGGAGCCCGGCCGAGGCCCCGCGGGCTGCGCCTGACCCCGCCGCCCCGCTCTCTCCAGCCAGGCCCTCGCCGTCCGCCACCGGAGCCGCCCCGGGCGCAGCCGGGCCTGGCGCGGGGAGCACGGAGGGAGCCCGCCGCCCCCGGGGAGAGCAGAAGAAAGGTAACGGCCCCGCGGTGCCGGCCCCACCGCCAGGCTCGGGGCTGAACGGCCGCTGAGCCGGGGCGGTTTCCCCTCGGGAGGCTCTGCCGGCTCCGTCCCGTCCCCGCCGAGCCGGGGCTCCGGGAGGTGGCGGGGGGTGTGACCGAGATGGAGACCCCCAGGGCCTGGGGAGCTGTGAGGGGCTCAGCCCCGAGGCGGGGGGCGGTGGTGGGCCCGGCTGGCGTCTTGGGCAGCGGCAGCGCAGGGCAGGCCGTGCTAGGCAGGGGCAGGCAGGTACAGGCAGAGGCAGTGGTGGGCAGGGCCGGGGGCAGTGCCGGGCAGGCGGGCAGGGCTGCCTGCTGCAGGGCCCGGCCCTGCCCGCCTCTCGGCAGATGGTGCTGTCGAGCCGGAGAAGGGGAGCGGGGCTGCCCCGGCATCTTGCAAAACACCTTGAGGGTCTCCTGCCCACGTCTCCATCCTGGGCTTCGGTCCCCTTGGAAATGGCGGGTCCTTCATCCCTGCACCCGAGAGCTACAGGTTCCCATGGCAACAGCCTGGGATGCTCCGTTACCCTGGGCCTTCCTGCGCCTGCCCGCTCCTCCCCGGCTCCTCCAGGCCTTGATGTCCGGAGCTGCTTCTCGCTGCAGCTGTGGCCGGTGCGGTGCCGGTCAGCCCCGGCCAGCCACACGCTGCCGATGGGCTGAGGCAGGTGCTGCAGTGGCGGCGGGGTCACGTGCCGTGTTGACATCTTCCTTTCTGTTGTCCAACAGCCCTGCTGATCGCCGTCAGCACCGCCGTGGATAGGATTATCGCCCACTTCAGCACCGCACGGAACCTGGTGCAGAAGGTGAGGGTCTGGGCTGAGGCTGTGGCCGGGCTGGGGTGGGCAGGAGTGAGGGCAGGCCATGCAGGCTTTGGGCAGGAGGGGCTTTGGGAGCTCCAGGGGGAGGATCCCGCCATCCCTCCCTGCAGGCTCAGGGTTAGGTGCTGCCGTTCCCCTCCCTCGCCTCTCCTTGTGCCTCCCTACTTCAGGCCCAGCTGGGAGACAGCCGGCTCAGCCCAGATGTGGGTTATCTGCTGCTGCACACCCTCTGCCCTGCGCTCTATGCCTTGGTGGAGGACGGGCTGAAGCCGTTCCAGAAGGATGTTATCACAGGCCAGAGGAAGAATTCCCCCTGGAGCGTGGTGGAAGCCTCTGTGAAGTCAGGTCGGGGTGAGGAACATGTTCCTGGAGATGTTGGCATCTCGAGGTGCCTGGAGTCCTTTTCCAGCCCGGGCTGGGGGAGGATGTGCACCCAGAGCAGTGACTGTCTGTGTTGTGTATTCCACAGGCCCCAACACCCGCTCTCTCCACTCCCTGTGCTGGCACGTGGCCGGGCTGGCCCCTCTCAACAGCACCAGACAGAAGTTTCATGCCTTTATCCTCGGCCTCTTGAAGTGAGTATTGGCCCTGCTGGCCCAGGCTGTCCTTGCTGTGATGGCAGGTTGGAACAGAGTCCCAAGAGCTCTGACTTGGCTTCCCTTTGTCTTGTTCAGCATTAAGCAGCTGGAGCTGTGGATCTCTCACCTGCAGAAGAGCCCAGGTAAGGACACAGTGCCCAGAAGCTCCCCACGCAAGTCCTCTCCTGCTTGCCAGCTTGATATTCCCATACCTGTTCCACCCACAATGCTTGGCTGGGATTTCCGTAGTGGATAAGGGCATCGTTTTCCATGGTGCATCTTCAATACAACTCTGAGCAGAAGCTCGTCTGACCTGCTAGGACAGACCGGCTGGCCCTGGGAGGGGTGTGTGGGCAAGGGCAGGGCATTTTGCAGCCGTCCAGCACTGTCCATATCTCGTAGGTGTAATCTCCGTGCTGTATTCACCCACGGCCTTCTTTGCCCTGAGCCAAGGCCCTCTTCCCCACCTCGCTGATGAACTGCTGCTGCTCATCCAGCCCCTCTCGGTGCTGACTTTCCACCTTGACCTGCTCTTTGAACACCACCACCTCTCCGTGGATGTAAGACCCTTGTCCCGTCGGCTGGAGTCACCCCTGTCTCCTGCCCATCACTCTGCTCAGGCTCGGGGGGCTGCGCAGCCTCCTCTGGAGGGCCAAAGCAGTGCTGCAGGGGCAAGCCTGGAAGATGAGATCCCCCCCGATGCTCTGGGGAGGGCGGCCGGCGCGGAGGGCAGCACAAGGTCCCAGTCCCAAGCAGCTGTGCGTGGGCTGGTCCCTGGCCCCCAGGTAGGGGCTGCCCTGCAGCAGACCTTCCGGCACGTGCTGCGGTGGGGCGACCAGCTCAGTCGCGCTTTCCTGGGAGCTGACAGCTCCCCGGAGACCCACAGGCCCGAGGCAGGCCCTCAGGACACCGGGGCTGGCCTCAGTGGCTGGTGGGGCCAGCTGAGCCAAGCCTCCAGGATTTATGCTGCTCCTAGCAAGGAGAAGTTCCCCTTCGTCTGGTGGACAAAGCTGCAGGCGGCTACAGGGGATTCCAGCCCCAGCCAGGCTGCACGATCCCAAACATCTGTGAATGAGCCTAGAGGCACGGAGCTGCAGCTCCTTCAGACCAAAGCTGTCCCTGAACTCTCCGGTCTGACGCCCAGCAGCAGTGCTGACACCTCTGGGACCTCTTCCCCTGAAGACCTCATCCTGCCTGCCAGAGCTGGAGCACCCACCAAGCCAGATGGTCCCGCTGCTGGAGAGGAACTCCTGGCTGTTTCCGCAGAGCCTCGTGCGAATAGGAACCAGGCAGCACCTTCTGACCCAGAGGCGGGTGGTCCTCCTGGTCCTGACAAGGGCAGCTGGCTGGGCCGGCTCTTTGGAGCCACCAGCCCCTCTGCCAGGAGCTTCCCTCCCAGTCCTGACACCATCTCAGCTAGGGCGAGGTAAGACCCAGCTTGGGCAGGCAGGGTGGGGGAAGTGGCATGTGCTGAGGAAGGGTTTTTCTCCCAGGCGACAAACGGAGAGCACACCATGGGGCTTGCTGGCTTCGTGGGGTGTCTTGTACCGCCCGTTCCCCAGGTTTTGTGCTCCTGGGATTAGTGCGTGTCCCAAGCGCTGCTGCCGTCGCATTGCGTCAGCCCTTTAGAGCAGCAGGAGCTCATGGTGGAGGCTCAGTGGTGCTTGATGGGGCCCTTGTCAGCTCCCAGATCACCAGAATAGTCTAAGCAGGATGGGTGGGAAGAGGCTTCCGAAATGAGCTTGTGGCTTCCTTTGCTTTATGATAGGAGACCTTCTAGCTGGCTGTCCCCCAGTGCGCGTGTCCTGGCCGTGGTGGTGAAGGGGCTGGCGTCTGAGAAGACCCATGCTCAAGAACAGCCAGAGAGGAACACGTCTGACTTGCCCCAGACCCACAGGTGATGCAGGGCACTGAGGTGTTTGGGGCTGGAGAGCCGGTGGTGGATTTTTTGGGGGGGTGGGGAAGCAGGGACAGTTTCCAGACATAGCCTGGATATCCTACAAGCCTTTCTAGGGAAGGGCTTGCACCACTCCTTGTTGCTAACTTGCACCTTGAGTGCCCCCCCTCCAAGGATTCCCCCATCTCCAGCTGAGCTTTGGGTGAAGCTGTGTGCCTGCCTAGCTGTGGTCAGTTGTTTTTCCCAGACGTTTTTGGGGGGAATTTTGAGCATTTTCTCTCTCTCGTGCGCTTTCTGGATTCGTAGCGGCTTGTTTGGAGCAACCATGTGGCAGGTCTGACCAAATTGTGGCAGGTCAGAAAAACTGTAGTGGTCCGTCTGTGCTTGCGCAGCGTCTGTCCGAGCAAGCGGGGAGGGCGAGTGGCCATCCCACACCACATTCAGCCGTCTCCCTCCTCCCCAGCCCTTGCTGGCCCCGACCTAGATCTCCCCGCCACGTCTGCACAAGAGCTGCTCATGCTCTGCTGCTGCTCTGTGGGTCTGCTTGGCAGGACAGTTTTGTGATGTGGCTTCTCGATCAAATCTGTCATCAGATGGCATCTCCTCTGCCCGAGGAGGGGTCACTGGCTCCACACGTGAGCGTCAAAACCTCTCCCGAGTCGTGTGGGAGCCTCTCTCCGTGGTACCTGGGGTCCCTGGGGTGGTGAATCCCTGATGGTGTTTATTGTGCAGGGCGGTTCGGGCACTGTGTGACCACACCGGCACCGCCGATGGTCACCTGAGCTTCCAAAAAGGGGACGTCCTGCAGCTGCTCTCCACTGTGGATGAAGACTGGATCCGCTGCTGCCATGGAAACCGCACTGGCCTAGTTCCTGTCGGTTACACGTCCCTCATCTTGTGAGGAGGTGGAGGAGATCTGAGGAAGCAGCTGAGCTTGCTGAAGCAGGTGCCACCTCCAGGGTGGACCATCTCCTGCCACATCTTCACCACCTTCAGGGTTTCACTACCTTTTGGGGCTGGTAGTTCTGCCCGGGACCCTGCCCTGGTGCCCGTCGCTGCTGCTCGTTCGCATGACGTTACCGTCTGCTGTGGGTGCATCCCACGAGCCACCGCCTTGCGTGTCCCCACAGACCTGCTGGCACTTCACCGTGGCTCCCGTTTGGGAACTGCTCTCGCTCGTGTTCCCTCAGCTGCTGTCCACGCCTGTGCCAGGGGAGGGAAGGACCCTGTCCCTGCGCAGTGCTCACAGTCCCGTATGTTGTCTCCGTGCCGTCGTGTCCTGCCACCGCCGCCACCTCCACGTGCCCTGCTCTGCCCCGTGGCCGGGGCTGGTGGCCCAGGCCGGCCCCAGCTGCCGATGCTCAGTCCCAGCACTCTGTAAATAGTTGTAACCAAGGGAACGAGCTTATTCTGGGGAGAAAGCTGGAAATAAAGGTTGTGACTCACGTGTCCACGTGTGCGAATGGATCATTGCGGTTGGGGGACGGGGGGCTGGAAATGACCACGGCGGTCCGTCCCTGTGTGGGTGGCCTGGGCTGGTGCTGGGTCTTTGGTGAGTAAATGCTCTTGTGGGAGAAGCCAGCAGGTGCTAGGGCTGTGCTGGTGCTCAGCGTACTGACATCAGCTACCAAACACAGAGCCCAGTAAGGCATCTTGCCCTGGCAGGAGGTGCCCAGTCACAGTGTAGGAAGAGGTGGCTGCAGACAGCCAGAGCCAGAAATAACCCTGGTAACCAGCCCCACGAGATGGAAGCCGCACAGCACCGGTAAAGGGATGTGTTGGTTGGTTTGTTTAGTTAGTTATTTAAATTAATCTGTTTACTGAGGAGTCACAGGATTTCAGTAGGGGCTAGATGGGTTGTATTTTTTTTCAAGTTTTTTTTTTCCTCATTGCTTGTGATTTCATACCACACCGTTTACATTTTGTACTGGTCTCCCCAGTAAGAGAGAGACGTGGACGTACTGGAGAGGGTCCAGCGAAGGGCCGCAAGGCAATAGCAGCTTGTTGCAGGGACAGCTTTTGGGCCAGTGCTCTCTCCTATGGACCAAGAACCACGTTTCGTCCTTTTAACTTCCACTGTTCCAGTGGCAAAGGAGACCAAAGGCTGCGCTCTGCTTCGAGGATAAAGCTGTGCTCTTTTTCTTCTGTTCTCATTTTCATTTCTCTCGCTGGAATTTTCACTCTCAGACAAGGGACACTGTATCTTAATTGGAATGGTATTTGCCTTGCCTTAAGTAGGTTTGATTGAATTCCACAGCTGCCTCTGGACTTCGAAATGGGGTCAAGCCAGCAGGAGATGAATCCAGGTACTTTTTCAACTCTTTTTAAATAAAAAAAAGCACTACAATCCTTGGCGTGGTGTCTCTAGTTTAAAAGGAAGACAAGCATATGGGTCAAGCATGGCGTTTCAATGACCATAGAGATTCAGGCTAGGAAATGGAAAAAGGAAAAATCAAGTTACATTAAAGGGGGGGGTCATCAGGAAGCTGTTTCGTTCCTGAGTGACTAACGCAAATAGTTACCACGCTGAATCCCAGAAACCACTTTTGAACCAGAAGTCTAAACCCTGAATAGACGTGTAAGGACCGTATCTTATTAGTGCCAACCTTGACAGAGGGTATCAGAGGAAAGGTGAGGTTGACGAAGCCTTAGAAAGGCTGGTTTGAAGGGGGACACAGTTCTCAATTTCTGTGTTCCTCAGCGTCCTGCTGCGTGCCAAGAGGCACCGGGCAGGACGCTGGTACGTGAGCGGGCTGACAGCTCCCAGCAACTCGAAACACCTCTTAGCCTTTCTAGCTCCCCGACTTTTTGGTACCAGAGGGGAACACGCCCTACAGCGCAAGTCATCTGTCTGACGTGACTCTGGTCCGGCATTAGCGGCGGTAAGTGCACTGCCACTGCCAGATGCATTAATGATGTTGACAGAACCGAATCTGCTGTCTACACAGGCATGGGAGGCAACGTCTCTAGCTACCAGGGGTTTACATTCTGGGAACAGGCACTACGTTTGTAGATTTAATGTTTCATGCACCGACCTGCCATTATACGCAATCACATTTACACGCCCTCTGACTACCGAACAGTGAACGCCTGTGCTGATGCTCCTGCCTCTCTGTATGCACGCTGCCATCATCCCTCCTGCCAAGCTCTGACCAGGACAACCATCAGCATCAAATTAAATCCTCACAAAATGCTATCACCCATCAGGCAATCGGATATTTGAAAGAGACGGGGCAACAACCCCCCGCAAAAGCGGCTGTAAGAGAGTCAGAACACGACAGGAGCGGTTGAGACAAAGAGGCAAGAAAAGAAAATCAAGGAGATGTCAAAGAAAACCCCACAAGTCATCGATAGGAAAAGATTTTCCATTTAATACTAGACTCTCTCAGGATTGAGATGCAGGCTTTTTATGCAATTACATCCAATGTTAAAATTGGTAATACATAATTTACAAAGATTAACATCAAAACAATGATCTATTTAGATATGCTTTGTAAAAAGGAAATATATTAGCAGCATTTATTTTCAGCAATCACACAGCCTACACCCATGCAGACTAAGAGTTCATATCTATTTGCAATAATGTAGTGCTTCCTGGTCTTAAAACAGCGATCCTGGTGACACACTGGTCTTCTCATTATTATAAAATAACCGAAAAATAAAAAAAGTCATTAATTTCTACACCAGTAAGAAAAACAATTCTTTGCACTTACCTAACATTTGATTGTCTAAAAAACATTTTGTTTAGTCTTTCAACAAAAGAAAGATAAAATGACAGAGCTAGTGTCTCGCTTCTGTACGCACTTTATTTTTTAAAAACTTTTTAGTGTTTAACACCATTTGAGACAATGATTTCTGTTTTAAACTAAATGAGACAACTCAAGATTTTGGACATGCGATATTCCTACTACACGCACGAGTATTTTATACTCAGGGTTCCTGGTACTGTACAGTGCTTCTCTACAGTAAGAAAATATTCCAAACTATTTTCTTATTTCTTTTTTTTTTTTAATAAAATATTTTTTCTCAAAGGGTTTTTTCCTTTCTTTTTTTTTTCTTTTTAAATCAACACATAAAAGTTAATGGAATGAGTCATGTTCCACTAAGAGTAAAATAATTATAATAATAACAAGAATGTACATTAGGACAAGCTTGGTCCATTAAAAAGGAACATGTAACTACTGTATTGCTTTACATCCACGCAGCAGATATATACAACTTGGCACATTAAAAACTGGTTTTCTTATAAGAACATCTAAAACAGGACTGTATATGCATATGTACGTCTGAAAGACAAAAAAGCAAAGCCATTTTAAAGGGGCAGCGTAAGCCGACCACCCCCTCCCTTTGCCACAGCCTGGCCCTGGCCCAGAGACGGGCGACAGCTTCGTGGCTCCGCACGCCGGGAAGGTCGTCGGGTGCAGTACCGGGAGTCCTGCCGCAGCACTGCTTCGTGGTACGTTATGGCAATCGCAATTTCATGCAGCGAGAAATCAGTGCCTCGGCTGTTGCTTTCGGGAATAATACTTTTTTGTCAGGGCAGAGAGAGAGGGCGGTGCGAGATACACTGTCTCTTAATTTAAGAGACGGACATTTTAAGCTGTACAACCAGAACACAAGAATAGTGTTAGCAGTTGATATATTCTACAGTTCACAACAAATACTCGCTCTGAATACTGCTTGACGGTTCATGTAGTGAAGGTTTCCTTTTTTTTTTTTCCTTTTTCTTTTTCTTTTAACAGATTTTAATTTGCACAACACACTAGACACACGAGAACCACAGCTTATCAAAAAAACCAACAGCAATGGTGTTGTCAGGATTTGACTTGCTTTATAAAATTTCTCTGCAGAAAAAAGTGAAAAAAATCACACCCCGCCCCCTCCCCCCCCACGACGCAGAACAAGTGCCTCAACCAGCCAACTCCTGCTTTGCTCCAAGGTGACTCTGGAAGTTTCTCCTCGTCACAGACCAAAGGTACATGTGTGCACTGGCCGTTCCACGGTGAACCTTTCGCACGTTTGGGTACGTTTCTCTCTTCTTGGAACTTGTGCAAATCAGAGGCCACAACTTTAGGGCAGCCTTTCATTTTAAGCCACTGGGCCTTCACCCTCCCATCTGGATTTCATTCACTGGCATGGGCCACGGTGGTGCCAACAGTATCTTGTACAATCACAGGTTAATTGGTGAACATGGGGAATATCCTCATCAGAGTAAGTCAGTCCTTATCCTTCTTACCTCCCCATTTTTATATATATATTTTTTTTCTCCTCTGAGTGGGAATATCAAGCAAAAATAAATTAAATTTGACCATCCTGGACAATAACCACGAGGTTTTTCTCAGTACCTAACATCAATACAAGGCACGCCCAACAACACACACACCATAAGAGCACTGCAGAGCAGGGCAGGGCAACCTGCCAACCCAGACATCTAAGTGCTAACTGTTTGTATATTTGTCAGTTTTCTGCTGCCCTCTTTTCCTTGGCTGACGCAGAGGAGGTTGGGCTCCTGCCCTCAGTCCTCAGCAGACCTTGTAGCAGACTCCAGACCACAGCTTCCTCTCGTGGTATCACTTCCTGAAGCTGCTCTCCGGGATGGCGAGAGTGCGCCGCCTCAGCTTTCTTCCTGATCCTTCCTCCAGCAAGTAAGTGACATCAATAGCTGCAACAGACCACAGGCTTTTGGTAAAAGAAGGTGACACGAGTAACAGTTTTCCTATTTCCCTATTCACGGTTCTTTCAAGGACGTTTCCATCCATAGTGATATTCAAAACTCCACTGGACAAGGTGCTGAGCAACCTGATTTAAGTTTGAAGTTAGCCCTGCTCTCAGTCATGTTTGGACCAGATGACCTCCAAAGATCCTTCCAGCCTATGTTATTCTATGAGTCCATGATTATTTTGCATTAACTCCCAGAACACGAAAGAGACTGGCCAGAGCTCGTCCTGGCCTTTAAATTAAAAACAGGGACATACTTAACCAGTGCAATCACTGCACCCTTACTCTACAGCTTAGACAATTTCCTACAGAAGTTACTTAGAACCCAATGGAAAGCTCATTAAAGGTCAAAAGAGACTTTCCAAATTCTCTTCAGTCTTTCTTTGCATGTCTGTTAAGTTTCTCAGTTGTAAACATGGAATGATGGGGGGAATTTGTCTTCAGAAAGCTTTTGTGGTTACTAAAAATATTACACAAAACACAGTGTCAGTCGTAAGAAATCTCATTCAGATTTAGTGGAAATTGCTACTGTTGCAAAAGAAAACATGGCTGGAAAGAAAACTAATTATTAATAATGTCCACTAGCAATAAATTCAGACAAACACATTTATTTTATCAACAGAGTCTGCAGCAAACTGAAAACAAACCTGTAGAAGAAACGCTATTCTGTAATGGTAGCACAAAATCTCACCATTTTTCCCTGGGATTTTCTCTAAGAGGTTTAGCAGGATTTGATTAAGTCTCTCTCTCTGAATATGCCGCCTTTCCTCTGGAGTGCAGAGCTGCCTTGTGTCGGAACTGCTGTCTTCCACCTTTTTGTCAGCTTCACACGTCTCACGAGAGACTGCCTCTTTTTCTGGCTCCTCTAGGCTAGGCATCTCACTTGAAGTTTGATCTTGGTTTCCTAATACATCCTCAATAAGTGGAAGAGAATCTTCTTCTTGGTTTAAGTCTTTAATCTGTGGTTTTGAGCGATCTGTTTTCCAGGATGATCTAGCAGGAAAAGAAGGGATTAAATACCACAGTTTTTCAGACACTCACCTGAAATGCCAATTCCTGGTGAGCCAAGGACTTCTCAGTAGGTAGGGGGCTTTCTGGAATCTCAGTCATTTGACGTAATACATGCATTCAAACCCACCAGTTACTATCTACAGGAGGCTACATTCTTATAACCTTGTTTGCATAATGTCAAATGCAGTCTTTTAAAAACGAATTGCTTTTTTATTTCAATTTGTAAAGGTTTTTATCTTCCAAAATAGTTGAGCTCAGCACTTACTGATGTTTTTCTGCAATAGTCATGGCTCTTGATGGGTATTTTTAAAGTCTCTAACAGAACTGAGAGAGTGCATTGGCCCTGGCTCTTATTACAATGCAAACGCGGGCAGTCTGTTCAGGGATCCGATCTCCCTTTGTGCAGGAAGGCTGGCTGCTCTTGTCCTGGGCTCTGCCGTCTCCCACATTCAGCTGCTTTTGCTAACTTTCAAAATGGCTTCTGTACTCTTCCTTATGTACATTATTAAGGAACGCTAAGGCTGCTTCTATGTTCTATCCCTCCTCGCTTTTTCCCTTTTTTCTCTTTGAAAGTTTAGAGGATTGCTTTAAATAATTTAAACTTACTATTTCCATAGCACCCAGGGGAAATGGGTACGAAAAAGAGCGGACGCTTGACAAACAAACAGGATTATCTCATCTCTTCTCAATGAACAATCTGGTAGGTAAGACTCACCTGCCTCCATTTCTCTTGTAGTTGTCTGGTACGTAATGAGGCTGTAAAAACAATAAAGATTATGGTTAATACCAAGTAAAATTCACAGTGGAAGAAAGCGCTGGTCTATCAAATATTCTGGAAGTACCAATACAGGACTTGCCTATCTAACACTTTGGAAATGCCAGTGCACGGCTGGCGTGTCTCGCATATCAGATGAATTCAAAGGAGAAGGCATAATCATGTAATAAGGATAAGTTAGAGCCAGACTTATCTGATTCTTCGTATCTTCTAAATAAATTTCAAGCCATAGACCATCATGATAAAAATAATCTTTGTTTTCTGCACAGCAGAAGTTTGGAACCATCTCTAAACTCACTACAAAAATCTCTCTGCTTCCAGGAAGAAAAGTTGCAAAGGTTTGCCAGATCTGATACCTCTGTGCCCAGAGACAAAGTAGTGCTGAGTAGGAGGAGGTGCACAATGAAGAGTTGCTACTTCCATGGAACAGGGGAAAATGAGACAGTGAAATGAACAGACATTCAGATGGAGGATGTTAAGGGAGACTGTACTTCATGATTTTGCTGCCTATCTGTCTGCTGTTTTTTTGATAAGACATCCATTTTCAGTGATAATTATATATAAAGTAAGCAGTGTGTCATTTGATAGAGCAGGGAAATGGAAATAGGAAAATACTGCTTTTCTGTATTGGGAATCACTGTTCAAAGGTACTGCTGAAAACCATTTTTTAAAGCAAGTTTATTAAGACACGGACTAATTACACCAAAGGAAAGAAAGCCTGACACAAGACAGGCTAACAAACTCACATTGGACTATATGTTGTGTGATTCTCTAAAACATGCAACATTATTTTCCAGTTGCAGAATTGTGACTGGAAAGTGAGTTTTAAGATTTCCTTCACTCGGGCGTGGCTTAAATGAAATTAGCATCTAGATTTCAGTCGGAAACCACAATCTCTGTGCTTATACATCACCATTTGTTCAACATCTGTTTGCCTTTGAACTGCATATTCTCTGTCTACAGTCAATTTTTCTTTCCAAGCTTTCTTTCCAGCCAACTTTTTATCCAGACTGTGTATGCTTATGTGTCAACTTCCTTCGGTTTACCAAGCTTCGTTCATAAACAGAGAGCCAGGTGCTTTCCAAAAATATGTCCAGTCTTCTAGTAAAAAGTAAGGAAGCTAAGAGAAGAAACACTTACTGAAAAGTCTCTCTTGGGCGTGAGTTTCTTGGGGAAGTGGTCAAAGGCATAGGGCTTGGTGCAGACAGGATAACGATTCCGGTGGATCTTGTAGAAGAGATGAGCTGATTTATCAAGGCGGTAATCACAAATATATACATCCTGTTCCTTCACGCCTTTTGGCCTCCCTGCAGTTTCAAAACAAAGCACATAAGAAAAAAACTTAATCAGATTCAAGAGGAAACACATGGTATACCAGAACAAGAACAAGCCATACACAGTGTCAGAGAAGTAGGGGGCTGTCAAAGCTGTTCAGTGGGATGGCAGGCATTCTTATTTGTTCTCCTTGATTCAGAATCATCATAGTGAACACATTGCTAGTTCAATTGAAGAGGAAAACCTGTATACTCTCATCAAATAGTACTCAAACTTTTGCAAAAACTATTATCAACTGCCATCACTTTCTCTTCCCTGCCCACCACAATCCCACCCTGCTGCCGTCTCTTCAGTTCTGGCCCTCTTAAAACAGAAATCACTGTCCCAGTGCTAAAGCAACAGTGCTTCCTCAGCTCGGATACCCTGTAAACATTGGCTACAGCCTTTTTACAGCAGTCACTATTTTAGCATACCTCCCAAATTATTAGAAAGGTGGATTATATTTAATTTCTCATCCCGTTAAGTTTCCTTACCTTTGCAGTAGGTGTATAGGTCAAGAACACAGCACGTTCCCACCACAGCCTCTAAGGGGATAATTTCATACAATGGCACCCGGAAGAGCTCATTGTGATAAAACTTTCGAGAAGGGGAATGATGTGTTTCATGTGGACGGAAATAATGATGACCAAATGCAAACCGCTCCTCTCTGTTTGAAGATGTAAAGGTAAGAGAAAGAGAGAAACAGAAAGGGGGGGAAAAACAAAAAAGACTATTTCTATAAGACCGTGATACAACTCTACTTAATGCCCTCCACTTAATTTTGAATTATCTATCTTGCACTTTTGCAATGACTGTGATGAAAAGCGAAGTCACGTGAATATTACACATTCAACTTGATCCCCTTCAGTAAGTGGAAATACTCCTAGTGTGATTTTTATGAACACAGCAGACCTACTGTGCGGCTATCACTGGGGCATATGCATTTAATCATGTTACAGTGGCTTAGCAAGTCAGTGATCGTTAGCTGAGCCAATTCAGCTGTCAGTGTGTATTCTCAGCCTATTCCAACAGTGAGGAAAGTGCATCAACTTGTATCTCTTATCCCTTGCTTAAACCTCCAACCTTACATGTTTTTACTTTGCAGTTGTGGAGCACAAGCAGAGACAAGTGGGAAATCATCAAGCCTTTGTAACTGAACCGTGTTCAGTCCTGCATTTTTAAGCTGTGACAAGACTTCCACAAAATTACTGTTTTGACAGGTAGGTATATGGAATGTCTCAAATTCAAAAGATGCCTTGAACATACTTCTCATTTTTCCAGAGTTTTTCAATGCGGAAAATATCGAGTTTCTCCCTGTTGATGTGGGACAGCAGCCGATACGACTGCCGGACAGGGTGTCCATCTGGAGTTCTACGGCTGTCTCTCATCAGGTAAACACAATCACCTGGCAATAGGCACAAAATACACACCTGTAAAGAACTTTTCATGAGTCCAGCACACCAGAAATAGAGGAGTAAATGGTTTCATTAAAACTAACATGACAGAGCTACCTGACGTTCAATTGTAAAGAGCAATGCAAAACCAATGCAGAACCCGCAAAGGGAGGAAAGGTTACCTTGATCATTTTCACCAAAGCTTTATAGCAAGAACTAAACATAACTTGAATTGTATGCCCAGATTGAAAATACTAACATGTAATGAATCAAGATAAATTAAGACAGACTGCAGGATATATAACAAAATAAGTTTTGATTAGGAAAACGTGTAGAAATTAGTGATAGCTGCAATGTTTAAAGAATAAATCTTTAAGATTTAAGAGAGAAGATACTTAGAGAGAAGATTATTATTAAGAAAATAAATCATTGACTGAGAAGCCCCAAGCCTTTGATTATTCCAGCATAGCTCAAATAAGATGCACAGCTCAGGAAAGGTAAACAGAACTCAAAAAGGGCTGAACAAAATGACATTCCTGGCAACTAAAAAAGTCTTTCCCAAGTGCAACCCTTAAACAGGTCCCAAAACTTCTATTTATTAATTCCGTCCCATGAGCGAATTAACTCTTTAATTTCTCTGCTCTGCTCTGCGAAACGGCATTAAAAGTACTTCCTCTCCGCCCCCCAGACTTCACTGCCTTACTTGTAGATTCTTACTTGTGTACTGCACCTTTCTTTGTGACAATGACTATCACTTGATAGGGTGAAAATACACTGCTCCATTCAAAAAGCCTTTCTCCTTTAGGGAAAAAGCTTTAATCAATAATGTTCACAAAGAATCTGAAGAGTCTCAGAGGGAGAACATTTGGGAAACTCAAAGTATTACTGAAAACATTGCCGGATTTAGTATATAGTATTTAAAAATCAATTCCATCTTTTCTGTTATTTATCTCACAATGAACAAAAACCTGGGAGGTCGCCAGTCATAAAAACTTAAGAAAAACAACCCTGGGTAAGATCAAAGGTCATACAGCCTAGTATTCTAGCTAGGAAAGTGGGCAGCAGCAGATGCTTAGGAGGAAAAAGCATAGGAATAAGGCACGCATAGGAAAAGCCTTCCCATGGTATCCCCTTCAGGCTTCCTTTAATCTCTGTTTTATGGACTTTTAGAGCTAAAGCTAAAGCACTGTGCATAAATAGGCAGGGATTAATCCTTCCTCCAAGAATTTGTCTAATCTTTTTGGAACCATGTATACTCCTGACCTCTCCAACTTCCTGTTGCAATGCTTTCCATCGTTTTGTTACATTTTTGTAAAAAAATACTTCCTATTGTTTAAGTATGTTGCCTGCTAATTTCAGTGTTTGTCCCCTAATTTCTATATTGTTGCACTTTCCTATGCCACTCATGATTTCATAGACCTTTATCCTATCACCCTCCAAATTATCTGCCTAGACTTTGTTCACAGCAAGGATGTTTCATATCTGATTATCCTTGTCATCGCACTTGTTTTTACAAGTAGCAAGATACTCTTTTTCAGATGGGATGACAAGAACAGTACACGGCATGCAAGAGACAGACACACCACAAGATTACAGAATGGCACAATTACATTTTCTATTTTGTTCATAATAATTTCTAATACTCAGTTTGCCTTTTTGACTTATGCCAAACATTTCTCTTATGTTTCCATTAAGTTGCAATGAATCCTGGATTTTTTTCCCCTAAGCACACGCCTATTTTTGTGTATGTGCAGTTACGTCTATTTTCCTTCCATGTACATTACTGTTATTTAATTAGCAGGTTCGGTCTCTGTTACTTCCACAGCTTAGTAAAAAGATGCTAGGGAACCACCAAGTACAATGTGGCCCCAGGTTCACGAACACCTCAGTTTTGTTCTCCCTTAGCTTATAACCAAATCTAGGATTAAAGCGAAGGATCTGTAATTATATTTTTGTAAATATAACCTCATTTATCAATCTTGGATAAGTTTAAAAGATGCTCCTAAGGACTCCTCATACGCAAAAATTGCTTTAAGGTTGTCACCTGTCACCGTAACAGTGGAGTACAATACATTGCACTATTAAAAAAATCCTCTGATTTAAAACCGAGATGACATGGGCCGTATGGGCACTGACATCTGCCTACAACCATGAAGCCAGCTTTTAAACCTTCTGGTAGACCAGGATCCCTATTAAACAAATAGAAGTTGTAGTTGTAGGAAGGACAGAGAGAGTTTTATTCTAGCTTGATTAAGTAAAAAATGGACTGAAGACAGAATGACATAGGCTTGCACATAAGCTAGCAGAGTGCAAGCTCTTCAAGGATTCAGTGTGTATTTGCTGGTGATTAGCCTGTACTCACCCACAGTGAGCACTTCTTACTATCTGAACTAAAGCTGGGACTCGTAGAGAAAAAAAGTTAAGGTACATGCTGAGAGCAGCTGCTGGCCCCAAGCAGAATGTAAATAAAACCACCTATTTTTGGCTGTTATTTTAAATTAGCTACTTTCAACTCTTCTCCCCTACCTCTTCAGTGAGAATAAAGCAACTCTAGTAGTTATTGTACCTGACTAAAAAAGGAGTATTCAGAAAGAAACGTACACAGATACTCTCTTGCCCTAAGGATCAGGAAGCTCGATTTCAATTCAAGTTTATCCAGTCGTTACTAACTACTGAAATAGCTACCCCTCTGTCTTGAAAAGGGAGTTTATAGTTCTGCGTTTTCAAGGAAGAAATGCAGCTGCTATTGCTGGTGCATCAAAGATAATGACATATGACAGTTTCCGGCTATGTGGGTTTTCCAAGATACGTTTTGACTTCTGTTTATCAACGTGCATCTGAGGTAGAACTCCTTGTTCACTCTGCAGGATGTGATGGACCAAGTGATCAGATCTATTTGCATAATCTCCTCGTTTTATGTGTCAGGTAATTTTTGCAGAGGAAGCACGTCTGTAGTATTTAACTCAACCTCAAGTAGAATTGTCAAGAAATTAAAAAAACAAGTCCTCTAACGAGAGACTGAAGGACCCTCACTGATTTAGAGGGATTGGGTCACAGTAAAGTGTGTGCACTCACACAGTTGGAAGCTTTTCAGCCTTGTTCCTCAAAAACTTGAGTTCTCAAGCTTGGAACTGGAAGACGAACTAACTCAACGTACAGACACAACTCCCCAGCAGCGAGGGTGGACCAACTTACAAAGGAAGGCAACGGTCTCAAAAGCACTTTCAGTCTTTATCGCAAGATCAGCCTCTTTCTAATACAAAACACACAGGAAAAATGTAATAGTCTACGCATATAGTGACTGTAGGGCTGAAGGTCACTATGGTCTCTTTTGCCTTGGAATCTGTAAATTACATGACCTTTTAGAAACCAGAGGGAGTAAAAAACTGTTTCTTCTACTGTCTCCTTATATGCCTGTGCGCCTGCATCACAACAATTTCTATAGGCAGGTGTTGTGCCTCAGAACTTTTGGTAGAGAACTTGAGACCAGCAATGAATCCACAGATTCTTCTGTATTCCTTTTTCTATGATGGAATCTATTCCACAGATTCCTTTTTCTACTGTTGCTGTGTATTCCTTTCTAGCACCTTCTGGTTATACACCTTGCTTAATTTATTCTTACTCCTTTGTCCTCCTCTGTCCTCTG
Source organism: Gymnogyps californianus (assembly GCF_018139145.2). Lineage (NCBI taxonomy): Eukaryota > Metazoa > Chordata > Aves > Accipitriformes > Cathartidae > Gymnogyps > Gymnogyps californianus. Next base: position 306,977 of record NC_059499.1, on the reverse strand, counting down.
CTGATGGTACATGGAGTTGAGCCACGTAAGGACTAACATTTCTCTAATTAAAGTCACCAAGATCAGATTAGAGGTATGTGAGTGAAATATAATGTGTCATGACAAAATTACCTTAATGCTATGAATGACTGGAAGATGCCACAAAACCCAGCTAAAACATAATCCATTTTAACAGAAAACATAAAAGCAAGTACCGATACAACCCTAGAAAGCGAGTTACTCTCCAGCAAGGAACCCAGCAAAAAAAACAAGAAATGAGAAAACCAAATGGCTGAACTCTAGACAGGATAGACAATGCAGAGCAACAATGAAAAAGGAAGACTGAATGCAAATTCTAGAATCCTGCAGAGGGGATAAAGAATACACTGTTCTTTGACTTTTTTTTTTTTAATTCTCTACTTTTCTGAAGACTCTCCCATTCCCCTCTAGCAAACATACCAACTGGTTCTACTTATTCAAGAGCAGTTCTCTTAATAATTATATAGGCTTCTTTCTAACCCTGTATGTATCTGTAGGATGAAATAAAAATAATAATAGTAATCAGTGAACTGAATTATGTGGCTGTGTAGCTGCCTCTGAAAGACTCAGGGCTTTGAAACAACATCCAGAAAGATACACTTTAGGGAACAAACAAGCAGTAAGTTGGATGTTTTAATGACCATTCTACACTAAAATACTGAAGGCCTAATGGCCTTCTTTGCCTTTACTTCTAAATGTTAACTACCAGAAGTTGGCTCAGCATCTTCCTTCTCCGGCCAGGAGGAGAGCCCTATCTGTGCTAAAGGTAATTAATGTCTCTTCATCAACCAGCCTGTAAGAACTCTTACTATGTGTCACTCCCATAATAGCAAAGAGCGCAGCTTTCTACTTGTAAAAAGATAAAAGCATTTCAAACAAGGTGATGCCAGAAATCTCTGTACACTCTCATCTGATGGAAATCGCAGCAGCCACCAGAGTTAGCACATACCTTGGCGCAGCAGCAGATCATCCCGTAATAAGCATATATAATAAACACAGCCAGGCTGGGCATAATGGGGACGAGGAATCATGGGAACCTCCTGGATGAAAAAAGAAAAAAGGAAGGGAATTCCGCGATGCCCACCATTATCAGTGCAAAAATGGGGCTGATACCCTTTTGGTAATATGCAGAAGTGGACAGAGAAGAAGAATTGACACTTAACGTGATTAAACCTAAACCAAGGAAGCTACACTATAAAGTGAGAATCCCACACTGGTCTTGCCAATCTCAATAAATATAAATGCAAGAGCTGCTTTAGTTTATAACTGTAGTAATGAAGAGGAGACTTTTTTTTTTTACCCTATTCACAGATCGAGGTTCACACTGCTCACACAAGTAGTGTTCAACATCAGAATTCACACCCATACAGTCACAGTGCTGCCAGACCTAGAAAAACAGATACATCCCAGTTAGCAATTCCCGTGATAGATTTTATTGACAAATTGCATTTTCTCAAAGAATATTAAGGAAAACAAGAAAACAAGCTTCTCAAAGGAAATTAAAGATTTTCTTTGAACTATTTCACACTATGTCCGAAGACAGACACGATTGCCACGCAACTGTTTGTGTAAAAGCCCAAAATTGTTGAAATTAATTCTGCTCGCCTAAAGACAGGAGTTGCTGGCAGTTTCAGAAAAGTGCTAGCTCCTCTATATAGAAATGCAAGTTGCATTTCCTCTGTGAAAACAGAATCTCTCAATTCTTTTGGAGAGGAAATGAAGGTCTGAAGAGGTAATTAATGCTACTAGCTACATGGAAACTGCTGGTAAAAGTTCCACTGATTACAGAGAATAGAAAAAGAGCACCAGGCTCCATTTTGTGTTCCCCCTGCCTCACCATGCACTTTTCACACTGGATCATGAGTCCTTCGTCTTTGTAAAGGCCACAAATGCAACGGATCACATCCTCGTCCTTCTCATGCCCATTTTCTTTTTCACAGACCGATGTCTCGCTGCTGTCAGCTTCACTTGCCGTTTCTCCCACAATTTCATCAATTTGGGCAGACGCCTCATGGCGAGCGTTATAATACGCTTTCCGTAGCCGGCATACATCACGCCCAGTTGGAGATTTTCTGCCATAATATTTCTGAACAAAAAACAAAACAAAGGAACAAAAAAAAAAAGTTTTTTTCCCAGGTTCCATGCTTTTGGTGCATTCCTCCTGTCTGCATGCACCCTTAAAGGTGTCTTCACTAAAGCTACATCCACAAATGTGGTATACACCTGTCCGTCTACTTCCTTATTTTGAACAGCAGCTCCATCTATCTTATATATGACACTGAAGAACAAGGTACCTCTTCCAAAAGGTACTGAAATTTCTTTAGGTTAGCTATTCATGCATGTTCTTGACCTTCTATTTGTCTGACCTAAGGCAACCAAAAAGCACTAAGAGTAAGCTGAAGCACATGAAGTGCTATCAATGTCTGTTCATCAGAAATGGATCATCACAAGTTCTCTTTCTCTAAAATATTTTTCTTCTTTTATTAAACGAGGGTATATCCCCACTGTCTATGCAATAGCTTTAAGGCCAGAGAGAGCCTCACCTCTGCGTTCCGGAAGACCTTCAGCATGTCCCCATCAAAAGCTTCCACAGTTTTATAATAGCCAGTCAAGATCTGTTTCTCAATTGTGGCAAGGTCCAATGGGTCAGAGATCTTTTCATAATAGTCTGCATTTCTAAAATGGGAAAGTATGCACAATGTCATTTTCACTAGCAATTCAAAGCTGTGCAAATCCATTATAGAAAACTATGGGTTGCTCTGAGAAGCAAGTACTTACTTTTTCTTTGGGGGTAGGTTCAGGAGGGGAGCTGCAAGAGCCTGCCTGGAGGAATCTGTAACAGGAACACACAGTTTAGCAACATTTACTTGAGTAAAACTTAAAAAGACAAGTAACTAACAACATTCAGTCTAGGTTAAAGAACAGTTCTGCTATCTGAGGCACAGGGAATTGAAATGCTTTTGCACTTCTAGGAGTTGGTTGCTGTAATCGGACTACATGTATCAAAATGGAGGACAGTTTCCTTGCAATTCTGTCAATTGTACCATTTTGCTGAACTACTGAAAAATCCATTTAAAAGGATAGCAACATCTGCAGATTCTGGTGGCAGAGGAAGGGGTTGAGGATAAAGCAAAGTGATTACTGGTAGCAGGAGAAAGGAAAACAAAAACAAACAAACAAAAAAGGAAGGTTATTTAATGTCCTGAAATAAACTCATTTTTTTCTAGTATTTTCTATTCAGCGAGTCCATTGCTCCAGAGGCTGAAAAAGTCTCCATGGAGATTTTTTTAGGAGTGTCGCCTTCACCTTTATAGGATATGATGCTATCACATATTTCCTTGAAGATTTGTGCTAGGCGGGCAGCACGAGCCACTTCAATATTCTCTTCAGCTGCAGCCAAGCGTCGTGTTCTCACAGAGCGGGAGGTCTGAAGGGCTGAAAACTGGGTCATGAAGACATCTGAAGGAGGGCAAAAAAGAATTATCTCTAAACAAAAAATTAAAGATCAAATTACAGCATCTTTTCTGATCCAGCAACTCCACCACCAATTATTAAAATTAACATGTTTTCTAAGCTATTATAACAGTAAAAGGCTTCAGTTTCATATTCCCAAGTTGGCTCTCACTGCTTACAGCTCATCTAAATGGTTAAGCTGGTTATCAAAGTATTTTATGTTGCTGGAGCAAATACAGCATGTCATTGCATTAACCCAAAACACTCACTTCCCAGCTTCTCATGTACCTGACAGTGGGGACCAAATCCTACGTGGCTGTGAAGATTATGGTCCTACGAATAGAGTGCTATTTTTGGAGCAGGATTAATACATTTTTTCTGATAGTCATATTTTGTCCCGTTCCCGTAACTGACTGCATGCCAAAAAGCTTTGCTCTCTAAAGGCCTGAAATCCATCGAATTATGAGGATAAATGACAATTTTCAAAGTCAGCGCAACTGTTTCTGGTCTAGGGATACAGAAGGCAGAAAACAGCCCTTCTCTGTAAGGGTCCAATCACGGAAAATGTTAAATATCCTCCTCCTCTGATAAACCACTCTTGATGAAATGTGAGACATGACAACTTCTACCAGGACTTGAGAGATGTCAGGGCTGCTGAAGGAACACAAACGAATCCAGCAACCAGACAAATGGTTTATATAGTACAAAATTCTCATGCTTAAGAAAATAGCATTAAGTGTTTCAGAGGAAATTGCAGAACCTCATAATGCAAAAAATACATTGAAACAGTGAAAGAGCTTCTGTCTTACCCTGCTATGTAAAGATAAGGGCATACATACACAAACACATATATAGGTATTTTTATCTGTATAGCATTCCTTGTATGTATTACAAAAGGTACATGGATCTTGCAGTAACTCTACATTTGATTTATACACAGAGCTTACTTAAACTCTTCACGGGCATGTCATACAGGTTCTCAAAGTAGCAACCTGAGGAACCTGTGTTGGCCTCACCAGATTTAATGTTGCCATCATCCCGACAGATTCCATTCCAGCGGTTGTATAATGATGTGGTATGGATATTGTCACTGACATGCTTCACTTCCTCTTGTTTTTGTCGAATCTTTTCCCAGTTTCGTACCAAAAATACATGGTGTTTTAGCACAAAATTCCTACAGAAATTAGAAAAGCATTCAAGAATCATCTTCTTACTGCAAAATTAATTCCTTAATGAGGGGAAAAAGCCAGATATTCAGAGGTACACTTCTGTACCTTCTCTCCTCAGTGGAGAGGAATTCCACCCTAGCTGGTTAAAGGAGAACTAAGAACTGCTTACTCAGACATTTCATGATGCCCTATCTTGTAGAAAAAAATAATTTCAACATTTGCACAACATTCCATTTCTGAGGAAAATCCCACTGAAATCATTCCTTACCTTTCTCTGTTAGACATGGGCTTCATCTGAAGCTGTGGTGTCAGCCTTGTTGGCGCATTCACACTTTCACTGGGTTCCTCTGGGATGTGGCCCCTCTGGAAAACAGATCATTCTGATAGACAGGAAAAACTGTGCCAAGAACTTAGCAAAGCAGTAAAAGCAGTTCCTGAGACAGAACCTGTAGTATTTCTCAATAGTATTTCTCAGAAGTTTAAAATATACAAATACACAGTTTTTCGGTCTGATGACACAAACTGATTTCCTATTAACCTTTATCCATGAAAAAAGCTGTCTTTACTACTTACTCTCTTCTTTAGTTTGTGCTTTGACTTCCTTTTCTCTTTCGACCGTCCAGGCCTTCTGTGGGTGCTCACAGACTGATTGCTTTTGCTTGAAAGTCCATTCATTCGCTGACTTTTACCCCCAATTATTCCTCTGCATTTGTCAAAACCACATTTGCAAAGTTGCTTTGGGGAAAAAAAAAAAAAGATAAATTATTTTAAATAAAATCCAAAACATTTAGATTATCTCTCAAAGAACCTGTTCTGTCAAATACAACACAATAGGTTTTGTTAATCGACCTTCAACTTTACAGAACTGTTTGTCCTTGGTGAGTTTTTTCGAGGTCTTGCACTGTGATCCTTACCTGTTTTTCAACATTAAATGAATGAAAATTGTAGTCGTAAGTCAATTCAGTGCCAGCAGGCATGTCTTTAAGCGCATACAATCCAATCCGGTAAACACCATTAACAGACCTGCAGAGAAAATACAATAAAATATTCCCAATAATTAAAAAGAAAATTGTCTTTGTCCACATAGTGGAAGTGTTAGAGTCAGGAAGTAACACTTCCGCTGTGCCCTGGATTATGCTTGTTCTTCATTTGTACTGTTCTCATTTATCTCTTACAATAAACTTTGAAAGCCAAAAAAGTGAATACCATATTTACAAAGAGTAGGAAGTTGTGCTTCAAATAGAGAAGCTACAAACTATATTGGCTATCACGGCAGATCTACTTGTCAACCGCCAAGATTCAGGCCCTCACCCTAAATCAAAAGCTTACACCGAACATCATACCTCATTTCACAAAATGCACTAAAATTAACTGCCTCTCCAATTCTTTTACTTATTTTTTGTGTTGGATTTTAAAATTTAAAACTTGATTACTATTGCTCAGATCCACTAGAATTATCTGAGAATGACAAGGTACTCTGCTGTATTGCCCCCACAGCCGATTCCTATTATGACCATCTGCTATTTCACTGTACGCTATTCACTACAAATTTCTCAGAAGTACTTCCTACTAGTCTGGCACTGGATTTCTTCTGATAACGTAGTACTGATATGACACAGGGTGTGCTGAAATCAGACTACTTCCCTCTTTGCCTGCTTTAAAAAAAAATCTGAATTGCCAGAAGGAAAGAATATATCCACATAGATTATTTTATGGCATTACCTAGGCTTCAAAATTTGTAGCAGGTTAACAGTATGACAAACAACAATGCTGGATTTGCCTTTGCCAGAAAACTTACATCCTGTCTCCAAAACGTCCAACACTTGAAAACATTACATTACTTCTCTTGTGCAATACAAGCATGATTGTAAATATTATTTACACTGTTCAGCTTGATTCCCCTCCCTATTTTTAGATCAGATTCTCTTACATGATCTGGTTATCTATATCTTAGTCAGTGGTATACTAGTCTTCCAGTAAACAGAATATATTTTTCTTACCATTTCTGCATCTCACAGTTAGGATTACAGCTGTGGTTGATAAATCGAGCCTCATTGCCCATACGATAACTATCTATCACCATTCCACTGTCTAAATTCAGGCAGTAATGATCACTGTGATTATGGTACTGTTCAATCATCCGGTTCCTAGGAAGTAACACAGGAAAGTTATTTGTGATTCTGCTTGTTGCTGCAAAGCAAACAGGGAGTAACATGGTAATAGTGCATTCAAGAATTCTGCGAGAGGGTTTTGAAGAAAAAGCAATTATAATCTTTTATATTTTATAGAACTGTACACCTAGAGATGGAGGAAAACCATTATTATACCTATTTTTATAAGTCAAGGCCATTGACAGAGCTTGGATTAGAATTTAGAAATTTGCTCTTCTGGAATGCTCCCTTTTGGGTTCTGCAGATTATTTGTATACATTTCATGTTGATAACCTGTGTATGGAAGAGAAAATGCAAGTATACATTCTTTGGTGTGTATATGTATGCATGTGTACAACAATCAGCTTCTTCCTTTCATTATCTGGGACTGGACACAATTTCTGGAATTACATCCATGGATTACAGCTACCTCTTTTTAGCAAGAGAGCAACAGTAACAAGAGTCAGTTGTGTTAGCAGTTATCTCTGTGTGAGAAGATTGCATTTGTCTTCTGATGGAGCTCAAAGAGTAGCAAGTATGCCCCTCCAACCTCAATTATCCTATGATGCTATGTAGTTAATAAGACTACAATTTCTTTCTTTCATTGGTTATTAATGCTCCCACCTGTTCTTTTTTCTTCATACCTATCTGCAAAATCTCATCTCCCTTCCTACCCCATTCTGCCCCTCAATTCTATCTTGCACAGTTCAAATCCTGCACAGTACTCATATCAAATTCACATTCACTTGTGGCATTTGGCATTTACAGAGCAGATGTGGCATATGATGCATTCCAAACACTAATCATTCCTCTCTATTTGATTGAGAAAAACTTGGTTGATCAAAAAAGCTGAATTCTAAGCCTTCCTTCTGGTGGTTGTGACCAGAAAAGCATTTTTTTTCCCCCTTACTCTCCCCTTTGTTTCTGTCTAAGGATTTCCCAGCAATGATAATTGATGCTAAAGTCATTTATTGAGCCTTCCATGCTAAAGCAGCAAATAAATATTTCTACCTGAATTCTTGCTCACTAACAACTTCTCCCAGATATTCAATGATAAACTGTCCTGCTTTCAGGGGTTCTTTGGTACGAATACCCCATCCTTTCTCCTCAGCCCGGAACCTTTCCAGGCACTGCACCCATTCATGCCTCTGTATCCGTTGATTACAACACTGTTCACCACAAGGGCAGGTGTTTGGTGAACACTCCGCAAAGATCATCCTAAAATAAAAAACAAAGAAGTTAAAGAAAGGTGAATAGCATACTTTTAGATCTATCATACGGGGGGGGGGGGAAGAGAAAAAAATTACTCTGTTAAACAAAAGTTATTAAAGAACTAAAATGCTTCTTGTTTTCAAGGTATAATTCACACAAAGATTCACAGCCTGGCTCTCACTGCTATTCAAAGAGCAAAATGGAGCTTTTAATGGGATCTTCCTCTGAAGAAGGAGGTAGGGGAGCATATGTACAGCAGAAAGTTACCCTGTACGCTCTGTAACAATACTTTTATTACTGGGGTTGCATCCAGCACAACTCTTTTCTTAAGATATCATTAGCTGATGTGAAATAATAAATTTCTTGAAATTGTCTTATCATAGTCAGTCAACCTATTTCTAACCTGTTAAGACAGTCCTCCACACAGCCCTTTCCGTTGTCATCATCTGGTTTCTTACAATTGCAGGTAGTGGCCTCATAGCCAGAAAGAGGCTTGACATCCACATAGACATCTGGAGAAAAAAAAAACCAAACAAAAAAACAAACCCAAACAGGGAAAAGAATTCTTTCCAGGTGAAAAAATAGAACTATTTATCTACAATATTTTCACTCCAGTTACATAAAGCAAAAAAAGAAGGTGGAAGCGTCTTTGGCAGGACGAAGCGCATGACAGAAACGAGGGGTGTCATTTGAAAATTCCACAGTTGTTGTGGTTTAACCCCAGCTGGCAACTCAGCACCACGCAGCCGCTCGCTCACTCCCCCCCACCCAGTGGGATGGGGGAGAGAATCGAAAAAAACCCCAACCTTGTGGGTTGAGATAAAGACAGTTTAATAGGACAGAAAGGAAGGAAAAATAATGATAACAATAATAACATGACAATAATAATACTAGAAGAATTAGACTATACAAAACAAGTGATGCACAATGCAATTGCTCACCACTCGCTCACCGATGCCCAGTTAGTTCCCGAGCAGCGCTCCGCCCCTCCCAGCCAGCTCCCCCCAGTTTATATACTGGGCATGACGTCATATGGTATGGAATATCCCTTTGGCCAGTTTGGGTCAGCTGTCCTGGCGGTGTCCCCTCCCAACTTCTTGTGCCCCTCCAGCCTTCTTGCTGGCTGGGCATGAGAAGCTGAACAATCCTTGACTTAGTATAAACGCTACTTAGCAACAGCTAAAAACATCAGTGTGTTACCCACATCATTTTCCTACTAAATCCAAACCACTGCACTATACCAGCTACTAGGAAGAAAATTAACTCTATCCTAGCCAAAACCAGGACAACAGTTAACACATTTTAGTAGTAGGATTTTACTTACTAGAACGGATTTTTTTATAAAGTGGGACATCTGGCTTTTTATACAACTAAAAGGAAGAGAAAGAAAATTTTAATACATTGCATAAGTGCATCTGTTATTCAAAAGAATCAGGGAAATTATGTTCTGTACATACATAACAGTTTTGTAATCATTACTGGAAAATACGTCTGCATTCTCTTCTTTAGGCTCAGACTACATTAGCAAATAGGTCAAAAAAAGTAACTGAATAAGTAGAACTTCGGCTTAATGAGTTAGCTGAGCAGTTTTTCTAACATACTGTTTATTCTTCCCGTACTATCTGAACAGAGCAATATGGATAACAGATACCATGAGGACAGACTATTCTGAACAATGCTGTTCTTTTCAATACTGAAGAGTAATTATTTAAATCTACTTTGGAGAAAGCACCTTTGGTGGAATTACCATGTGCCGACACCTAAAAAAGTGAAAAAGAAAAATCAAGGTGCTTATCAAAACGGTTGGACTCAATGATCTTAAGGGTCTTTTCCAACCTAAATGATTCTGTGACTCTATGAAAACTGTGACTACAGGTAGGAGCCAACAGAAATGCAGATTCATCTTCTAATTAGAGAAACTGCCTCTGCAGATGGAGATGACTGGAGGGAAAAGAGAAGCTTAGATCACATTTCATAACTTCATATATATTCCATCCTTTCAAACAAGCTTTAAGGAATAATTTCAAATTATTACATATTTCACACACATTTACTGCATTAATAGCCTTCCCTCAGTAACATATGTGGCAGACAGGCACTGAACAAACCATATAACCTATACAGCCACTGTACAAACAAAACTACTCTGTAATGGTTTTCAATATTCTAGGTAGATATGGAAAATGTCAAGGAAATAGATCACATATATTTATTTATGTAATGTTGAATAGATAAGATAGGCAGATGTAAGTAATCTTCAATACATGGCAAGAAGCTGTCCTCGGCTGAAATGTCAACAGCGATCATTACTTTAAGATTAGATTTTGGTGGTATTACAAAGAGTAGCTGGAGCCACAACCACGTGGGAATTTGTCTTGCTCATTTACATGCTTAAGTTACATGTCTGAGAGCTCTTTCTTGCTGTAGAGCTGGGGACAGATTTACCCTCCAGCCTTAAATCCTGTGTTAAATCATTTGGTGGAAACTTCTCAAGGAAAAAAATATTCCTATTTTTAGGTCTGCACATATTTAAAGCTCTTTAAAAAGAATGAGACTGTTAAACAGTTTCTCTTCTTTCCTCAGTATGAAAATTTCAGCTTGCAAGTGAAAAATAAATTCCACTCCGCTGGGATTGATCCAAGAAAAATAAGGCCTGAAATTTCTCAGTGCTGTTGGCAGTACATCTGAATTCTCCTGAGGCGTGTCTAAAACAAGATCATTGCAGAAAGCAGGCACACTACCAAAATAAAAGTCTGCAGCAAAATTAATGACTTTTTTCAGCAGAAACCCACAGGATTGCTGTTTTGCAAGAGATGGAATAATGGAAATCATTCACATTAAATACATACGCAAATCCTTTTTTTCCTCATACAGTGGCAGCAACAAGAATATTCATCAATGTACAGGACATATAAATATAGCTTTCATGTAAGAATCCTGCTATTTTCTTTCTAAGGCTTCTGATCATAATCTTGGCAACCCAGTAACTTGTCTTGTACCTGATTGTGTTTCCACTGCCAGAGGATGTCGTAAGGCAGCTGGAAGTCAATTCTCTTTTGTCTGAGATACTTTCCTGAAACAAAAAGGTTTGTAAGTCACACACATTCATATTCACATATCCCCAAGAGGAAAAAGAGCTGCTCCCAGGCACACTGCCAAATTCTGATAGGGCCTCTCAACGTCTGAAAGTCAAAAAGGCAGAAGAGCAGAATTCTCCCAGAACATTTTGTTTATTAGTGGCAAGCACAGGGAAGAGCCCGTCACGACGCTATCTTTTGCATTCTACTCCGTTGTCGTAGTCAGGTTTACACCTTTATCGACAGTGAGGAAAGCTGCCGTCTTAGATACAAGATGCCTGGTAAGGTAGGTGGCAGAGGGGAGCTGCCTTCTGCGTCGATGACCGAACGTTACGGATGCCACTGAACTCCAACAGTCACAGTTAAACTCTTACGAGCAGTGCCAGGAACCTGCAGGTGTTCGCCCAGGAGGGGTCACTGAACACGAGCTACCGAAGGGACAACAGCAAATAACTGACAAAACTGAATACAACTCCCTGCCTTACAGTAAACACTAGTAACTTCTATGTAGAAATCTCAAAGCTGACACTTTCTCCTGAGCTTTTCTGTGTACACGTGAATACAATGATTTAGCACAGAGAACAAAATCTGGATGCACGATTCAGGCAAGATGGTAAATCACAATATTGTACTCAAAGAAACCGAATGAGTTTTGAAAATAGTATCCAAGCCTGTTCCTACGACCTTTAACAAAAGAGACTCAGGAACCAATTCAGACTTGGCAAACACATTCCTAAATGTTTTGGAAAGACTTCAAGATGATCTATATTTTCAGCAATAACTGAAACTCATTTTAGACAGGAGTTACTACTTTCATCGCAGATTTTGTCTGTATGCTAAAATTTACTGTCACCCCTAACCTCTTCCCAAAAGAAGGAAACTGACCCATTACATAGTTTGTTAATATAAGACCTGAGGTCTGACACAAGCGCTAGGTTAGTTCTAGCCAAGATTAAAATGTTCTCTTATAATTTCGTTGGAATACTGTGTCACAAAATTCCAGTGAGAAGAGTGACTAAGGATGAGGTGTCAGTCCCATGTCTGATTTTCCCAGCTTTTCTATATGTTAACAAGTGCCTTGACGTTCCTCCAGCAATAGTCTGTGGTTTCAGGTAAATTCAGACGCATGCCCTCACCGCTGGAAAATAAAAATTGTAATGTTTTCCTTACAATTTACTCCTAAATTACTTTTCATTTTCAATGCTTTATTCATCCATAGCAGGTTCCAGGAAAGAGCTAAATCTGCCGGGAATTTTCTTTCACTTCTATGACCTCAGTGGGCGAAACAAAAGGCTCTTTCAGGTGCCCTGGCACCGTGCCTGGAGTGCATGGCAGGTCCCTCCAGCCCTCATCAAGTGGGCACCAGTGCAGTCATCTGGCAGAGCCCTAAACCTCGTAACTCTGCTCTGCAGTTAAACCACTCTCCAGCTACCCGATACAGAGTAATCAGAGCAGCTTTATCTTCAGTGCAGGAGCTTGTTTGTGTCTGCTAGCACAAACAAACGTGGGGTCGGGGCCTCGTGAAAAGAAAAGAGAACAGGACCGTGGCACTGCAAACTGAACCTGAGCATCCCGACAGATGGTTCGGTCACGCAACAGAGTTATATGACCCAATTCAAAAAGAAATTGAGAAAGGTCATGTTTTTGAGAATTTAAATTAACACCTTCAGTTCTGAAACCTGTTTTGCGATTACTGATTCACACAGATCTGTCAAGCTCTTTGCCTGCTACTACCTCTCTGTGAAAGTCAAAGTTGTGTATGGAGCAAAAAAGTTCAGTTAAAGAAGACAAACCAATTAAACGTTTGTATTTGATGAGACAAATATTCCTACTGAACAACGTGGAATTTCCCAAACTCTCTTTGCATGACAGTACTTGAAGTAAGAAATCCCTGTATTTTAAAAGCTGAAACAATTACCTGAAAAATAAATCAATCTTGGTTTATCCTGGGAAATGACATGAGCTGCAAAAATGTTAGTCTGGGAGTTCATGACCATCCCCTCCAGGCAGTCCAGTCCAGTGGACTGGACTTGTGAACAGCATCCTGGAACTCCATTAGTTCTAAACGCGCGTGCTAGCCTTAGGTTATGGCTTCTTTCTGCAGAAGGCAAAGACACGCCCTAAACCTCATTTCTGTTCTACCTGAGACGTCAAAAGAGGGATGAAATAAAAACTTATATAATAGCAAAGTTTTTCATTCTTCCTCACTTTTATCCATGCTTGAAGACAGACACCATTAAGTGCACGGGGACATGGAGGAACTTATTATTGCATGCTTAGTTTTTGAGATTTAACAAATGGTCATAATTGTCTCTGGCTATTCTACTGTAATATTAGTTTGAAAAAGAGACTATTGTACTGCATGTAAACAAAAGTATTATGGCAGTTAAAGCAGGTTTTAAACTAGACTGGTATTTTCTTATGGTAAACAAAAAAGGAGAACAAAGTTCACGTAGCAAAAAAAGAAAAGCCTCTCTTTTTTGCACTGAAGAACACAGAGAGATAAGTATGACCTTTGGCAAAGTTCATATGCTGAAAGACACGAGTTACCTGGCAAGGCGATAAAATAAAAAGAGAAAAAAGGGAGAGAGGTAGAGAGATTGCGAAGTCCTGAGTACTTCCATGTCACCTAAGTGCAATACTTGTTTCCCAACAACTAAAACATATATCAAGTACCCACCAACGTGAATAGGGGCTGGAAACAATCCATGCTCATGCTCTCCAGGAGTGTACTCCAGCTTTTCTTTCTTTAATTGTATGAGGCGGCTCTTCGGACTGTGGACATCAGTGACAAAAAAAAAAAAAAAAAAAAAAAAAAAAAAAATCAGAATGAGGAACACCTGTCATTTGCAAAAGACCACATTTTCTGTTTTAATTAAGGCAGGAATGTCTAGAACATCAGGCAAGAGAATAATAATAGAAATGACCAAAAAAATTGATTTCCAGGTTGCTTGCCAAATATACTTGTCACATCCATTTCAAAACTCATGATTTGATTTTTCTCCATAACTACTATTCAGGCAACACCTAATGGGACACCATCAACTTTAAATGCCTAGTATGTGATATGTAAGTAATAACTAAAATCACAGAAATAAAAGATCAACAAAACATATCTGATATTGCTTGCTTAGGTATTTGACACGTTACATGTGTATAGGGCCTGCTTTCCTAATTTGCTAAGAGCAAACGTTCACATGCTACTCCTTTAGAAGGTTGTTGATCAAGAAAAGCAGGAAAAGAACAGAAATCAGAGTTAAAAAAGCAACAAGATGCCCCCTTTACAGAAGGAAAAAGTAGGAACATGAAATAAGAATGGTTGTATGGGTCAGGCAGATGTCAAACCACCTAGCTCAGTAACCTGTCTTTTATAAACATCTCCTTTTGGCTACTGACAAACTATGAAAAGAAAAAACTGATGTGGTTATATTTAGTACTGCAGCTCTGCAACATTCAGGAGAGACTTCTAAATGTTAAATATACCAAAGATTAAAATTATATTGAAGCCTATTAAAGTTTACTGAAGTTTTTAAAGGGATTTATTTTAATAACTGGACATACAAGTGAAAGCTGACTCAATAAAAAATGTGATATTATTGTTCAACTAGTGAATGGAAAATGCAAGTTCAAGACAAATTTTGAGATACAGAGATCAACAAATGAAAATAATTACTGAAGGTCAGAAATAGAACTGATGGATGGCAAGAATTTGTGGTTCATATACTCTTCTAACCCTTTCTGGATTTCTGGTACTTATTCCACAAGTATAACAAGTTACTAAATTTTAGATAGTGAAATAAAAGCTAAGGCATACTGCTGAAATGAGGGCTCTGTTGAGCTAGATGCTGTATAGACTCTTCTTTAGACAACTCTCCTTTTAACAGAGTTATATGGCAAGGCTCTAGTTATTATGATACGCTTGCATTCAACTTAATGTGTACAGGTGGACACAGAGCTATCCTAATCAAAAAGCAGTAACATTCTCTCAAACAATAAAGGTTATGGTTTTTAAATATTATGACCTTCTGTTTACTGATGGCAAGAATTAATTTCATTTGCTTTGGCAAACAGACAGCTCCTTTGTCCACCAGGCAAAAATGATATTCTAGAGAGGATTTTAAAAAAAAAAACAAAAACAACAACCAACGCCCGCAAAAAACAAACACCCCCCCCAACTCACATCTTCTGTCCTTCCAAGTTGTGCTGCACTGAATCGCTAAGACTTGCAAAGAAAGGCCATAACGTAACTACCTACAAGACCCAGAAAACAAGTTCTTATCAAGAGGAAATAAAAAGGTATTTCGAAAAGGCAAAGTGTGAACCTCCATTTTCAACAGGCAAGCAAATCCTTAAACCAAAGGCAGAGAAAAAAGGAAAAACATTCAATAGAAAGGTGACTTAATTCAAGCCAAATGTGCACCTTTTAATGCCCACGTATTCAGTGTAAAGGAAGCCAATGGAAAAATAAATTATGCTAAATAAACTGCAAGGAGGAAACCAGTGCAGAAAGGAAATGCAGGAGGCAATTATCTAAAAACACAAAATATAACATGAATTTTGTCAGGCACTGCAGACACACCCATCTTAGACCGAGTCACGGAGAACACTGGGGAAAGCACCTACTCTGTTTTCCTTCCAAACACAGCGATGAAGTATTGTTAGAGGCATGTAAAAAACTGTTATGACCAATCAGTAAGCTGAACAAAGGCCATCAATACTTCAGGGACTTCAGAGGGAAAGGCTGAGATGTCAAAATAAAGCATCATTATTCATTAAAAAAAGGGAATATACTAAAATAATCAAGTATAAACAATACAGGCACTTTTATAAACATAAATACCATTCAAAAAAAGCCTCATGAATTAAAAAAGGCCTCTCTACCAAGAAAAGGTCTGTATTAACAGGCCCACATATTCCCACTAGGAAGATGATGAGCTATTTTAGGCTGGGGTTTCTGGGCAGGCAATAAAGGTTCTGGTTCTGTGTTTAGCTACTATCTTTATGAGAAGACCTCTCCCTTTCACTTTGCTGAGGCACGCCGATAGCCTTGCAGAAGCTTAAATTCAGCATCAGGGCGGTGAGCGCCACCAACACGCCTTTATGACCCCGACAAGCCTCACGGGGGAATTCCAACCACATCCTCTGCCCATGGCTGCCACAGATCCATTTACGCTCAGCCCTAGGCATTCAGTCCCTGCCTGGACTAGCTCATAGGTGCACCTATCTCCAGCTCAGCCACAGCCACGGGAGCTGTGGATCTGGCGGTTGAGCCATGCACTGGCTTCCTGGCTTGACCCTGAACCTGCCTGGCAATCCTGGACTGTGTCTGACCCCAGTTACCATTACTAGACCTGATCCTGACCTGCAGATTGACTTCCCCACTTAACCTTGGCCTGCCTCCTCACCACAGACTGGTCTGGCAATGCAGACTCTTGGCTGACGCTGGGTACCACTGCCCGGTCTGTCCGACTCACCTCACTCAGGACTGTGGGAATGACAGCAGGTTTCCTTTGCTACTGCTTGGATCCCATTCTGTTCGTGTCATTTTTTTAACGAAGCTGGAATACTTACTAGCTAGATACACTTTGCTACAGATGGCGCAGGTTGCAGGAATTCCCAGCACTAAACCGACTGTCCTCACAGCCTCCTAGGATCAGCTGACTGCATTGCTATCAAGGACAAGTACCTGCTCATTTTCATACCATGCTCTTTAAGATGTTTCCCTCAATAAGCAGATATAATGGCTGTTGCAGCTGAAAAGCAAAGATCTCTCCAGAAAGCCAGGCTCACTCTCTCCCCTTTTCAAGCAAGCCAGTTAGAATAGGGTGAGACCTCACCAATAATCACAGAGAAGTGATAACCTTCTAACATTTCAGGTTAGCATACTTTCAACAGTAAGCTGGAGGAGTACATTTCTGATTGTTTGACAGACTGAAACGTAAGCCTGGCTAGGTAAGAAATGCTTCGCTCTCTGTAATCCACTGCCTAAAGTTGTTTGGTTCAGTTTCTGCAGGGACAAATTTAAAACACCCATTTCGTAAATGGTCCACTTACCAACAATAGACTAAACTGGCCTCTGTTTGCAAGCTCCCAATAACAGAGCAATGGTGAAGTGATTTTTTTGCTGAAGATGCGAACATTTTGTACCACTCTGCAAAGGCTGAAGGTCAGGCTTAGTCTCAGAATGTCAGTCTAAAGTCTCAGGCAAATTAAGAAGCGAACAAAGACCAGAACCACAGTCTTCTTTCCTGTACCTCCATTTCTCTCCATCCCTCTGCTTCCTTTCTTTCTGATACCACATTCCATTTCTGTTCCCCCCCTCCAGCTTCTAGTGTCTTCTCCCTACACTCTTATCACGTTGGCTGGGATTAGTTCTCTGTGGAACGCACAATTAAATTTTTGAGGCGTGAAGCCCAATTTTCTCTCTCAGACCATAGTCTGACAAACATTTTAAGTCAGCATAAGCTGGCTTTGATGCTCCCCACTTCCTGCTGGCGTAACTGTTGGTATGACTGCAAGGTTAACTGCACCGGGAAACCTACAGTGGAAGGTTAGATTTCATCTGAATCACTATCCCAGCCTGGTTCAGTTGCCGTGGTCATCATGATGGGACAAAGGAAGGGACAGCACAGGAATAGGAATAAGCCACAAAGGTGAGGAGCAAGTAAAGCTAATTCTTTTAGTGCAATGTTAGCTTATGCCAACTTAAAGCATTTGCTGAACTGCAATTCAGTTGCAGTTCATCTGCACTGTCCTTTTAATTCAGCTGGCTGATTTTTCAATAGGTTTGCTTCTAAAATGTTCAGTTACCTACTCTGAGTCACGCTGCAGCTCCACAAACTCTAACATCAGCAAAATGGAGGCAGCGTAGGAGCAACATGCCTATCACGTGGAAACACCATGTCCCAGAAGAGCAACAGGCCTGCACTAAGCTACGCTGTCCGTGCAACCGTAGACTTTGACCAGCTGTGGGTACCTAACGATGGGCGAGATGCAATTCAGTGTCCATCACAGCAAATTCTATAGATTACACTTAGGCAATGAGGACTCATATTTGTTATTACCGGTAAAAATCATATATTATATGAAAATATTATATTCCCCTAAACGATATACAACATTTTAATTAATTACTAACTTACTAATTATTACTAAATTTCTTTGGTGAACTAGACTTCGCACTCCTCTAGGAAAGCCACTGCTGGGTAAACAGATAATGACTCCTGCACAAAATCTTCCTTTGTTTTCAAAGCTGCAGTCTTGTGCAACCACACACTGAACTTCTCTTCAGTAAAAGATCTGTGTAATTCTTCCAGTGCGAGCTGAGTACTCTGGAAAACTCATGTGGGGATTAACATCAGATCAGCTATGCTGTCTACAAAATTACATTCGGAAATTGAGGTAGAACTGAGACTGACTCCAGAAACCATCCCTTTTCTTCTTAGTTCATTTGCAAGGAATCAAAATCTGAGCTTTCTTCACTGTGTTTTAGTGAAGTTTCTAGACCAAGGTGAGTTGGAGTGAAATCCCGTTGAGGCACATTGTACAATTCAAGTGGCTGCAAATTGTAACAGTAAACCTCAGTAAAACTTTCACTACTTCGTATGTTCTAATGACTTTTAGTAAGTACTTAAGAAAGATGCAATAGAGTAGGAAAATGGTCTTTAAGGCAAAGTGTCTGCAATTGAACACTGCAAACAAACACAGAAAAACGGTGAGTACAACACCCATTAATAGAGAATGCAGAGACTGTTTTAATGGAGACGGTGATAACACTTAACTGTACCATCACTAGAGGGTGCCGTACGATTACAGAGTTGCATTTTTGTTCTCAACTAAAATCATGTTTTCATAGTCATCCAGCAGGAAGTTATATAAATAATGGGATAACAACATGAACTTCTGATCTCCTCTTCCACTGACATATGTCTTGACTGTGGAGTAGAACTGGAACAGCAAGTTAAATCAGCAGAAAATTTAATTATAAAAAAGTGACTATTGTTCTGCTGATTTAGTTTGCTGAACCAACTTAGTAAAGAAGTGACCCAGTGCCAGCATGAAGGAATGGTGGGATCAGCCCTTCAAGCTGCACCTTGCTGTAAGACAAGACACCTAAATCGAGATGGCCGTAATTCTGTCCTTGCCCAGCTATGCCTTGTTTCAGTATCAGTGTTCAAACAACCGTTCAGAGAGGTAGTTCAGATTGCGTAGGCAGCATTTGCTTCCTTGGTAGGGTAAAGTTTCCTTAGTGTTCTTAAGCAGCTCATCACAAACATCAGTGTCAGTGCAAGGGAAGAACTCAGCATGTGGAGCAACAGGCAAAGGGGAAGACCAAATCAGACCTCTTTAAGCTTCCAGGGAATGGCAACACAAAATGTGATGGGAGAGGGAGGGTTGTAAGCAGAGCTCAGCTTTGTCATGGCCTTCTCCAGGGTGGTGAACTTGATTCCATCATCATCCACAATACCTACAAACCTTGACTTTCACTTTCTGTATTCATACAATTTTTCAAATGGCATGTTTGCTTACTGTCTATGAAATAAACGTCCTCCCTTGGCTGACTAGGACTGACAATGTTAACTAACATTTTATAATAAAGGAGAAGACTCTCTCAGGTCCTCTCCTAAGGCGACAGACCTAATTTTTATGACACAGTATTTGAATGTTGCATGATTCTGTATAACAGTAACAGACCATCCAAATGCTAAAAATTTCAGCACATCTGCTTTCAAACGATTAGAAACATAAGCAGTCTCACTTTGATCAGACCTAGATCTTTGTTTCTTCCTTAGAGCCTTGATCCTTTCATTGATGCCTTCATTCTACTGTGGAAAGAGAACACACCAGGAGCAGCTGGTAAACTATACTAGCAATCTCCCAGTGGTCTCTGTAAAATTTTTAAGTGGCCTAGAACAATAGTGAGAAGGTGCCAAATTTTCTCTTTTTTAATCTGTCAGATCATAGTAGAAGAGAAGTGCAAATTCTTGACTTCAACACATTTGTTCAAATGGCTGTAGAGAAGTTATGTAACTACAAACGGAAGCAGAAGTGGGCTGGTTATCAGAAACGGGAGATGCCCACTTTCTAATGTACACTAGGTTGTGAGCCAACCAGTGGGAAAAAAATAAAGGAATGCTGGATTTTTACTCTAAACATCTCATAGAAAATGAAGGAGACGAACTTAACTGTGAAATGAACAGGGTGCATATCTGAAATTCCTTCACACACAAGATGACCAGTCATCATCATTCAGTCAATAAAAATAGAAACCTAATGGCCCCTTTTATGTAGACACTGTACTCAGTACCTGAACACCTCAAGCTCTCCCAGCACTTTTACTGCCATGATCGTTACGACTGTCGAATGAAGCTCTCTTACCTTCTTCAAGGTCAATAATCAGAAACACTTTCAGATTGCTCGAGGCTGCTTTCTGACTGGGGTTACGTTTTGTATCTTCACTGTGTCAGATTCTGATAATTATCATGCATGTAATTTTTCACAGGCTTGAATTAAGTTGATGGTTTTATTTCAGCTACTCATTAGCAGCAGCTCGTTATGGCTCTAGTTGAAAGGAGACAGTTTCCACTGGAATATCAGACAGCAGCTTTTCAGTGGTATTACTTACTCTGTTGTTTTGTACACATCAGAGTAGAGCCCTGCCTTCTGGTACTTCTTCTTTGGGGGTCGAGGGGCTTTTTTCTCACGCTGGGCTAGAGGAGGCAAAGGCTGTTCAGTGTTTTCAGATTCATGCGGTTTCCCAAGGGCATCATGTGGACTGGGAGGTTCAGCTACTGGCTCAGAAAAACTGGAAGAAAAAGTAAAGATTAAAGATTATTTTACCATATTTCTTACCATAAAGATTATCTTACCATATTTCATTATTCCTCTCTATAATCTGGTCAGCAGGAAAAAAAGACCCATGTGTCTCAATTGCTAGATGTCTCAGCTATTTAAAAAAATGCAATTCAATGATCACGATCAAGTGGTGGTTAAGCATAGTCATAAGAAATGCACGATCTTTTTATAGTAACGTTATTATTAATTATTACAAAAGGAATGTTGTTTGTACTGCTAATGTTTATGCCTTGGAGCCTCAGTTGATTAATTTAGAAGGTGGCTTATGCTATCTGCTTTTGTACTCTAAAAATAGTATGTGGTAAACCTTTTCTTAGTCTTCAGGAGAGCCATACAATACACCCTTTGAACACGTGGTTCCAGCAACATTCTGTGAATCTAGATGCCTATATTAGAGTATTCATTTCTGAAACACAAATGGATGGTTATTTTTCAGAACTATTCTGAAAACACACGAAGGAAGACTTCTGGAAGAGTTTGATCGGTTTGTATTGATGACTTTGGGGATAAGCATGTGAAGATTAGACCAGAGACAGGTTTCTGGTGTGGTCCTTTACTAGCCAGTGACTGCACAGGTGCACACCTTAACTCTTCTTTGCTGCTTTGGTTTTACTCTTTATTTGCTGTATATCAGCTGATCTCACCTGACATTGTGTTGCTATAAGTATTTGTTTGTAATGCATATGAGTAACACTCTAAGATTCCCATGGCGCATGTAACTCTTACAGTTCCTTATTCTGCACACGATGAAGAAACAATCTTTGCTATGATATCTCATCAGTAAACCTGTTACCAACTCATTAAAAGTATTCTTCACCAAGACTACCATAAAACTTGCTTCACTTGAGACACAAGCACAAACCCAACAGTTTTAGATTACATGAGATTCCATCCCATTTTGGGGTGTGTTCAGTAACTTAGGAAGACCCTAAGAATACTTAAAACTGACATGTTGGTTCCCTCTAAACTGAGCTCCTTAATAAAAACAAATGTAACAAGCAGAGCTCATTAGAGTAGGATTCTTTCATGGATTGAAATGTTATAAAATCAACAATGACTATACTGAGCGTACACAACTGTAAGGGAATTACCTCTTATTGCTCTCCTGTTCATCTTCTGGTAAGGACTTTGGTCGCTTCCTGGCCTGTTCCTCTGCAAGCCACCTCTTTCTCTTCCAGCCTTTTCGGTGATCTGTGTTCAAGTTCACACTCTGCACTACAGCTTCGATCACATCTGTGATAGTATCGGGTCCAAGGTGTAAGGGACTGCTGCTTTCTTCCCTTTTCTCTAACTCCTGACTGACCAGTCGAGCTGCCTGGAAAGCTTGCATTGAAACGACAGCCTGCATCGGGTATTTCCGGGGCCTACCTGGCCTGCGCTTCACAAAATTATTCCCTGTCCGTGACTGCCTTTGCAGCTTTTTGGCTTTCAGAATTTTATTGACGTGGTCAAGATTTTTTTTTGTTGCCAAGATCTTGTTATAATTGCACATTTTCCTAGCTTGTCGCTGCATGGCTTCAACCACACTTCTCTTGAGATGATGTGGGGAATAGCTGTTTGGTAGTCTGTCTGACAGAAGTGAGATACTATCGCTGCAGGAGCTGCTGGGAATTGCTGGAGCTACGAGGCTGTCCTGTTTCCCCAGACCTCTCTCCCTATTGTGGTTTCGAGCAGGACTAGCTGATGGTGGAACAGACACATTTGCAATGACTGCTTCTAAGGTTTTGTCCAACGTAGCCTGGCCGTCATGTTGTGCCATGCGCTGCAGCAAGCTATCCACTGAATCGTCAACAGCAGTCGCCAGCCTCGCTCCCCGTGTAGGTACTCCAATCACTGAAACACAAACCAACATACATATACTGAAACAGACTTGAGATATAATCAAATAAGGCTGGAATTAAAATACAATAGTTGGATAGACTGACAGCCTTTTATATCCAGCCCAGACTGTTCAACGACAAGACACCCATTTCTGTAACACAAGTTCTAATGCGAAAGGGACCTAGCAATGCGCGTAAGTGGAAAGTCGACATTTTATATCATCAGTTTTAACATACAATTATTTTCTCTTTATTCACACGCAGTCCCCCACTTCTAATAGCAAAGAGCAATGAGGGCATTCCCTATGTACGTACAGTCCAGAACTCTTCTCAAGGTTCTTTCTATTCAACACTAAAAATAAGAAACCCTCTGTGCACAGAAAAATTAAATACTGATAAAAAAAATTGAGCAACGTCTGAAATGTTTTTAAACTAATTTTTCTTTTTTGTAGTTTGGAAGTACTGAAACAACTTTTCCATTGCTCTTGCAGTTTCTTTATCAAAAAGACAAACATAATGATGACAGAACCGATTGCGATAAAGTACAGACTTGGATAAAGGTAAATCAAAATATCTGGACAAAAGAGAAAGGCTAATTTACAAAGGACGTAAAGTTAGATCTCACTTTTTAAACTGTTATATGCTTTAGAGCTGCAGACTGGTATTTGAAAAAGAGAATTTCCAGGTCAACCATATAGATTATGCTGTATTAAAAAGGGATTTGTTCCAAACTAAGAGCTTCCCAAAGTTGTCCTGCTGGTTCTTAGTGAAAACATTTAATCAGAAGAAACCCTGTTCTTTCTGGAATAAAATGGATGCTGTCTTCTCATAAATATATCACAATTGCACATTAGCATTTACAAAATGTTACTGTAATTGTGGCCAATTATTTAGATTAGATCTACTTAAACTAGTGGGTCCTAGGCTGTAGACAGATGAGCACGTACTAGTGTAAAGGTAACTGTTAAAGGGAAGACAACAAAATGTTTTTCTAAAAGGGTTTCTATCACTTGACAGGAGGGAGATTATGCATTAGCTGACAAAGATAAAGCACAAACAGTTTAAAATAAATATTTTCTAGTCCTAGTGCTCACTAGTCCAAGTGCAGTACTCTGGAGAAATGTATTCCTCATTAAGATTCCAAAGTCACAAATTTGCAAGTGCAAATGAAAACATGCTTCAGAGAGTGCACAATTTAAAGGAGGAAGAATCAGCACAAGTTCTAAAAATCCTCCTATGAACAACGTTCTTCCTACAGGGTGAAAAAGGAACAGAGAAACTTACTTGTCAGGTCACTGCTGTAAGCCTAACTGCAATCACTTGGAAAACCTAGCAACCTGAACAACTTTGAAAGAACTAGAAGGATTTACACTTTCAGCTTTCAATTTTAGATGAAGTAATAAAGACAAATTCCCCTTTGTTTTCTTATGGTCTTTAAACACACATCGGGATGGAGCTGAGGGTTCCTCACAGAAACACCATCTGTTTAGCACAGCGAGCTCTGTAAACAGCTGCACTATCCAATGATAACCAAACTATACAACACAACACATTTGGACACAAAGTCTAATGGATGTCCTTGAACTAGTGTTTCTGTTTGGAAACTGATCCAAAAGGATGGGACAACTGAAGGCTATGATCCCCAAAACAGCTGCAGCCCTGGTCAGGCACACTTGCAGCCCGTGGTAACAAAGCAGCTCTCTGACAAATGCACTGAAATCCCACATGCATTCCAGATCTACGGAAAATATAACAAAGACTGGTCTTTTCAGCTGCATCATCAGTTCAATGACTTTGAAGTTGATAAACTTGTGATTCATTTCATTCCTATGCTCTCCTGCACAAAATATGCCTGAACTTTTAACACCTTCCTATACACAGACTTACACTGATTGCCGTTGCCCCTTTAAAATGAGCAAGTGAAAGAAAGTTAACAAGACAGAGAGGAAAAAGAGAGAACAAGTCTTCACTGCAGATGACTTCCTTTAGCATATGCTGAATAAAGCATCTGTTACAAGTATCTGTTTAAAGGGAGGAGGAAATAGCAGTTTTGGCACATTCTTCCTATATGGAAATCATAACTAGTTCTGTAAGTACCAATCCTAAGGATGTTTACTACAAATTTGCAATTGACTTTGGTGTCCAAGAATGTTTGAATTCTGCTAACAGGAGTTCCTTCTACAACTGGGCTTCTTACAAAATTGGTCAACGTTACAGATTTTTTTTGTGTCCAATCATAGGTAAGGTCACATCACATTTTCCTCAGAGTGACTGCAAACAGGGTCTGTTTTTACTCCATGGCTGACAACTTGCTGGTAATATACAGGAAATGAACATTTTCAGATCTTCCCTCTGACAATTTGGCCAATTGATTCAACAGTTTTATAGGTGTGAAAATGTGACAGATAGCAACATGCATGCATTCACACACCGTGTGACTGCACAAGTCTGACCTCCTTACAAAAGAAAGCTCAAAACACATCAGGAGTAGCTTTCCATTCCTCGTGAACTGAACAAAGATGGACTTCCTCAAGCAGCAACCTGCACAGTATGTCACCCCATGGCTGAGAAAGCCAGCTCCCTCCATATTCTGTTGGCATACATCTGCTCAACTTCACGATGACTTTGTGCATCTGAGACTTGGTCCTCACTTGATAGAACTGATGAGAATGCTACCAGAGTTCCCATGCCTTTCAGTACTTCCATCTCTCTCCTGCTATCATTTTTGACCTGCCTAGGGTCATTCACAACTGTATCATTAGCGATGACTGGGATGAGCTGCTTGTCACCCTCCATCACCTTAGCAGGATTCTCACATGCCACGAAGAAAACATAACAGCATACCCCGTCTTGATCCTAAGTTATCTACCCAAGGGCAGAAAACTGTCTGCCTTCAGAACAGCGCAGAAGTCAAGCTCTTCCCCACGGAGGAATTAATCTATTCATCTAACTGATTAACTGTAGTGTCACAGGTCTCGCTAGCATTAAAGCATTGAGCTTCATGAAGACTAATTTAACCTGGTGAGGAACCAAACTCCATTCTGCCATAACTATGCTGCTGGTTCTGTAAGCTCCAGCTCAAGTTTCCCTAGTCTACAGCCCAATTTGCAGCACTTGCATCCTAAAATATAAGCGGAAAAACTCAGTATGTCCATGAACATATTGCTGCTGTTAAAGTTCTCATAGCAATGCTGTCTCAGCTGTCTGTAGTAGCATAGGTCTTAGTATAGCAGTGGTCCCAAAAACAAGGCCACCAAATGTTACTTGCCTGTAGAAGATGTGCTCTCAGATGTTGATCTCTTTCTGGAAGGGCTGCAATTTGTGCTCTCTGACTGCCTCTGGGAAGGTTTGTCCTGTGTTGGCAAAGTGCCTGAAAAGCAGATCAGGGAAGAGAAAAGCACAAAAAAAAAAAAATCATTTCAGTCTGGCAGTGCCAATACAACACACTGTAGATGCTAAATATTCAAAGTCTTTTTTAGCTTTAGGAACACTTGCTTGCTGTGATGCACATAGGTGAAGGATGGAAATGGACCACCAAGAAGGAATTTCTCACAGGCTAATGGCATAGGTAGGATAGTAAACAAGCCATGAGAAAAAGCCACTTAATATCATCAGAGTATTAGCTTTTATGTAAAAAAAGAAAACAACCCCCCCATATTCCTACTTTCAAATGAACCCCCTAGCTTCATTCCTTGATTTTCACAGAACAGCTGAGTTTGGAAAGGACCTCTGCAGATTACCTAGACCAACCACTCTGCTCAAACCAGGGTCAACTAGAGCAGGTTGCTCAGGGCCACCACGGTCAGTTGGGTTTTCAACAGCTCCAACAATGGAGACCCCACAACCAGAGTTCAATCACCCTCACAGTAAGACACTTTTTTCTTATGTACGAACGGAATTTCCTGTACTTCAGTGTGTGCCCATTGCCTCCTGTCCTGTCACTGGGCACCACCGAGAACAGTGTGGCTCCATCTTCTTTACTCCCTCCCATCAGGCACATGTACACATTGGTAAGATCGCCCTTGCGCATTCTCTTCTCCAGGCTGAACAATCCCAGCTCTCCCAGCCTCTCTCTGTATGACAGATGCTCCAATCTTATGCTGTTCCTCATAAGAGCCTTTCCAGCCCATTCTGCCAGCCAGTGACGGTCCCTCTGAACAGCGGCACAATCATCTGGTGTATCCACCACTCCTCTCTGCTGTATCATCTGCAAACTTGCTGAGGGCACACTCTGTCCCATCATCCAGGCCATTAGTGAAGAGGTTAAATAGTACTGGACCCCATATCGATCCCTGGGGTACACTGCGAGTGACTGGCCTCCAGTTGGGCTTCGCGTTGCTGATCACAACCCTCTGTGCCTGGCAGGTCAGCCGATTTTCAATCCACCTCGCTTTATAAAAGCATTTCTCTTCCAGTCCTCAGGCAGAACTGCTTCATGTAAGACACTATTAACTGCAGAAAGCTGAAAAGCTAAAAAAAAAATTCTTAAGAAAAAGTACTTCTTTAGATTTGTCTCTTGCTATGTCAACTTTTCCTTTTTAAGATCCTGTCACCAAAAAAAAAAAAAAAAAAATTCTGCTTCGGTCAGCCATAGCAAATATGTAAAAAACCCCAGGGTCTACACAAACAAGAGAGATTATTATCTACACACCAACAAGTATAACACATTATTGGATTTTAGGCACCTGCAAAACATGTTTCACTATATGTTCTGAATGCACAGGGCTTGCTATTACTTGCTAAATCATTAGATATTGGCTTATCACTGCAAGATGTTATCAGGCAGCGGCAATCACAATTACCATTACTTAAGTTAAAAACAATTTTTAAAAAGCTATAGAAATCTCATGATTATTGAAAGGCTAAGGGACAAAACTGGTAATGGCATCTTTGCCGATAACATGAGGAAAGACTTATTTCTGTTTTCTTTCTTACATATACATATTTTCTTACTGTAACTTGTTTTATTTCCCTAAAACTTAAACTTTTAGAGAATCCCAATTACTCTTGAAAGCAAAAGTTGTGGGATTTGTTAAAATTTCATAGAAAAATCTGCGTATTGCAACTACAAAAATGCTGAGATATTAAAAATTCAGACACTAGTATAAAAACCTAGGTAGGCAAAAATGCATATGGCAGTGTGCAATGAGAATATGCACATCATGAAAATCTCTAGAAGATAAAATCCAGAATGCATACTTAAAAACAGACTTTCATTCTTTCTCTTCGAAATATCATTTGTGGTAAATTAGCTTAGCGCTGCATGTTCAGTTCTGATCTCTTTCCTTACTAACAGACTCCAAAGAAATGAGAGAGCGGGCCACTGACGTTATGCTCTAAATCAAGGCCACAAATTAGCACCCATGCAAATGACCGTTTGCTTCAATGCCCAAATAGAGATCCTAAGGTATAAGACGATGGGAGAATCCTAGAATGCACCAAACTGATTTACCAGAAATCTTTAGGAAAATCTCCTTTGAGATCCTGTCTTGCCTCAAAGTTTTGATTTTTTTTTTTTTTTTTATCACGGGTGTTATTAGCTCATGGTGTAACATCTAAGATATGTTCAATTGATGGAGGAAATAAACAATATCACTTTTCGAAATATTCTAACTTCTCGACAAGGCAGAGGAATAGTTTTCTTTTTCATTAACTCTTCTCAACAAGGGCACAATCATAAGGCTGCTGGACACCGTCCCAAGTTGCAAATCATATTCCTGGTGAAGATTTTCCGATTGTCCTGCATGGCATCCTGATGTAGAGATGGTGCTGGTGGGCTCTTAAAGAGGGCTTCTGTACTGTCTGTTCCTACCACACGCAGGTAAAAAGGAAGCTGCAGTGGAGTTGTGCAGGGAGACTACACACGGTTGCTTAATATTAGAAAGAGCAGTCAACTGTTTGTTTATTCCAGAATGAATTTTTTTACTAAGAAACTACAAGATGCACTGATTTCATAAAGTGTAGATTAACACAAATACCCTGGGACCGCAGACGAAAAAAAGAATTATATAGCAGGAACAATTGTTCTAAGCAGGAATAGGCTCTAAGTTATAACAGGGGAAGAAAAAAAAAACCAGAAGAGAGAGGAATTTGGAGGACCTCTTGGATGGCAAACTTGTGAGTGTGCTTGCTGACGGATGACGTTCATGTCCTAGAGGCCGTCCTTCTTTCACAGATTGCGTGCTTGTTTCCTTCGCGGACTGCAGCCCCTCGCGGGCGGCAGGCAGGCAGGCAGGCAGGCAGGCAGGCAGGCAGGCAACCGCCGTCAGCCTTCCAGCCAGCGCCCCCAGAGCCGCCCTTGCGGCAACCTGTACGAATCCCCCACACGCCAGCCGCGCCGCCGGGGACACGCTGAGCGCCGCGCCGCCGCCGGGCTGCCCGGGGCCGGGCCGCAGCGCAGCGGGACGCGGCTGCTCCCGCGGCAGAGGCAGCGGCGCGGCCGGCAGGGGGCGCCGCTGCCCGCCGGCGCGGCCTCGCGCTCCCGCGGCCCCGGTACCGCCCGCAGCTCGGTTCGCGTCCCCCGGGAATGAAGCAGCGGTGCGGGAAAGGCCACGGGACGGCGGACTGCAACGTGCTCCCACGGAGAGGAAAGGTGAGCGTCACCCGTGACACCGCGGGGCAAGGCACGCGCGGACGCGTCTTCGGCCGGCAGCACGCGGCGTGGAACGGCAGGGTTTGCCACCGAGATGCAACCCGCTCGTGTCTGACCAAGCGAGTTCTTCCTGCTGCACGTCCCATCTCTCAAAGGCACACAGAGGCACCTGCACCTCCCGCCTGACTACGACTGCATGCCTCAAACCCGTCCATTTATTTTTAGATGGAATGAAGGCAGTCAAGACTTCTCAACTGCACTGATCCCCACCGAACGGCTGATTTTGGTTTTCTTTCCCTTTCCTTCCAAGGAATTGCGAGCAGCACACCGACACCAGTTTATGATAAGCTATCAGTTGTTTGAAATAACTCGTGGTGTGAAGCCGCAGAAGTTTACTAAAGACCGCTGTGAACTTCAGATGAACAGGTAACAGCATCCTACAAAAATCTCGAAGACAAAATGTTAGAGCCTCGCAACCTTCATCGGCATAACTGTGTGTACGCACTGTCTGTATTAAACACAAAGCCTACAGCACGTAAGCTTCTATCTAAACTTCATCTTCTATGAAATACTGACCTTCACTAGAGTCCTGTTTGCCAAAACATGCACGTTTCTAATACAACTTGGACTCAGGCAATCTCTGAAAATATCTAGCATCAGCTAATATCATAGAAAGAATCTGTCAGTTAATTCAACCAGGCAAGGTTTACGTTCAAAAGTCTATGGAAAGGAAGTGTATTTTCCGTATGGGATACTTTGAAATAAAACATCATGAATATCCCCTACGGATCACACAGAACAATTTTAGATGGCATTCCCTGATGCTGGTCTCTGACTACTCGTTTTAACTGCTCTGATTCAGTGTTCTCTCCACCATGCACGTAAATTGCATCTGGTTTAATAAATAAACAATCTTTGATGCACCACAGGTTTTTTCTCCATCTGTGCTATTTTCTGAAGTGCACAAAAACATGGTAATAGTTTCAGAATCACAATTCAGCACTACAGTTAAAAACAAAAAACAACATGCAACTTGACACTGATCTTAAAAAAAAAAAAGTCAGCCTTTTTACTTTACTGGGGCTTTTTACTAGATGCAGTTTTAAGTCTTCTGATATGCCGCGTGCACCTGATGTGGGGCATTAGGAGCTCCTTGTGAATGAGATGAATACTGAGCTGCAAGCCAGTCTCACAATAAAACCGGCTGGTTTCCATTGCGGGAAATACACTTACTGGAAGTGATACATGGCATCTGAGGAAACAGCCAAACATACTGTAAGAGGGGAGTGATTCAGAGCCTTCACGAGCAGGTTTCAGCTTAAAACATCTCTGCTTTTTCCCTTAATTAGGTTGTTCCTCATAAAAACCCAAGTCTGATCATTCACTGCAATGGAAATCCTCAGGAAATTCCCAGAACTGCACGAGCTACCACAACCAGTTGTTCACTCCTCGGAGCCAAATTTAACCCTTTTGGTGACCTAGCACTTTGAATTTTTCTTTCCATCACCGCAGGAGAAGCAATCTCATGGCTTTATTGCTTTCTCCTGACTCCCCCTCTGCCCTGAGTAGTTTTAATAATATGAAATAGTATGAAGTAGTATGAACTTGTAAAAGAATCCAGCCACTTCCAACTGCCCTTAAAATAAAGAAGCAAAACCTAAAACCCCCAAATGCCAAAATAAAACAAAGAGGAAAAACCCTTCCAGAAAAAAAGTAAGTAGTCAGAGCAGGGAGGTGGCAGGAGGCATTAGGATGGGTGTATCACAAGAAAAGGAGGAAGATAAGAGTAAGGAACGTGAGGAGCTATTATTCATTACTGGTAGCTGGTTGTTTGCTTGGCTCTTGGTCTGTGAAATATTAGTCGCAAGTGGGTTTGGACAAATGATTTAAATTTCAAAGGAGAGTGCAGGCAAGTATTGGAGGGAGGAGAAGCTATCAGACTCCCTTTACACATTAGAAGTAAGCAGGTAAGAGCACAAGCCACACTTTTGTCTTTTGCAGGTTATCTTTGTTACGTGGTCTCACTAACGTGTCCATGGCAATTAAGACAGAAGTGGATAAAATGTGAAAATTATTCCCACAAACATCTGTAATAATCAAGTACAGCATGAAGTGACCCTTAAGCCAGCAGGGAAAGTGATGTATAATATAGCTTCTTCACGTCATAAATTTCACATTAGATTTTTTTTTTCTTAATATTATGCAAATGACAAAGTTCACAGTTTCAGAGTGGAGGTCTTTTCCTTAAACAGCAACCCTCTGACAGCGTCACTGCAGTTTTCTGTGTATACAGTCTCAGCTAGTTCTGTTTCAGTTTTGCTTGAGGCTACGTAAGATGAGTTTCCCAACTATGAATAAAGCAGTCATTACAAGGTTTGGTCTTAGGCATTCCCAGCATCATTTAGCAACTATTCTGAGGTACTGCAGGAGGCCGCAAGTCACAGATCAAAACTAGTACTGTACTGTAGTAGAGATTATCAAAATAACGAAAATGGAGTTACAAAAGAAAAAGGAAACATTTTTTTAAAACAGAAATGTTATTCACAATAGTATTACCAATAGCTATTGTAAACCAAATCAACCAAACTTCAAAACAAACAGAAACGTGGCTTTTAAAGTATCAAAAATCATGAGAAATTTTAAGTCATTTCTCCAGAAAGTTAAAATTGTAAGGAAAAAGAAAAGACTTTTTCATGAGAAAGCATCCTTCACATAACTTTATATACTGCTATAACAAAGCAAGAAAAATCTGGTGGGAAGAGGTACTCACACAATCCCATCAGCAGCTCTGGAGGAGACACTACGTTAGTCTGTACCAAATGCTGCACAGAACAGTGCTTTAACAGAAGAGAGACACTCAAGAGCAAAAGCAAGAGTAGTACTGAAATTCAACACAGAGAGATTCCTACAAAGCCAAAGCTATACTTGCCCTCCTCTTCTAGCGCATGTTTGGTACAACATAAAACAGCAAGACTCATAGGAAAGTACGCACAATTAGAGCTCCCTTACCTGACAGCGGCTGTAGTGCCTTTTCAATAGAAGGCAACGGTTCCTTTCTGAGAGGTCGATTTAGCGAGGTGTCTTGTGCACTGAAGAGTCCAGGGCTGTCAGTTAATTTTTTACGTCCATTGGTGCTGGTAGAGTTTGTGACTCTGCAGCTGCCTATTGCACTTGTGAAAAGATTTGTGTGTTCATCATTGCTGACTGGCTCAGAGCTTGGAGTAAATCCCCCCAGGGACAGACCTGGGGAATTTTCTGAACAGTCTATCTGTAGCGGTGTCTGCAATCCCAGTGCTAACGAATTAGACTCCGAAGGCTCTCTCCTGACCCACTGTTCATCTCTGCTTAGCAAACCCTTTGAAGGTGACAGATGTGGACAAGACATGTGACATCTGTGTTTCTCTTTATGCTTGTACCTCTCACCAACAGCCTCCTTCCCAAATCTGTAGCGCTTCAAGGACTCCAGAACTGTTCTAGAAGAGCTATTAGCCGTTATAGTGTCCATAGAAACCTGCGGTTGTTCAGAAGAACGATGCTCTCTGTGTTTATGGCGATGTCTATGCTTATGTTCGAGCATCCAGCCATAAGCCATTTCAGGTGGAACACTGGGGTACGTGCTCATTGACAAGAGCGGAGTCCTACTTGTCGTGAGGAAAGCCTCCTGGCGTAAAAGTTTATGCTTCTTCTTGTGGTATTTGGTGGGATTGAGAAGCAAATGGCCTGTATGCATGTAGGAAGGTGGTGGCAGGGGGGTAGTAAAAGAAGGAGAAGGTGGAGGAGGATAAAGAGTTGGAGGGTACCTTCCATAATAACCTAAGCCTATGGGAGCAGCTGCAAGGGGAGAAGGAGAATAAGGCATGCCGTAAGAGGGATAGAACCCGGTACTGGAGAGAGGAAAGCTGAGACTATGCATAAAAGGCATTTCTGCCATAGCCTCCCGCATTTTTGGAGGCCTGCCTCTCTTCTTCTTTAAATCGGGTTTTCTAATGTAGTGCAAAGGATCCAAAGGGAAAGTAGGATGGGTATAATAACCATTGAAATTTATCCTAAAAATGGTAGGCAGTAAATCTCGGGGTATAAAATGGTGACTTCTGTGGGTTATTCTAATTTCACTTAATCGACTTATTAATTCTTCTAATTCGGCGAGGAAATCTGGGTCCTGCCTACCTCGAAGTTGAGGATACTTCTTTTTCCTTTTCCGCTTCTGTCTCTTCATTTTGTCATAACTAAGGTAATCGTGACTGCGGCGCTTGCATTTGTGTTTATGCTTTTCTTTTAGATTACTTAAAACGGTGCAAGTTTCGGGTGGAATAAGGGAAACATGATCAAACGAATGCCTTTTCTTCTTTTGCCCACAAAACTTCTCCGCTCGATCTGAAGTACTGTTATTATCTGTTCCTATTCCACTGTCACTGGGAATTGTCTCATCGCTGTGAGACTCACTCACTGGGGAAGGAGTGGCTTCTTTCAGCGATGTCAGCTCACTCAAGTGAGAAGGAGAGTTTGGCAACAACGTAGGTGGAGATAACCTCCTCCTTCCCTTAGCAGCTTTTTTCATTGCAAGTGTCTGAACAACACTTCCTTGTCTGGAGTGTATGTGTAAATACGGCACTGAGCTGGGCTCAATAAATCCTGCATCGCTGCTGACAGGGCTCTGTCCCCCACTCACTGCAGAAGACTGCGAGCAAACTGGAGATGGAAGAATCTCTGAATTATTAGCTGTTGAAGGCAGCAAATGGGGAAGTACTTGTCCTAGTGACGTACCAGGAGCTTGTTGAGCAGACTTCTCAAGAACTGTCAAACTGGCAGAACTGCTAGTTAAAATACCATTCAGGACAGCTTTAGGTTTCCTTCCTCTCCTTTTTCCTATGTAAATCGTTCCTTTCTTGCTGACATTTATTTGCTGGCCTAATTTTGAACCAAATGTGGCAGCAAGAGTTGACACTGTATTGTGGAGTTTAGATTGCACTTTCCCTTTGTTATTTGGTTCCACTGTACTAGACAGAATCTGATTCAAAAGTTTCTTTCGCTTCAGAGTTTTCATTTTATTTATTTTTCGAATAATTGTTTTCATTAACTGTCCATTATTTCTCTTGGCAACTTTTCTGTCTGAGTCTACTTCCAAATCAGTCATGCTACAAATATTAGGTTTTTGGACTTCTTCTGGCCCTCGGAGCTGGTCCTTTCTCTCAAAAAAATCCCCACTTCGATGTTGATCGCTTTCAGACCCTATCTTGCTCGAGTTATCTGTTCCAACAAAAGGTGCCACAGAAAGAATAGGTGGCTTCATTTTAATTGATGACCTGATCTGTCTCTTAGGTCTCCCTCTCTTTTTAGGAAAAGGTTGTCCTGATAAGCTCTGTTTTAGGGAGGGAATTTCTACTTCAGGCTGCAAAATTGGAGGTTCTTGCTCTTCTTTTGACTGCACTGAAAAGACTTTTGATGCTGGGATCTTTAGAGTTCTTTTGGGGGGACCTTCGAGCTCTGGCATCTCCTTGGATTTAGGTCTTCCTCTTTTGGGTTTATACATGTCAGGTAAGAAATCATCTGACATACACAAACTAGAGGGTTGTTTGTGAGTACTGTAGAACTTTTGAGTTTGCTTGTCAGTCTCAGCTAACAGTGCAAGAGACTGTCCATTAGCTTCATTCAGTTTTGGCAACTGATGTTTGACAAATTCATGCTCCACAAATGAAGACGATCCTATGTTTTTCAAGAATTTGGCCTGCTCCAAATTACTGCTTGATAGTGCACTGTATGAAATGTTTTTAAAAAGCTCCGACCTTTCTAGTTCTAGACCCTTTGGAGGTCGACATGTGTTTCTTGACACCACTTTAGTCCATCGTGGTTTCCTTCCTTTTCTTTTCTTTAAAGGTTTTGATTGCTGAGTAGTGCTCAGATTTTTTGCTCCTTGGCAGGATTTATCCGATGCAGCTATTGCACCAATCTTTAGGAACTGCTTGCTACTAAACAAGCTCGTAAAACTAACTACTGAAGGGGTGACAGTAGCATGAATGCTTGTTTCAGCTGCCAAAATGGGCTTTTTCCCTGTAGAAGGACTAGTTCTTGAAGTTTCTATGTAAGTAGCTTTTGAATCATTTAAATCTTTATCAGCACCTTTAAAATCGGTGCTCAGAGTATGGTTCAATGTTCTGTTTATATTCAGAAGTGTACTGTCAGAAGAAAACTGAGTTTTGCCAATCTGATCTGAAATACCTTCTAGGAGATCTGCTGTGGAACTTAAATGCAATGAGTTAGATGCTAACTGCGAAGATGTTGTTGAGAGGCTCCTGTTTAAGGTGGTAACAGACACTGTGGGTGAAGGCGATGGGAGATTTCCCTCTCCTACTGCACTAAATGGGGACTTTGCTGTCGATACGTCTGAAGCGCCTCCTGTTCTGAAGTCTGGTGAAGTGCAATATACCGGAGGCTGTTTTTCATGCTTAGATGTTTCATAAATCCCTTTTTCACTGGTTGAGTAAGCATCCTGTGGAACGCAGATTCCTTCATTAAACATCTCTTTGCCTACATCAGCAATTTCTTTCCGAATTGAAAATTTTTCCAAGATACTTTCTTTATTCTGTCTCATAATATGCTTCTCAAATGTTTTGCTAGTAGTATTTTCCTTCAGTAAATCTGTAGTCTCATGGCTTTCAAGGCTACTGAGGTTTGAATTGCAAGGAAGCTTAAAGGGCTCCGAGGCAGGCATAAGAGAGTCTGCTTTCAGAGTTCCAGAGTCCTTGTTAACCAAACCAACCGGACTGCCGACTCCCGTTGGCTTCTTTCCAGAGTCCTTGCTAACCAATCCCACCGGACTGCTAATTCCTGGCATCTTCCTCCCAGAGTCCTTGTTAACTGGTCCCATTGGGCTGCCAATCCCTGGTGTCTTCCTCCCAGAGTCTTTGTTAGTCAGAACTGTCGTATTGCCAGTCCCTGGCATCTTTCTCCCAGAATCCTTGTTAACCAAACCTGTAGGACTATTTATTCCCAACAACTTCTTCCCAGCATCCTTGTTAATCAATCCTGCTGGAGTGCCAATCCCTACCGGCTTCTTGACAGACTCCTTATTAGTCAATCCAGTTGGAGTGCCGATACCCGGAAGCTTCCTCCCAACATCTTTGCTGATTAATCCAACTGCAGAGCTGGTCACTGGCTGCTTCTTTCCAGAGTCCTTGTTAACTAACCCAGTCGGAGCGCTGATCCCTGGGGGCCTCTTTCCAGAGTCCTTGTTAACCAATCCAATTAATGGGCCAATCCCTTGTGGCTTCTTCCCAGAGTCTTTGTTGACCAATATGGCTGCACTACCAATCCCTAATGGCTTCTTCCCTGAGTCCTTGTTCACCAATCCAAGAGCAATACCAGATCCTGGCAATTTCTTTACCAAATCTTTATTAACTAACCCACTTGCCGTTATGGTTCCTGGCAGCTTTTTCCCAGAGTCTTTAACCAAACCAGATGCAGTTCCATTTCCGGGCTTCTTCTGCTTTGTTTTGGAAGACTTTGAAGGAGGACAAGTTGCAATAAGTTGAGCCAATTTTTCTGTTACAGTTGTTGCTCCGTTAATTTGTGTTCTATCCTTTAAGTCAGAATTATGGCTACTGATAAGAGTCGGAGGAGATGACTTTATATAATCTGTCATTTCAGAGTGCAATGGGGAAACTTTCTTAGATAAAGGATTTGTTTCTACTTGTATACCTTCTTCCACATGTAATTCAACTGTTGCAACTTCTCCAGCTTTCTTGTACGACTTTGAAGGGTCCTAGAAGTTAATTAAAAAAAAAAAAAATCTTTAAGAACAGAGCACAAAGACTCTCTGAGTAACACAGTATCTTTTTATGTGGAGATGATTAATACCTGCCTTTGATAATAGGGTAACTATATAAACACACGCTTCATGATCCTATTAATTTTAAAGCAAATATATTTCAGTGGACATGTTAAGGCTTTTCTGAGGTTAAGGAAACCCAAACTCGCTCCCAGTCCTCAAATGTAAACCATTTAATCTGTCCCCCAATTATAAACATTCTCCAAAAATACTGTTGATGTTTATTAAAAAACCCATTAACAATAATGTACTGGGCTATTTATTTATAGTGTGATAGCACTTGAAGACCTCACATGCTACTGGGAAGCAGGTGAGCAATGCATTGCAAGGGCAGGCATTGTGTAAACCTGTCCATGCACAGCTCTACCAGTGTTTCTCAGTCTTGTCCCATGATACCCTCAACCACTGTAGTAACACGTTCTCCTCACAGCAGACTGCTGATAGCACTAAAATAAGTCAAATTATTCTGTTGTTTGTATGGAGCGTGGGGGACAGGACGGGACACACACAACACACATGGAGTAAATGAAACCTGCAAAGTAATTTTCAGTTCTGACCTAACCAAATTTGAAATTTACTCTGTAAAGGTTAAAAAAAAATTGCAATACCCATTACCTCAATAAATCCTATCAGGAACATCTTAATAAATTAATCTTTTATTTTGGAAGGACATTCTTCTTTACATACAGTGCCCAACACATCTCTGAAATGCATGGGATACATTCACTCCAAGCAGGGGCTAAGAATGGAAGACTCTGATCCCTTACGAGATAATTACATATACACGCAACTTGAAAACGTTCTGGGATCTACTATCTCAAACATTAAGTAAAGAGTGAAAGGCATCAATGCCACACCTATTCATCCCTCTGCAATAAAAATTAACAAGACAATTGCATGGTACATACTGTACTTGATTACAGTCAGCATTAGATTCATCATGTTTTACAAAACTGTAACTATGGTTGGCCAATATCTAATTATGCTGAAGAAAGATACAGCCTGGATTCCTTTGAAATCATTTGACAAACAGCAAGCTTTGGTGATGATCATGAATGAAGTATTTGTTCAGTAAGCTACACCAGCATGACTTAAACAGAAGACGGCAAGCTGGATTCAGTCTGACAGTTTCCTAGAGATGGGAAGTAGTTTCTTGGGTAATGTGCTGCCTGAGCTGTCAGAGCCTCTGCAGTGCATAAAATGGCACTCCAAATCCCGAGCTGCTGCCTTTCTGCAGGGATGGAGCAAGAGGTGTGTTTCGTTCTGCCCGCATACAGGTCTGGCACTTACGTGGAAACTACTGAGTCAGCACGACACACGACACGACTCCAAACCTGGAATCCAACCACTTCTGCCGACGCTCCTGGACATACCTGGGATAGACTGTGAGTCCTAGAGATATTAAC
Source organism: Gymnogyps californianus (assembly GCF_018139145.2). Classification (NCBI taxonomy): domain Eukaryota; kingdom Metazoa; phylum Chordata; class Aves; order Accipitriformes; family Cathartidae; genus Gymnogyps; species Gymnogyps californianus. The sequence continues at coordinate 268,400 of NC_059499.1, read as the reverse complement.
TAAATAGTATTAAAGTAGTCTTTCTGATCAACCTGAATGACAACCTTCATAGAGTTACATCTTCTTTTCTATGGTCTTAAAATTTGAAAAGAACTTTGGAACAAAATTTTAATCTTCTTTGTTCAGTGGACTTAGACACATTTGAAAAATTCACCTAAAAATTGACCTGGGAATCCAACTCTTCATTCCTGTATTTGTTGAGCCACCTGTGTATACACTCTCTTCCTTCTTTCTTCTACTTCTCCTGTATAGTCTACTAGATAGCTTCTGTTGTATTCTCATACTCTACCACTTCTGGGTATCGAATGCCTCTTGTCAGGCTCCACTTTTTCCTATCCACTTCTGTTTCCAAAGAGCTCGGAAGTTTTATTAGGTATTCAAATAAATAAATAAATACATAAGAAAACCCTTCCAAACACTAGCTTTGATCTAAATACGATGCCGGGATTTTGAAAACATGACTTTAGCATCAAACAAGGATTCTTTGAAAGCTGAAGGCATTTGCCCTGGAAAGTTTGTTTCTCATCTAGGGTGAGTGAATCTTCCAAGTACACTGAAAATGATTTCAAAGAACATGAAAAACAAAACAAGAAACTATTGTCTATTGAGATGACAAACAAGAAGTCAAAAAAGTTTGTAATTTTTTCAGCATTTTTAAAACCAAAATTTTTATATGGGAAATTATTTTCATTTTTTTCCATAAAGCCACTTAATAATCAATATGATTAACAGAAACATTTTTTGGGGGGAGGGGTAGCGGTGTGGGGTTTTTTAAGGAAAAAATTTCATCTGATAACAGTTAATAGAAACATCTTGATCAAAACATCTAACCTTCTTCAGAGAAGGTTGCACTAATCTGGTTGCTGCAGTAGCTGCAAAAACATTAAAAAAAACCCAACAAAAAGCATAGAGTCAGAGCTCCTTTTTGCAGTTCCGTATCATTAAAAATCTCAAATTTTCTGTTAAAGGGAATGGGAGGTATTGCTATCACTAAAGAGTATCATATAGGAAGAATAAGACTATTGCAAATAGATGATAAAAACTAAAGTAGTGCACAACCATGAACTTCAGGAATAACAAAGACATTTTCTGTATAGAAGGCAACAATGGAAGAAAAGAATTTGAATACACTGCTCATATACTGAGGAAATCAAGTAAATCTCTCAGCTTAAGCCAGCATCAGTACAACTCTACCAGCACCAGCCATAGCATAAGTGGTGGTACACACCAACTATAAGTATTTTTAAGAAAGTTATCTAAAAACTAGTGAAAACAGATCACCCCATACGTCTCAGACTAGCCTCGATCACTGCCTATTTCTTTACTAGGTCCACACTAAAATCCTTGAGGTACCAGAAGCTAAATTTCACTAGCTGTTATGATCACTGCCCTACCAGCCCAAATGTGTCTCCAGAAAGTAAACAAGATTTCACAAGACCAGTGATATGTCACTGACCAAAGTTCTCCTCTTGGGGGAGGGTGGCCACGAGCATCGGTTGGGGTCGGATGTCTCCAAACCTGCTGCAGTAGTAGAACAAAACCCACCAGTCGTAGCGGTTACTAGTTTTAAAGCTGTGGTGTAAAACAGACTGTGGTCTACGGAGAATAGTTTGGCACTTAGCCCAGCTTTTCTGTGGCAGCTGCAATCTTATGTAAATTATGCTGGAGCATCACATTTCAGGAACTTCCCCCCAACTTAGCCACCCTCATACTCACAAAATATACAGCTGGGAGGCGGGAGGCAGCCATGATACGTCCTACTGCACTGCAGACAAAAAAGGTGCCACGCTTTCCTGAAATAACTTCTATTGCACAAACAATCACTCCATTAGATGGGAAGGAGAGATCTGAAGTCCAAAAGAAGTTACAGAGTGCTTTCAATGCGTACAGCACTTCAAAGCTTCAACAGTTGGCGTGGCCACGTTCACAGGCAGCTCTACAAATGTGTATCTAGTCTCTTGTTTTCATTTTGCTCCTGGTGCTGGAAGCTGGCCTTACATGCAGCGCATTCAGCGTTTCAATTTTCTCTTGTGGTTCCGAGGAGCAGAGCGCCCTACGTCACTGTTTGACTTGAACACATGCACAGTTTTATATCAGAGAAAGCATAGTGTCAGATTTTAACGCAGATAGTTTTGTGAGGACTAATAACAAATCACTCACGGGAAAAAAAAAATGTAAGCCCCTAACATCTCCTAGGTGTTTCATCCATCTAACTCACCTAGTATGTCTGCAAACAAGCACATACTTCAGGTTTCTTCACTGATGCCTCTATGTTGCAATGCAAGTTGACAATGCCACATAGAAGTCTAAAACAGTTTTTCTTGGATTACGTGCATTTTCAGTCAAGAATTCTAAACTATTCTATGTTACTCTGGCTTTCAGATGGTAGGTTTCATCTAGGCACAAAGCTGTTAAAAAGGTCTAGATTACATTAAAAAACATTTTGTGCTTTAAAAACCAAAACACTTAGTCCTGTGCAATCTTTAGCTATAACTGTCTGGCTTAAAACTCTGTCCAACAAAAGAATCGCCCAAAGCAGTTACGTAAAACATGTAAGTTTTCATGAAATTGGTATTATTGTTTATTTTGCACTGAGCTGAATTTAAAATTTTAAATCTCCTATGTGGACATACGTTTTTATGGTTTCTAGACTTGCACCATTAATCTGAGGAATAAAAATTCCAGGCTATTTTGACATAAACTATTAATAGGTTTTAATCAATCATTCCAGAATCATCACAGGCATCAACACAAAAAAATTGGCTTTACTTCTAAAAAAAGCATTCGTTGTTACATTACAGCATGATCTCAGGGTTCATTACTAGATTATTGGTACTTATTTGCAAAAAGCTTAAGAGTAGGCACTCTTTCACAAGAACAGGGATATCTCCTATCAAGTCTGGTGTAAAATTCACACTTCTCACACTAGAACCAAATTAGGAAATGCAAGATAGTCTCAGCTTCCAAAAGCTGGAATAGTTAGAAGAGAACAGCTTGTTAATGAAAATTTTGTTTGTTAATTCTCTTGAGAACTACCAGCAAGCAACAGGGATTTTTATACGTACAGATACACACACACACACACAGAGATGGATTTACCCATTATTATTTTAGCTGTTGTACTTCTGGCCAACACACAGGCTATAATTCAAATGAGCATTCTGAAGAATCACAGAAATTGTTTGTGTAGTTGTGGTATCAATATATTCTATAAAAGTGTCCCAAATAACAACGAGTGAAAGTGTGTTTGCTGTTTATTTTTCACCACCAAGACTTTTTAGTCTTTTCTAAAAGCAAGTTTTAGCTAACTACCAGGAAAAAAATGACTTTGTGTAATTAGTCTAAGACAAAAACTTATGTCCCAGATCTTGCAGAAAATGTTCTTGAGCTACTCAACAAGAAAAGAAAACAAAACACTTCTTTAGCTTTGTTACTTTTTTGCTTGAAAATCTTCAGTTAGTGGCTGTGATTTCATCAGCAAACTTTCCTGTAGAGCTTCCCTACATAACCAAGGGCAATAGAAAGAACTACAGAATACTGCACTCAGCAGTTTTACAAAGAAATAAGGAGACGGAGCAGAAGGGCATGTTGCAACTTGCTTCACTGTTTTACCACGACTATTTTAGAATTACAGCCGGCTGTTACTATCACTTCTTGCCCTCCTATTTTCTAAAACTTTAGTAATGCAACTTTGCTGTGTCATTGGCTACATTTACCTTGCAAGCATAGGTAAACCGTTCATACACCTCTTGTGCTAAAACTAACAGAAACAAAATTTATGTCTAAGGCTCAGGTTTTCAGGCTTAGCAAAGGTACACTAGCCATATAGCAATGTCTGTCTGTCACAGGACACTTTTCTGAAAGAAAGAAACCCAAGTTTCATATTCAGTGTCAAAAAGCAAACTGAATACTGTTTTGCTAATACAGTAACTTCTAATTTTGTTTCTCTTAACACCTGGGAATCTTCGCCATTTCTAGGTCTCTCTTTTCTGTTCTATGATTTTCTCTTCAGAAGACTGTTAACTTTTTTGTCTACACATTTCTGGAGGACAAATTGTAAATATACAAGTTACCCACCTCGCCTACCCACTCATCTTTCAGAATGAAGATAAACCCTCTATTAACATAACCAAAGACAATCCCCAAGTTTTAAGAGTCCTTTCAGCACTAAGCTTGAGAAAGAAGCATAACTGTCATAGATGGGAGTGCAAAGTATTTTCCTACTATTTTAATTTTTACACTGATATTCCCAGGAGAAGATTTCCCCTACTTCTCTCTGTGTCTTAGTGGTTAACGGAGTATACTGCAAGTGCTAAATTGTCATTCAAATTCTTTATTCCTCCTTTAAAAGTACAGAGAGTTCAGTTTCACAGCTCAAAGTATTGCCACACCTTGCTCCGAATTGGTCATATTTGCTTTTTTTCCCCTCTTCCCCATCAAAAGGGAAGATTAAGGGATCGCATTCATTTTCTGAAGTGTCGTTTGCAGTGCTAAAACTTGCTTTATGTCATTGCAGTAAGGAAAAAAAATCCCTCGGGTATTATATTCAAAACATGCAATGGTTTTAAACCATGTTTACCATTTGTTTCTAGAAAGACACTTTTTAATCACACTTGCTAGAAATCAGTAGGATGCTGTAAAGCGTCATTTCTAACAATCCAAAGTGTCAGAATGGCAGCAGGGAACATAAAGAGTTAAACAACTTGAAAACCATTTCAGTACAATTTGAGAGAGAGCGAGCAGAGTATCTAAAGTGAATTATCATTAGTTAGCGATTTGAAACTATTTTAAGTAATGCAAATTTATCGCAACAGATCTGCGCTTCTCTACACTACACGTTTGGGTTGTTCACCAGACAAGGAGCAGGAGTAACTCCACTTAGAATAGCTGGAATTAAGAAGTGGTATGGTATCAATGGTATCATATATAATACAAATAATATTTAATAATATCAGTAATAATTGTTTCCCAACTTTCTAATTTCCATTTGAAGTATGATGGATCTCTTGAAGAAAAACCTAGTATATAAACAAAGACGTCAAGGATGAAAAATCCATGCTGTCACCATCTGAGTTTAAATATTAATTATTCTCCCTGGTAGAAATTCCCAGGGCACGATCTCTTGATGCAATGTGAAAGTCTCCATACTTAATGGCTCTCTCTGCTAGTAAGAGATTTTCAGTTGCAAGTACAACCTCAATTCGGACATCAGGAGAGATCAATGTGTGGATATTCCAGATTGGCCCAATACTCAACTCAATGCAATAGAGTCTTGTTTAAAAAAAAAAAAAAAAAAAGAGAAGAAAAAAAAAGAAAAAAGAAAAAAAGTCATCAGTATAATGACAAATTGTGATCTACTCTTCCAATTTTTTTCAAGATGAAGTCTGAGAAATCATTAGAAATAATAAGCTTGTTCTGAAATGGAAGAACATAAAATAAAGGCCATAGCCAAAGTTTTAAGTTAGGTAATGTACCACTTGAGAATTTCTTGTTTGACAGGCTGACTAAAAATGCCTTTCTGTTTATAATGGAGGAAAAAACCCAACACAGTTGCATGGTAGAGTCTGGAACAAGTAATTTTAGTCATTACACGTAACATACAGCACACTTGTTCTTTCAGGGCATAATTTATTATTTCTCTTTGAAGATCCTCTTCCTCAAGGAAAACTTAAATCTGGGTATGCCAGGGGAAAGAAGAAAGTTTGGGTATGTCAGACAGACATCGTCTCAGCACAAGATAAAGGAATTTTCCTTCCCTTTGGGTAGGCTCTACCTTACAAGATATGCCAGGACAGATTTATGCAGGTAGCCTTATGAATAGGACACAGGCTAGAGAAATGAAAAACCTTCAGCCTTGGGAACCTTTGAAACAGGAGCCCCATGAACAGACAACCCATGCGAAGGAAGGACTCTAACTTCCAGGGACTCATTGTATTCCCTTGCTGAATCGCCTGGCGTTGCAAAGTTGAACAAGGCTACATAAGGAACGCGCAAGGCAACTGGGAGAGATAAATATGCACTCATAAGGAAACACAGATAGGTGCAAGAAAAACGGGAGTGTAGGGAAAAACTTCAGCTTTAAATCAGTAGGCAGGTACTAAAAGGAGACAGAGCGTGGAGGGTATATTCTAACATTTTATTAGTTAGCAAAACTTTTATGTATATTGGAAAAAAGAGCATGCTGTAACAAAACACTTCTAAAATTTAGCATCTATGCAACTACATTTATAATTCTTGCCATTTATCCTATTTTCCCTATCTGTTATTGCTGCTCTTACTTGTTAAATCATGCAGATCATAAAAACAAGACATCCTCAAGGCAGGGCTATCTCCTTACATTTGGAAAATACCTGGCACATCTCTCAAGCCACTGCATTTATATGCAGTTTATCACCGGGCTGTTTTCTAACATATCTGGAAAAGTATTTTTTACTTTTCAGACACTGCTTGGTACGTTCATCACAGAGTGTCAGTTAAGACACACAGCAAAAACAATGGTTGTAACAGATAAGAAAAAAATATAAATCCAAATACTAGAGACAAGCACAGCAAATACACAGCCCCATTTAAATAGAGACAAGACCCCCCACTTTCTTCTATACAAGAGACTAAAAATTACGCTATTACTTTTCAGAAATTTACCTATGATGTTCACTTCAAGTTAACAGGGGAATTATCTTTCACTACTGTTAAAAAAACAATGTTGGCAAGCTGTGAAAGAGCAAAAGCATTTTTTCCTGTCGATGGAAATTAAATCAAACCATTTCTAACTTCAGAATCTTCAATATCAGAGGCTACATGGAAAAACAGTTAGTAGAACATGATTGTGCAGAGATGCGAGAAACTTTTAAATACAGTTTAAATTTACTATGACTTGCAAAACACTACATAAACACACTACTCACTTGTTTTGAAGGACAGTGCTCGTTCTTCTCATCTGTCATCTTCCCACTCTTCGGTGCCCTTCTTGGTTGCTTGATGCTGGTTTTTATAGCAGGCCGGCACACATAATTCTCAAGGTTCTTGGGAGGCTTTTTCGTTCGCTTTGCTTGAAGACCAATCTTCAGTTTCAAGTTTCCCTCTGAAAAGTTTGTTTCTTTCACTGAAAACTGTTGCTGTGCATCAGTCAGAGCCTCATTCTTCCCATTCTCAGTACTGTTCCCCTCCCGATTCTTCTTCTTACTGTCGTCTTCTTCCTTGGTGCAACTTTCTAGCTCTACTTCTCCTTTTCCCACCAACGTGCCAATGTTTACCACAGAGGGGCTTTTCCCAGAAAACCCTTCAGAATCAGAACCCAAGCCTAACATAGCAGTATTCCGAGGGTCCATCACAGGCGGAATATATGCCTTCGGGTAATTTTAGGGAAGATTTACAGAGATATGTTCCACAGAAGATCTGTTCTACTACTGGCAGCCAGCATCTTTTACTCTGTAGAAGGAAAAGAAAGACAGAAGTAAACTTCGATTTTCTAGCAGAAATGAAATGAATATTAAAAACAACTAGAAAGCAAACAAACCTATTTCAGACAAGCACAATTACGCAGCTGATGTTTCAAAACACCAACCCTTCCTGTAACTACAAAAATACAATTTATCTGTAAAACCACTTTTAAATGATAGGTGAAAAGTCAAAAGTATATGAATATTATAATATAATTTCCAATTCATCCACAGGACACTTCAAAGCCTCTGATGGTTAAGGCTTTTAATATTGATCATCAAAATACTTTTTTTTATTTAAAAGCAGAGCCCAGCTACTCCTAGTGCTGCCACTCTTAGTCTGGACCCACTGAAACAGCTGCATCTAAGGAATGATGCAGCTAATGAAACCTATGATAAAGCATCCAAACCCCAGAGACAATCTTATTTTAATCATCTGAGCCACTAGGAAAGTTGAGCTTAACCCACGTATGCATTGGTTTACAAACATGCTGCAAAATCTGCTTATTAATTAAGGACTTTCCACAATTCAGGAAGAAGGATGGGAGAACAGAAAAAAGCCCACCAAACCCCCCCACCAAATACATTCACACACTAATCTGTACTTCCTGGAGCATGGGAACAGAAAAGTCCACGCTTCTGTCATCAGAGACATTGTTATGTATATATAATTAACCTATTTATCATAAGATATTAGAGAGAACTTTTTCATCTTAACTAAAGCAAAAGTTGATTTGAATCAACTTGCTAATGCAAGGGTCTCAAATCCCTGGCTGGCAGACTGCTTAGGCAGCGTGCCAGCACTGCCTCCCGTGCTCGCACACAGACCACCACAGAGCCGTAAGCTGCTGTTTCCCCCACTGCCAAAGAACAAACAAAATCTCTGTACCCCATTAATTTTTATCCGTGCAAACAAAAATCATCACAGAAAGAATCTGCAGGAGATACAAATATGGTGTATTGGTAACTACCAAAGAGGACAAATCACAGTTACAAAGGAGAAGCTAAACATATGCATTTCAATGTGGTCAGATGTTTAGAGTATGACGTAAGAGAAAGGACACAAGCAATGTTTACAGAACTGGAGACTTGAAAATCAGCAACCCTCAAAAGGATGCCGTGCATAGGATGAACAGGAACTCCTGGTGAAATGTGATGACAGCCACAAGGACATACACAATCCTTGTAGTGTACTGAAAAAATATCAGGTCTTTTTGATGCTGCTATGGCAACCCATTGCCCACATGCCCATCTACTCCGTGGATATGGCACACCAAACCACTCCAGATCAAACCCTACTTTGCCTTAACAGCAGTTTGGGAGAGAAGTTCTCCTTTCTCAAGTTCCAGGAGTCAAAACAGAACAATCCAGGTGGACATCGTTCTTTGGTTTAGGGGCATTCCAAGCAGAAAGTGTTCAAATATCTTCATCATTTAAATATCTTAATCATTTTTGAAAATGAAATATGTCAGAAACAGGTCTGAAAAAAATATCAGTGTACTGAAAAGAGCATCACAGGAACTAAACCAGCATGATTTTCTGTTCTTATCTTCTATACAATTATTAAGGCTGAATTGTAAGGAATGCTATGAAAAGATTTCAACAGTTTCAATGAACTTCAAAATGAGTTTCAATGGTTTCAAAAAGGTTTCAATGAGCTCAGCAATTATCTACGACATTTGGCCTCCTGGCAGGTCAGCACACACATACTCGAGCCCATCAGCACATGGCAGGTCCCAAAGCCATATGCCTCTTGTCCAGACAATAATTGAAAAAACAGCAGTGAGGAGGTGGTATTTTGAGGTGGCTCAGTAAACACAAGCACTGTATAAAAAGGGGGAAGGATAAGGAACGTGAAAGGCGATACTGGGAGAAGACTAAGGCAACTGCAGTGGACACAGGCTGGAAGACAGATGCCAGGATTAGTGGGGACAGAAGAAATGCTGCTGAGAACACAAAATGCAAATCGTTAGAAAGCTAGGCTTCATTGGCTACGTTCTCAGAGAAAACACACTTATTTCACACATTCTGTGCACATTATTAAAAGGGATTTCTATCTGCAGCTATGACTTTTCAACTAAGAACATCCTGAAAAATCAAAAAAGCTATTACTACTCATAAGACCAGAGGTAATTAGATAAAATCTCCATTTTATAACTAGAAAAAAATGGGTAGAGCAGTGTGACACAGGGGGCTAGAAAGCAAGTCAGTGACAGTTCCTAGTTCAAGGCCCAACGTTCAGTCCATTAGGCTACACCATGTCGCCGAAAATGGTCTTTTTCATACATGCCGATGCACAAAGCAAAACTGGCCAGCAGTAAAGTAATTCTAAGCTAATGCATGAATTTTTATTATTCAAGTGCAAGAAAAGGAGGGAATCCTACAGGCCATCATGCAACTCTCAAATCTATGTTCACACAAATGTTTCCTTCTCTAGTGACTATGGTCCAGGACAGCTACAACACTTCAAGTCATTTTCTTACAAAAAAAAATTAATAAGCTTAAAATCTGAAACCAAATTACATTGAAACAGCACCATCCATACTGCTGTATTTGGCTCCATATTTACTTAATAGTAAGACTTTAAGTAAGTAGTTGCAGTCATACACTGACCTTAGAAACTGCAAGACCAAGACAAAGTGCACATTGAGAACTGAAGGAGAAGAATTGTGTTAAAATCTTATTCTGTGATAACACAGAACCAGTAACTATCCTAGAAACAAAGTCACAAAATTGATGGCGCTCATAAACACATAGCAGGTCATTTTATTTATCCATTAATTCCTGTCTACATAGACAACAAAAACGCTAATCCTGGGCCTAATCATCATTTTGCCTCGATCACTGTAATCTTCTCTCTGACTCTCCAATTACCCCACTCTAATTCACAGAAAATGTGTCTGCCAATTTGATAATTTTCATAACCACGAACGGATTAGATCTCATCTCTTTGAATTCCAAGAATGCTGCTTCTTCCCCACCTCATCAAGTTCAAGCTTCCTGTCATTGTCTTCAAGGTGTGCATAACCGTACCTTGGTTCTTCACTTGTTCCCGTTCCTTAGTGCTTTCTGTTTCACCAGCGACAACCATTATATGTGTTCTTTTTCCCCCCCTTTTAAGTAATACCATTGCTTTCTCTGTGCTACTCTTCACACTTCATATGCCCCACTTGCACCAATCCACAGGATCTTTACCATTCTTCTTGCAGGTCGTGCCTTAAAATCTCCTTGTGAATGTCAACGCAAATGAGCAGCCAAATGATGACAGCCATAGTTCGGAGGCAGCTATAAAAGCTTGCATGAATTTACCCTGAAAACTCCAACGATTTGGTACTTTCAAGACCTAAAACTATCATATTTACCACATCTGATATAAGGTACATATCTGTGTCTCCGCTTTCCACATTTGTTCTGTTAACTTGCAAGTCTTGTTTTTAATTATACTACAGGCTTCTTCAGGTCAGAAAAATGGACTATGGACTTGCGAAGTACCTGCTTCGATGACACCGATCCCTGAAAGAGATCTTTGCATGTTTCCACTACAAAGACCTTTACAAGAAAAGCAGTATATCCATCTGGTGCACCCAATAAGATTCATGTGAAATTAAAGCAGTGGAGCCTGATCGCCCATGCCCACAATCAAGTATTTTCTAAGCTCGCACACTGTCATTTAACCACACTGCTACATAACTTCTAAGACTAGAAAGTACCGCTATAATCAAGCGGCATGGCATTCTACATCAGGCCAAGAACTCTGCTCAGCAAATCCTATTCCACTGCTCACATTTTGCAGACCCACAGCAGGTCTTTCCAAAGTAACATCAACATTTTTTATTTAAAGACTTTTTTTGAAGAAAGAAACTGCCATTTCCCTGGGGACTCTATTCCAAGACCTAATCCACATTTTGCAACAACTTTCATCTATGGGATCTTAGGCTAACATAAATTTTGCTAGATTAAGAACCATCTAATATCAAATCTCTACACGACCTTACAAATTATGATCAAGACATGTCCTAACCATCTCCCTAAGAAGCAAAACACATCAAACTTCCACTCTCTCATCCAGTAGATTCTGTAGATCTCAAATCCCTCCTGTAATCGTTCTTCCCCAAAAAGATTAATTAGGAAGCATTTTAACATCCATTTTGACATGTGCTACCTAGAACTAAATGGTGTTCATTAATGATTTTTCTAATGCCATATACAGTTTTAATACCTATTATTCATTCTTATTCCCCTGTTGACACATCCAAAGCCCTTTTTGCCCATCATCTGCTAAGATTTCTGTTCTTCTGATCCCCTGCTTTCCCAGAAAAAAAAAAACCAAGGGTTGACTTCTACTGCCAGCTCCTAGATATGTTTTCCCCCCCATCCCCCAGCAGTATTAAATGAATTTTTTTTCCTCTGTCCAATTTACTACGTCATCTTCATTTCTGCTACTGCTTTTGTTGACAAAAACATATTGTGATTTTATATTTGGAAGGTGAGTATTTTTCTTTTGGTTCTTTCCACTGCTTCAGCTCCAGGGGACATTAAAAAAATTCAGCTGAGTGTCTGAAATCCCAGAATATTTCTAGTAACTCTATGGCCTCCTACAATCCCTTCTCATATTCCTTGTCTTCTTTATTCTGCTATGGAAGACAGCTACCACACTCAGAAGTTCTTTCTCAAAAAGAGAATAAAATGTGTCATAAAACCCCCACTATATTTCTCCACATCACTTATCCTAAGCAGCAACACGGACCACTGGAGGTCACTGAAACAGAAGTTCAAGGACCTTGGATTACCTATGTGAGTATTTTTTAAATGTTTAGAGATGGAGACACTTGTCAGAAATAAAGTTACTGTTTGTGTTCTATGAGGTGACAAATATAGTATTTTGCAAACAGAATCTGTTAGATGTGTTTTTCACAGCCACAAAATAACAGAGTACCTGTCTTGTCAAGAAGAATATTCTACAGAAGCACTCGTAGCAAAGACAGTATGGGCCACGTGTTGGGAGAGCAAATGGTAGCAGGACACTTATTTTGTAGGAAGAAACGCAGAGGGCAGACATGATGACTCTTTGCAAGTATGCTCAAGGAGGAGGAAAACTTTGTAAGCAGATATAATGTTTCTTCTGGTACTTAACCTTACTTCTTCTGATACCGTACCTTAACTGAAAAGTCTGGAAACACAACATTGAATTTTGACTTGCCTGATAATTTTGCTGTTTCACTATTCATATGCAAATTAACATGACATTGCTAAACACTGCATAACAAAACCCATATTTGATCAGACCAAAGGTTCATTCAGCCTTAGGCTGTTAGTCCCAACATTAGCCAATACTGATTGCCCAGGGAAAAGCATAAAAAACCCCAATGTATGCTGTGGTAATTCCACTAAAATATTCTCCCAGCCTCTAAATTTGTGATTCAGGAACTTCCTCAGAGGTATGTTCTCTACGTCTAATGCCTTTCAATGGATTTTTCTGAACAAAAAACTCTGTTATTTATACCCACCCAGTAAAAGATAATGTAAGAGACATAGTAAACCAGCATTTCACCTTTAACTCCTGACATAATGTGCAGACAATGCCTTTGGTTATGCCAAAAATACCCCAGCGCTAGGATGGCCATACACACCATGTGAGCCATGCTGCACAACAGGTAATGCTGTGATACAGAAAATTAAGAACAAATACAGATTTTGCTTTCACAGAATAATCACATTAGGTCTGCATATCAGATTTTTTTTTTCTTTTTGAAAGCTGTGAGATGAAACACATGACCTCACTGGAGTGGAAGAAATGTGTCCACAATGGCAAAAGTTGACCTCTTGCCAACGGCAGCACAAATTAAATTTTTTTTTTAAAAAGTCAACAATCCATTTGACAACAATACCTATTTAAAAATAACTGTAATTCAGTAATTATATGTGCTATTTCCATTTTTCTCTTGTGACAACAGCATTATAATTTATATCAACAAGCCTGTCTCTTGCACCAAGAGTTTAAACTGCTTTTTGTATCCTCCAGGACAGTTTAAACTTCCAAAACCAACTGAAAACAGGCTGCTTCTTTTTGTAAATTATGACTCAAGTTATTTTACTCTTTATTATCACTCGAACATTAAGTGCTTTTTAGATGACTGTTGACTGCCTGCAGCAATCAAACGTAACTAAAGTCCAAAAAGAAGTTGCAATAATTTAGTCTTTAAAGCCAAGATGTACTTAGACCCCCTCAAAATAAAAAAAAACCCTGTCTTATATAGAGTTTAGAAAAGCTACTGAAGCTTTAATTTTCAAGTAAGAATGCTTCTTAAGAACTCAAGTAGGCAGACAGATGATGATTTTAGAGCCCATCTCTACCCATATGTTCAACCAGCTGCTAGAACTTCCCCATTCATGCAGAGGCAGAAGCACCAGGGATGGTCTCAAGGTCCTCAAGGATGACCACGTGAAACACAAGCCTTTCAGCATTCACCCCCAAAACCCCAGGTTCTTGGAAAACATTGCTTTTGCAGGTGCAATCTACGTTAATGCAAGGAAGACAATCAAAATAAACAACGAAAGATGCAAAAAAGGTACATTGTTCCTGAAAATGAAAACTAAGTATATTTAAATGTGTGAAGGTAAAGTCACAGATTTTTACCACACATCCGTCCCGGAGTCCCTGTTCCCCAAATCTCTCCTAACCAGACTGGAAAGCCAGTGTAAGAACCCACTACCTCAAGCTTCCCTTAGTGGCTCCTGACAGCACACAACTACCAGGAGACTGAATGCGTGTCCTGAGGCCATCTGATGGAAACCCACATTCCAAGTAGTTTCTAGTTCTCTGCTAGGTAATTAACAGGGTGAAGGAACCACAAACCAAGGGTGAAAAACTGAAGTTAGAAAGTCAGGAGACTATCTAACAGAAAGAAAAGGACAGCAACACATTTTGGCTTCCGATCTGAGAGATGGGTAAGGCTAAGATACATTAGGCTCAATCATCTAATCCCAAATTACCGGTCAATAAAACTGAAATAGGATTAAAAATCCAATGAAAGTAAAATTTCGGAAGTATGACTTTGGGAGGAGGATTGCAAGCAGGAAAGTCTACAAGCCACTGACCTAGTAAAGTAGCCAATATCCCAACATGCAAAAAAGAAAAAAAAAAAAAAATCTGCCCGAGAGACCCCTGCCGCCATCACCTCGGCAGCCCCAGCTCCCCCTGCACCACCGCCTTTCACACGAGGGCAGGACCCCACTCTTCCCACCATCTCTGCCCTACAGAAAAATTAAAGTTTCGGGGATGCGGAGACTTGCGCACAGACCTGATCCCCAGGAAACTTCCTGAAACCCGACACGGGCACCTGGCCGACGAGGGACTCCCCCGGGGCCGCTGCCAGGGCTGACCCGCGCCCCCCGGCCCCTCCAGCGCGGCACCGGGCCAGCTGTCAGGTGATATCCCGCCCCCCCCCCCGCTCCCGCGGGGCCCGACACAACGCATGAGCGCGGCTGTCAGGCTCTCTCCACCCCCGCAGGGCACAGGCCCGGCTTCGGGCGTCCCGCCGGCCCACGGCCCCGCTGCGGGCACCGCTCCTGTCACCGGGACCCCCTGCCGCCGCCCCGCGCCCCGGGCCCGGGCCCCGCTGGCGGGGATCCCCCGCCTCCCTCGCCGGCGCGGGCCCGGCTGTCAGGGATCCCCCGCCCCCTCCCGGCGCGGGCCCGGCTGTCAGGGATCCCCCGCCCCGCTTCACGCAAAGGCCCTGCCGGGGTCCCCCGCTCCGCTTCGGGCGCGGGCCCTGCCGGGGCCCCCCGCGCCCGCCCGCCGCCGCGGACCCCGCCGCCGCCGCCGGGGATCCCCCGCCGCCGCCCCGGCAAGCCCCGCCGCCGGGGATGCCCCGCGCCCGCGAACGGGGCCCGGGGCGGCGCGGCGGCCCGCGGCGCGGCGGGGATGCGGGGCAGCGCGCGCCTCGGCGGCGGGGCGGGGCGGGGCGGCCCCCGCCGCGGCTCCCCGGCCAGGCTCCCCTCCCCCGGGCTCCGGGCCTGAGGCGGTCCCAGTCCCCGCCCGTCGCCCGCTCGCTCGCCCGCTCCTCACCGTGTCAGCGACAACACGGCCGGGGCCGAGGACGGGCTCCTCCGCGCCGCATCTTCCCGGCCGCCCGCGCGGACGGGGCCAGGGCGGGACCCGGACCGACCGGCCGCCGCTTCGGCCCTGCTCCGAGCCGAGGCAGCGAAACCAAAATGGCGGCGGCTCCTGCTCCACCGCGAGCGAGCGCCCGGCGCCCCGCCTTCCCCGCGCCCGGCCACGCCCCCGCCCGGCCACACCCCTCCGGGCTAGCCCCGCCCCGGCCGAGAGAGGGTGCCGTTAGCCTGGCGGTGGGCGGGACCCGCGCCATCGCGCCCCGCGCGGCCTGTCCCTGCCCGGGACCCGTAGCGCCTCGCGTCATCCTCGGCCTCTCGCGCGGCGGATCCTGTCAGCGGGGCGGGCCCGCCGCCAGCGGTGAGTGCCGGGGCGCCCGGCGCCGGCCCGGGGCGGGTGGGGGGGAGGAGGGACTCGCCCGGCGCCGGCCCGGGGCCCGCGGGTCGGCCGCTTGCTTGGCGGCGGCGGCGGCGGCTGCTGCCCGCAGGGCCCGGCTCTGCTTCCGCGGCGGCCGCTCGGGCAGCAGCCGTGCGGAGGTCGGGCCCGCGCGGTGCGGCAGCGTGTGGGGACGCGGGGCGGTAATCGGGGCACGATCCAGCAGCGAGGCCGCGGGAGGAAGGGGGCAGAGCAGCGGCGGGGGACACGGGAAGCAGCCTGGAGCCTGCCGGGAGCCGGGGCAGAGGGGAGGCGGGAATGGAAGGGCGACTGGCTGGTTGCCTTTAGTTGCCCTTCGCAGGTTTGACGAGCAGAACTTCGGCTTTCCCGGTTTTCTCTAGTGGCCCCCATTTCTAGATCAGGTTGAATGACGTACTTTATGCCTCCTTTTTATCTCACTCCTGTGTATGTCTAGAGAATAATGGAGTACGGTGGAGAGCACATGGGAGGGAAAACTGGGGAGGAGGCGTGGGGGAATGGGTCCCTGAAACAGCAGTGGGCATGCAGGCATCAGTCGTCCAAAGACGGTAACGCTCTGGTTAGCTCAACGTTGTTTCTGTCTGCTGCTCCTGTGTTTCTGGTGCTTGTAAATATATAGACAGCAAGCAACCAGAAATTGTTTTTAATTTAGTCTGGAGAGGTGATACGTTAGGATTGCTTAATGATGTCTGCGAATATAACTTTCAGGGTTCTTTGCGTAATTTTTACTAGCAAATTATATTCCGATCTATAAATCCTTTCCTAAAGACCACAAGCAGACAAGTGTTTTTTCTATAATGGAACAGTATGCTGAGTTGGACAGTCCTTTAACTTGATCCAGGTACAAATCAGTGAAGTGGCCGCAGTTTTAATCTACTCTTCTGCTACAGCTCCTCTCCCACGGATAGACAAACCCCAGAGAAGAGCCCTTACAACTTGTGTTAAAGTAGTCATTCAAGAATTCTGTCAGAGTGTTAGGGGTGCCCAAAATAAACAGAAACACTCAGGTTTTTGTGACTCCTTACTAGTTGTGTTTGAGAAAACAGCTTTCCCATCCCTACTTTCTTTACTATTAAAACTGTGATTTGAAACAAATGGGATACATTCTCATGAGAAACAGAATTTCTCCCTCCTCTTCTGCTGTATATGCTAGCATGGCAAAGTAAAATGACTAAAAAAGCCTCCACAGGCTGATATCTTCACTTATTCTTGAAATAGCAAAACTGGGGCTTGTTTTTCAAATATGTATTGTGCATTGATTGTTAGATGAAAGAATGTAAAGCATCTTTACAAAATTAATGTCCTTCAGTGTGGAGTTATTTTCTCATTCTCTGCAGTTAAATCATCTTTGTCTTGCTTAGCAGTAACACTGCAGTTAACCACCAGATTCCACTAAGACACCTATTCCTCCTAAGGAATTACAAGGTAATTATCTCGCTTTGAATGCATTGTGTAACTTACTTGCAACCAAGAATTCTTAAAGCATCTTTGTTAGGTATTGTCATTATTTTCTCCTAAGGAAGTGGTATGAAGAAGGCCTTGAATGCTGGCAGAGACGACAGATTTAACTAGTTTACTTACCTTTTTGCCTCTATTTTTGCATCACTATTGCTCAAGTGTTTTGTTTTGGTTTTTTTCTCCTGTTGTAATCAAAGATGGCTGAGCAGTAGATACTAATACATCATTAGGATGAAGCTGGAAACAGAAGCATCTTCAGTCTCTGCATTATTCCAGTTTCTTCAAAATAATCACTGTAGAGCCTGTGCTCTTACATCTCTTAACAGTTGCAGTCAAAATAGATGCCCTTCCCCAATAAAAGAATCTGTCCTCCTCACTAGATGAATGAAATATCTTTACTTATAAAGTAAGGTTTTTTTGTAAATGTCGCTCTGAAAAAAGGCAACATAATTAATGGAGTATTTTTTTATTAGGCAAATGATGCCGATTACCAGTAGTCAACTGTATTGCTGCAGAGCACTCTGACAGTTTGTCTGAATTATTTGTGTGCCTTGACTTTAAGCTCTTTGGGCAGGAACAATTCTCTCCCAGCATAAGATACATTAAACATAACAAAACCCCTAAAAAATCCACTTCTGTCTCTGCAGAAAAAATGCTGAGAAGTCTGAAAGGACTTGTCTACCATCCTCTAAAGGTAAGTCCTGTAACAGCGTGATGCTGCTTCCAGTATTTCAGCTGTCCTGTGAACTGGAATGACAATTTACAACTGTAAAAAGTGAGATTCTTCTTACATCCATCACCTAAAAACTTGGTGCCTCCTATAAGCTGGTTGTGTAAACTCCCATTATGGGCAAAGGGAAGAGAGACAGCTTGTGTGTGTTATTCCTTCTACATTTCTCTCTGTTGGCTGGAGAGCAAGCGAGAACGTGCAAGCATGCCTGGATAGTTGGCTTAAATGAGACATTTGTTAGAAAACTGCAGTTTAGTATTCTGCAATGTCCGGAATGCTGAAATTCTACATCTTCAATGCAAGCGTTTCTCAGAAAACAGAATCTACTTGCTCTGCACTGCTGAAAAGTACAGAGGAAGAAGCCCTTTATACAGAACAGAACCAGCAGCCTTTCACAAAGCCTGTGTTGCTGGGGGGAAGAAAATTTTGCCAAAGATGGCTCAGTGCTTCAGGTGGGTGTAGTAATAGCTCTGCCGCAACAACACAGCAGCACTACGTTATCAGTAAAGCTTCTTTATATTATAAATAGCATAATGAGTTAATGTTGCATATCTGGAATGACTTCCTAATGGTAAAGAACTTCAGTTGTTTTGTTTGCTGTTGTCTTTTAAATGCTTTTTCACTAGTACATAGTGATATGCAGCCATTAAAGAGGATGACTGTATAACTATTTGTTTCCAGAGACAAGATTCTGGTTGTACAGTACTGTACTTATGATGGCAGCCTTTATGAAATAAACAGTCTTTTCTAGAGACTAAGATATGTGGAAACATGTAGGAACAGCTCCACCTTATGGCACATGACTTTGTGATTAATCTCCATGTACCACGTGATAGTTTGCTGCCATTTCAGGGATCCGAGTTAGACTACTCTGTCCTTTGGCAGATGGAAACTTACTATAAAATCCACTCTATGCTACTAGGATAAACTACGTTAAAAGATGATGTGAAAATGTGAGAACCTTATGTACATGTTAGGATTTACTACGCAGAGCTCTGCAGTGAGCCAGAAAGGTATATGTATATGTTTCTGGCATTCCGCATGAAGCCAAGGGGATCAGTGATAAGCCACTGTCTTTTGTTCAGGAGGAGGGACCAAGTGGCATGTTGCTACTATAAAGTCAGAATATATAATGCATTAGCAGTGGTATTCTAGGTCACTCAAAGATATTCTTGTAGCCTGTTAAAATGCAGATGCACTTCTGCATGAATTTTGTAAATGGCAATGCAGTAATTCATAAAATGCAAATCTGTATCTCTCAGATTCAGGATAATTGTAAGTAGTGTCGTATTCACTACTCTAGGAGTTTGTGTTGATTTTGTAGAACTTCAGAGAGTCAGGAAGGATTTCATGTCTCCAGGTACGTAGAAGCTGCTTCTACAGCCCAGCGCAAGCTACCATCCACAAAGGAAAAATTCCAAAGCACTACAAGGCTACACAGTGATTTTGAGGAAGACGTATCATACTAAGGCTCAAAGAAGTGATGTTCTATCTATTGATGGAAAAATAGAAGTTCTATGCACTTGGCTGCCAGAACAGAGGACTGGGCTTCGGGACAAAGTCCTTCTCACACTTGCATCCTGTCTTACTGTGCTGTCTTCTACTCCCTTCATAGAACTTATTGGGAACTGGCTTTTGTACCATAGAGAATCCAACTCCTGCTGATCTTCTGAGATTGTGCTTTTAAAAAAGTGGTATTGGTAATACTAGTTTGACTAAGTATCATTCAGCTAAAGTCTTGAGCTGTATCTAGACACACATAAAAACTGAACACACTCAGAGCAAGTTAATCCTTGCTTAATTTTCAGTCACTGTTACACAGGTCAGGGACAAGGATTTGTGTGGTACTCCAGAGGAAGGATGTCCACAGAGCAGTAAGCTTGCCTTTTCTTTTACGTGAGCAAAGCTCACAGCCCCAAGATGTTCACTTGAGACTTGAGAAGGAGGGAATGTGGGATGCTCAAAGAAAATGAGAGGGGCTATGATTCCAGGCTAGGAATGACTTAGGGCTGACATTTTCTAGGTGAATAGGTGACAATAGTTCCATGCTCTAGTTATTCATGTACTAAATGAGCATCTTAGTGCCTTGCTCTAGGCTGTAAATTAAGTCACTTCTGTGGACTTAAAACTAAACATAGCCAAATAAGACATCCTAATTGATCGTTTGGATTTGAGGAGGAAAAGAACATTGTGGGAACAAGAGAAGAATGACAGAAGTGAATGTTTAGTGATCTTCTACATATATGCTGCAGTAGTTTGTTATAGAGGTATCTAGTGTTGAGTACAAACTGGTTTCATTCCTTCCCTAAAAGGAGAGTCAGTGCTGAAATGCTGATTCAGGAGTCCATTGTGTGTTTAACATGGGATGTGGGGTAATCCGACATTACACTTTCTTCTGAGCCCTTGTGGCTTTCAAATGACCCCCTGAGGAAAACTCGGATGACAGCAGAATTGCATCATGCCATGGAGAACTGAAACAGCTGTTCCTGTCTCTGCACTGTAGTTTATGGCTACTCTTATCTATGCGGACAGACAAAATAGGAAACTACTCGCTCTGTTTACAGTTGGAGCCTG
This sequence comes from Gymnogyps californianus, assembly GCF_018139145.2. Lineage (NCBI taxonomy): Eukaryota > Metazoa > Chordata > Aves > Accipitriformes > Cathartidae > Gymnogyps > Gymnogyps californianus. Next base: position 247,672 of record NC_059499.1, on the reverse strand, counting down.
CAACTGTTCCAGTCAGTAATATGAAGGGTGGCTTTCAGTTTTGCTTGCTTTGGTCACAGTCTCTGTTTGGAGTATACCCTTTTTTATTCATTGACAAGTGCTTATATTTTCTTTCACCATAACATAATAAAATGCTTGTCCTACTACTCACTTTCTTGCCTATTTTGGCTAGGCTTTACAGGCATGCTTCAGCAGTCTGTCTATGGAAAAAAGAATTAATCAGCTTAGCTGGCTGTTTCAGTTTCTCAGCCACGTCTGTATTATAATGAAAGAGTCTGTATGCAGGGACACAGTTAGGAAAATCAGTGCAGGGAATGTAATTATAAATATCAAATAGTGGGCAGCACTGTGCTAATCCCTCAATAATTGAGGTGATTATGGATTACTAGACAGCTTGAATTTTCAAGGTACTACTATTCATCAGAGTGGGCAGAAACATTGTGGGAACTTCCCAGCAATAAGACCTTAATGGCTGTACTTGTGCTCTTAAGCAATCTTAAAGGGGATAACTTTCAGGTACAGGGCTTGGCTCTAGATGACTTAAGGTGGTAGCCGACTTGAGTGAATGGAAATGGTTTAGAAGCAGGCATCTAAATGTGAAATGTGGTTCTAAAGCATGTGGTTTTTCATAATGAATTTACATTCTACTGATGAATTTTTATTGCAGAGAATTCTATTTTGTATTGCATGCTACCTTGACCCGATCGTAATGTGCATGCAATGAGTGTACAAAACAAACTACTAACTGGATTTTTACCAGTAATCTTTGACTGCTGAGAAGTTTCTTGTCTGTTTGCCTTTTTCTTTCCTTAGTTGGACCATGGGTATGCCCTCCATATGGCAGCCAAGGATTCCTTAAGTTCCGTTGTCAGCCAGGGTGACCAAACGCTGGCAGAAAGACCAAGAGCAGTTTTCTATACCAGCGAGAATGACCCGGTGAGTTACTGCCACAATTGTTATTGTCAGACAGCAAGTGCCTAAATTCCATCAGTCTGCCTGTGGACATGCTGGGGTCAGGACTGCTTACTGGGATTGCGTTGTTCTAGTAAACATAAGGGAAGGGAGTACGCAGGCCTAATAATAGGCATCTAGACCGTGGTCCCCAGCCCAAAGGAAAACAGGCCGTGGCTGTGCAGGGCACCTGCTCGGGTTTAAACAAGACGGGGCTGGTCCTCTGCCTGAAAGCTCCTGGGAACGAGTATTGATTCCTTCGCTATAGTTGCACAGATGAGATAGACTGTCTATTGTAGAAGCTCAGATGTGGCTTAGCTTGTCATCAGACACCATTAACTTCAACTCCAGGGTTATTCTTCCCTGACTAACCTCCCCAAATTGGCTCTGAAGGGGGATAAAAAACACACCCCAGATGACCTCAGCACAGCATAGCTCTCCAGCATCATAATTCCAGCCTCACACTCTCCGTCTCAAGCACAAAATGAAGTGGAATAAATGAATGGAATAAGCCTTTGAGGTGCTTTTCTGCTGCCTCTGTAATTGGAGTCTTTCAATACTGATTCCTCTGGGGTCTCTATGGAAACAGCAGCATGCAGATGATCTTACTCACGTGATGCGAGTGTCTCTATAGATTGCACAGAAGAGTCCAGATGGCAAGGATTGTCCCCACTGTCCTGTGCCTACCATTTATGTTGCCAGGCAACTGGCTTTGGCATTCTGACTTCATGTGCCTGATGTTTGGTGACAACCACCATTGCTTATTAATTTGTCAGATCAGCGTTCCTTGGACTTGCTGTATTGCAGATCGCATATTGCAGCGGAGAGGCTCCGCTGGCTCACTTCATCAGCAAACCTGATAGCTCTGCCTGCACCCGTACTTGTGCACTGTAAAGTCCCATTAAAAATGGATTAAGAAGACCAGATGAAAACTAAATTTTTAATAAGACTTAGCTTTTATATACCTTTCCATTAGCAAAGCTCAAAGTGACTAAACACGAGAATAAAGATACTGACCCACTTTACAGATGTAGGAGCTGAAGAGTGAAGGAATTTGCCCAAGGTTATGCAGCAAGTCAGTGATGAAATTGAGAATGAAAATGGTCTCTGGAGTACTGATCTTCTGTTCGAGTCCATAGATAACACTGCCATGCAAAAACAAAGGTGCTGTTAGTCTGTGTCCGACACGTGCAGGAACATTCTAGGGAATCCAGCCCAGACTTTGAAATACAGCTCTGCTTGGAAAAAGACTGAAGTCTCTCTTAATAGGTCTCCTCTTTAGTCTATCTCCAAGTAACATCTCCTTACAGCAGAAGAGCTATTGACTAGCCAGGTTTTTACAATCTTCTTCCTGTTGCTAAGATTTACTGACCAGTGAACACCAGTTTGGCAACTCAAGCAGCTTAGATAGTTTGCAAATGGTTTCTTCCTATAAATAGCTTGGCAAACCTGTGGGTACCTTGAATCCTGCAGCTGTGCCAAGGTAAACCATACAGTCCAGGACGCACTGACCTGTCCTATGAGTACCCTTCCTCAGTAAGGTATGGAATAGGGGTGTAGTTACCAGGGGCTTTTCAGAGTGGAGGGGGGGCAGAAGATAAGAGAACAGGCATGTTGCATGCTGAAAGACTGAAAATCTGGTCTGAAGAAAGGGAGGGAGACTAACATATAGCAAGAATCCTGGGGCTAGAGAATTCATGGGTCTGCAGCAGTTGTGCATGAAGAGTCCATCAAGGAACTGGGAAAAGCAAAATATTCATGGCAAAAGCAGGCAGGAGTCAAACCTGTAGGTACAGCTGCTCACGTGGTTCCATGTGAGGAATACAGCGGGCAGCCTGGTCAGGGTAGCAGTACTCATCACAACTTTTTTTCCCCCATCCGTTCATTCTGGTCAAACCATTTGTCAGCCAGACTGCACAGGCAAGCGACCAAGCCCAGACCAGTATTGTCTCATCTGTTCTGGGCCTCAGTAAATTAAGCCCTGGGTCTATGCCGAAGCTAATAAGGAATACAAGGAAAGTCTGGATCAGCCCCCAAATCTGCTGAAGCTGGCAGAAATGATGACTGCTTCTTTTTCTTTCTGCATAGTGAATAAAAACTACTTTTCCTGGATCATTATTATGCAAAATAAAGGAAATAAGGAAGTCCTTATATTCTGATTCCATCTCAACCAAAATGGAAGCAAGAGATTGGCATGCACAAGAATAAAGAGGAGGAGGTTTTTTACTTTAAATCCATGGAAAAGTGCAGGAAGTGTAGAGCAGGACATGATATAAGCTTCAAAGCTTGGCACAAAAGTTGCTAAAAGTCACACAGGAAGTACTGCAGAATAGTGTCTCTATATACTGTCCTAATTATACAGACACAAAACCTGATGACTAGACCAAGAGTAAATAAATGCTTTGCAAGTATTGCATGGTAGGAAAATACAATAATGAAGGGAAAAAGCAAGGATGTATAACAAGGCATGAAACGGGTATTAAATTTTCAGATACCAGTAACAACTGCTTCTTAGCGTGCATAGTCAGAGATCTTAAAGTAATCACTATAAATAAATGCAGAACAATGCAAGTCCGCTGGAGGAATAATACTGACTTGTGACAATGTCACAAGGGACTTGAAATTATTGCCCCAGAAAACAGATCGTGAGTTCTTAAGCAAGCAGTACTAGGTAACAAGGCAAATGGCATATTAGGAGTTACTATTGAGAGACAGCAAAGAACAAACCAAAAACCACAATTTTGTCGCAGACTTAAAGTAAATTTGAATCCAGCAGATAACTCAAAAGGGGATCATATTGCTGTTAAGATATTGTGGTGACCAGAAGTACAAGTGGACTAATAAATGATTACACAAATTCATGAAGCATAGGGCCACTGGTGCCTGCAAAACACAATGGTTCATATACAAGCTCAAGGAATCCCTTTATTGTTTATTGCCAGGTAGGATATCCTTTCTTTAGACTCTTCCTAAGCATCTGCCAGTAGTGTCCCGACACTACAATTCCTGCTTTACTTTAATATGCTAGATCTTCTAACTCTCAGTAAGTAGATACTCGCTTTGAGTGTTCCTTCCCTGTTCCATTCTCACAGGCCTTCTGTATCCAGAAAAGAGATATCAGACTTTCCCGACCGTTACAGTTTGCGTTTTACCTTCCCAGGCCAACCACACAGAACACCATGAGGGTCGCCATTACAGCATTCCACTTGAGGAGGTGAAAGCTGTGTTTCCACATGGACTGCCCTATCGGTTCCAGCAGCAGGTACTTTGTCTTAGAGCAGATTTGTAGGGAGTGGACTGGTATGTGGGAAGAACCAGATCCAGCAGGTAACTACGATGCTTTCCTGTTGGAATAAGAGAGAGTGATGTGCTGCAAGAATGCAATTATTCCTGGTTCTCACTGTTATTTTCTACATCTAAAAGCTATGACTCAGCCTAACGAGAATAGTGGCAGAAGGGCGTGAGGATTCCACCTTAGGCAACATTCTGTCCAATATTTTTCATCTCTAACTTCTAAGTACATAATGAATTACAGAAATATTTTCCACAGTTACATTTCTATATGAAACAGGCTGTCTCATGAAATAAGTTTATATCAGCAACAAAAAACCCGTGCCTCTTGATTTCTGTTGTGTGACAGATCATGCTGTGACTGGATCAGGCTCTGTAAGCAGCTAACGCAGACTGCCTACTTGAGTTTAGGAACAGATTTCTTATCTGTGAGTTAGTCATTCTAGGTGATTGACTTTTGATTCATTGACAGGCCAGTCGGCCTCACCTCGATCTCTGGGAACGTGATGGAACAGCTAATCCTGGAAACCATTTCCAGGCACACAAAGGACAAGAAAGTCATCGGGGAAGTCAGCATGGCTTCACCAAGGGGAAGTCAGGCTTGACCAACCTGATAATCTTCTAGGATGGTATGGCTGGCCTGGCAGCCGAGGGAAGAGCAGTGGGCATTCAGACCCTGCACAGCACCAGTCAGAGACGGGGTCGTGCCAGGAACAGCTGGAGCGTGCCAGCACCTGGCTGCTTCTTCATATTCTGTTCCTTTTTTCAGATTAAGACCTTCAACGAAGCCTGCGTTATGGTGCGAAAACCAGCTCTAGAACTTTTCGCTTACCTGAAAAGCTCCAACTTTGCACACCCAGCTGTCAGATATGTGATCTGTATCTTTTATCACTTACTTGATGGTCGAATGCGAGTTAAATACAAGCGGGTGAGTTTATGCAGATGCGGGTGATGTTTTGATCCTACGCTGACCACTGTGGTTTAGTCTTCAGGAGGCGGTTCTGCCACGTGTCTGTTGTCAGCAGAGCTAGTCTGAGAAGTTCATGAAGCTTGCATACTTTTATTCTAAGCCTGATTTGTGTTATGGCACAGATCTACAAACAGGGCTATCAGCACAAACTAAAGGAATGGGAATCATCAGCTCTGGTGTAGTGGGGTGGGGGAGATATAGAGGGAAGGAACTCGTTAGGCTAGGTTTGCTGCTGAACAAAAGCATGATGGAATGTCATCCTTGCTTTTACAACCTTTCAACTTCCTTTACGCCTTTTGCGAAAGAGTTACAGTCAAGCATAAATTGAAGTGGTTTTTCAGAGACTTTCCTTGACAGTCCATGTTGGAGATGGCGAGAAAGGAACGGGGAAAACCATGACTCTGTGTCACGTGGTTCACTACTGCGCAAGGCAAGGCTGGCTGGTGCTGCACATCCCAGACGGTAAGAATACCGATGCTGACTGTGTACTACATCAAATACACACGCTGATCCGGAAGATGCTGCTTCAAGAGAAAGGTGTAGGGTAGGCCACAGGAAATTATCTTTGTTTTTCCATAGTGGAGAAGGCTTATAAAGCACAAAACCCCCAAATAAAGTAGAACGCAATTACAGTTATTTTCACCTGCTCTCGCATGCTTATAGTCAGTCTTTTTTTCTGCACTGATGCGAATGTGACAGGAGACGCTCTGTGTGGGGGTCTGTGTGACCTCCTCTGTTCTGAAGGGAGAGTCTTCTCCATTAAGGATGGCAGACTTTTCTTACCAGTGTAGCAGAATAAGGATGAGAGATGCAAACACCCCCCCCAGCACCCAACTCGTACAATTATTTTGACTTAAAAAAAAAAAAAAAAAAAAAAAAAAAGCAACTGTTTTATTTTGCTTACAGCTCATCTCTGGGTGAAAAACTGCAGGGAGCTTATGCAGTCTTCCTACAACAAAGACCGGCTTGATCAGCCTTTGCAAGCATCTTTCTGGCTCAAGAACTTCAAAACCTCAAATGAGCGCTTCCTAAAAGAGGTTTGTAGAGCCTGTCCAGTTGTCCTGGTTAGTAGCTGAGAACTACCCGCAGGATCATCGCTCAGGGACTGCATGTGCTTCCTGTCGTTGAGCACGTTGACGCGAATTCTAGATTTGCTCCTTTTTGAGAAATGCTTCATGTATTAATGCATGCACTCATATTGCGTACAAGCCCCCAAACCCTACCCTTCACTGGAATCCAACTGTTGTAGAAAAAGTAGTACTTTAAATCGCCCCTGTGGGGATGGCTATTTGCGATGAATACTTCTCCCAGATTCTGCACTAGTCTTTGGTTAAAGACCAGGAATCTTGCCATCCAGACTCGCCAAGCTGCCTTTGCACTGCTTAGTTCCCAATCTAATCGTAGTTCTCTTACCGCAGATAAAAACACAAAAAAAGTACGTGTGGGGCAAACGAGAATGCACTGAGGAGGGCAGACCATTGGGTGAAGTGGTGGAGCAGGTAAGGAATAACAACTGCTGCTGGCTTTGTCTCACCTTTTATTAGAAGATCCCATCATTGTGTATGTAGAACAAAGCGGTTCTAAAGATCTTAGCAATGGGAGTTCGAGGAAATGGAGGGCATTTCCCTATCAACAGGGTGGCTACAAAAAACGTTGTGGAAGATGTGACGGATCTGTAAAGGAAGTTGTACAGAGAGCTTGGGTAGAAGCAGAAATTAGAATGTGGAAGTTTCTCCGTCTCTGATGCTCAGTACCTTAGACCAGATTGCTCCTTTGAAAGGAAGGAACAGACTGTTGACTGTCGTTTTATCTTCCTTCCCCCTTAGAAAGGGCAGACGATGCCCAAAGTTGCCAGCATTCTATATTAACAAGAAAACCAACCTGAGATACGTGCCTTTTCCTACTTAAAGGGTTTAGCTCGCGTGAAAAATGCCAGCGATGCTGTAGGGGTCGTGCTGAAAGAGATAAAGCAGCAATGTCATCCTGGCTCATTCCGACTTCTTGTGGCAGTGGACGGCGTCAACGCGCTCTGGGGAAGGACTACATTAAAGAAGGAGGACAAAAGCCCCGTAAGAAGTGATCTGCTCTGATGATATTTCTGCATTCCTACTGCAAGGGAGAGCAGGGGAGGGTGTTGTGTGCATTTTTAAGTTCTGTAGTAATCCCTGAAAGACGTACATTTGGCTTTGCTAGCCTGGAGGGACCTGCGAAATTCATATTGTGCTTTAGACAATTTTTACTGAAGAAAGTTCTCTCAGTAAGAAAAAAGTGCGTATACGTCTTGTTACAGCAGGAAAGGTTTGGGCATTTCTCTGTGTCACATTACTAAGGCTGAATGCTGCAGTGCTAAGTAAAAGCAAAGGGAAAAAAAAAGGCGTTTAAAGGATGCAAATGATCCTTCCAGTCTAATTTAAAGTAGGGGAGGGGAATTTATGTCTGACAGAAACTGCTGGCAAAAAAAGTGATACAGACAATCTTCACCAGGTTTCTCCAGAGGAGCTGACTCTTGTGTACAATCTAAGGAAGATGATGATGAATAATTGGGTGAGTTCCAGGCTGTGCCTTTGGGTGTGTTATTCCCAGCAATTAAAGCTACACGCTGATAAGCATAAAGCTGCAAATGTAACATCACGCTGTTCCTTCAGCGAAGGAGAGGATGAGCACAGCGCGACTGTTAAGAGTTAGTATCACATCAGTGTTTCTGACATCACCCAAAGAGAGTAAGAACAGGTCAAATATATAACAATGCTTTTCTTGATTCCTGTGCCAAACTCCAGTTTATGCCCCTGAGCGAGAGGTATTCCATAACCCTTACGACACTTTGTTTTATGATTTTTTTGAACTAGTGAGAACTTTCAGTTTCTAAACGTTTTGCTATAGGAGGTCAACTCCTGCTGCTGCTTTTTCGATCCCCTGGATGCTAACGTCTGTAACAGGTAGTCTTCAGATTTAAAAGTATATAGAAAAGTCCTTTTTAAAGTACGTCAGTTGTTTCAATAGAAAGCCATTTATAGGTAAGAACGGCACGTTCAAATGCCAGCACTGGAAACCCCAGCTACGTATTTCCTGTGCTGCATGCGCACTTGGCGTAGCCAGGGTTAACGTAGTTCGGAGCGCCGTAAGAAGTCCATTATATAGAATTTTGGAATTGAAGTAACTGTAAGATCAAAGAGGAAGATACCTCACTTGGTCAGAATCAATCCGCAACTATTTCACAAAGACCACGCTTGCAGCTAGAGGGGTTTCTCATTTGCCTTTTAGAACGGAGGTGCCATTGTGACAACCCTCAGCCAGACCGGCTCTCTCTTCAAACCCAGTTCTGCCTATTTGCCCCAGGAGTTGCTGGGAAAGGTGAGTCGCCGCCGCTTTTTTCTTTTGCCCCCTTCACACTGGGAACCAGACGGAGCTCCTGGTTTGGGAACTGCCTTCAGTTCAGGGTGGCAGGCTTTGCCCGAGTCTCTCTCCGGATCACGTACACCTTGATTCTCCTTTGAATTCACTCGGCTTGAGCTCTCCCGCGGCCGGGCCGGGCCGGGCCCTCTCCCGCACAACTCCCGCAGGAAGGAGAGGGCGATGCCCGGGCGCTGCCGCCCGCCGCCGGACCTCACTCCCGGCTCTGCTTCCCAGGAGGGCTTCGACGCCCTGGACCCCTTCGTCCCCGTCCCGGTCCCCAACTACAGCCCCAGGGAGTTCGAGAGCTGCTACCGCTACTACCTCGATCGCAAGTGGCTGCAGCACGAGCAAGGTCAGCTCCCGGCCCGGGGGGCCCGGCAGCGCGGGGACCGGCCTGCCTGCCGGCCTGCCGGCCTGCCTGCCTGCCTGCCGGCCTGCCTGCGCGGGGGCGGCGGGCCGGGCGGGCGGGGGGGCCCGCGGAGGAGGCCGCGCCCCCAACGCACCTTCTGTCTTGCAGCGCGCACGGAGGACGGCAAGGAGGAGCTGCGGTTCCTGAGCGGCTCCAACCCGCGGCAGCTGGACCGGCTGGCGGGGCCCCTCTAGCGCAATAAAGGCCGGAGCGGCGGCGGCCGCTCCCTCTCGGTGTCGGTGTCCGTGTCCGTGTCCGTGGCGGTGTCCGCCTGCTTGGGGGCGTGGCTCCGCCGCCGGGGCGCTTCCGGCTTGCCCGCAGCTGGGGGCGCGGCGCGCATGCGCCCTGGCTGGCGCGGCGGCGGCGCGGGGCGCGATGCCGGGGAGGCGGTGACGCTGCAGCTGGGGCACTATGCGGGCTGCGTGGGCGCCCACTGGTGGGGGCTGCAGGTGCGGGGGGGGCGAGGGCCGGGGCGGCCGGGGGTGGGGGTGGGTGAGAGTGAGGGGCGGCGGGCCGGGGCCGGCACGCAGGGCACGGGTCTGACCCGCTGCGTCCCCCCCCCCCGCCCCGCAGGCCGCCGCGCTGCGCACTCCCGCCGAGGCCGCCGAGCTCCGCGCCGCCGCGCTGCTCCGCACCGAGCGGGCGGCGGGCGGCCGGGAGACGCACACGCCGCGCCTGGTGGCGCTGGAGCTGAAAGGTACCGCGGGGGGGGGCGGCGGCGGCGGGCGCGGGGCGGCCCCGCCGTGACCGGCCTCTCTTGCAGGCGGCGTGGGCGCGCTGAGGCCCGGCGGCGCGGGCCCGGAGGCGCCGGTGGCCTGGTGAGTGCGGGGCGCGGGCGGCGGCGGCGGCGGCGCGGGGCGGCTGCCGGCAGCTGCCGCCGGTTTGCGTTGCAGGGACGGGGAGGTGGCCGCCTACCTGGAGCGCGCCTCGGCCGGGGGCTCTGCGCCGCGGGACGCCGGGAGCCGGACGGTGAGGGCGGGCGGGAGGCGGCGGCTGCCGGGCCGCGGCCCCACGGTGCGGGGGCCGCCCCGCAGACCCCTCTCGGGTTTCCTTCACTCGCGGCGTTTGCTTTAACTTCCCGCCCGGTAACGCGTGGAAGCACGAGGCAAAGCATCACCCAGCTACCGTGCCCGCGCTTTTCCCTTAGGAAGACGCTTCCTCGGGCGGAAAGAGAAGTTCCGGCGTTTCGGTTCAAGGTGGGTGTGCGTTTTCCGCGCATTCCTTGTTTGTGTTTTGTCCGGTTTGCGCGGTCCCTGACGGCTTTGGTTCGTTTGCTGGGATCAGAGAGTTCTAGAACCACAGACCAAGCCCTGTGACAGCAGGCCGATGCTGGACAAGCGGTCAGTGAACGAGCACAAGGGGAGAAGGAAAACTGTGGGATAAGATTTCTTTGCTTACAGAAAGATGGGTCAAAGACCAGCGAGTAGGTTAAGAAACGATGAGATAAAAAGCTGGTTTGGTTTTCTTTATTCAAGGGGACGTTCGGAGTTGAAAAGACCTTCGCTCTTCACATCTGTCTCATTCCAGGCGCATCTCCTGCCCCTTCCGCGCTCACTGTTTCCCAGGAAGTTTACTCGGGCGGCAGCGTGCAGCTCTGGTCCGATTACCTCAACGTGCACTTGCATCCTAAGAGCATCTATGTCATCCGTCAGTACATGCACGATGGGTATGCCCTAGAGGGTCGGTTCAGAACCTGTTGTCCAGAACAGGATCTTAGTTTTGCCTTCAGGAAAAAAATCAGAGAGTACAGAATAAGCTTTTCCCCCCCTTTTTTTTTTTTCTTAGGGACTGTGGTTGTCTGGAAGCATTTGGACAAGGCGAAAGTCTCCTGCAGGATCCTGGCTGCGTAGAGGAGTTGGAAGATCGGTTGCACTTTTATGTTGAAGAGTGTGATTATCTGCAGGTTTGACAGCTTAGTCCACGCTCCCTTTTCTTTCAAGCAACTTCCCGTTCAAGATGAAGTAGAGTCTCAGATGCTGCCATCATTTTACACAGGGGTTTCAAGTCCTCTGTGACCTACACAATGGCTTCTCTGGAGTTGGTGCCAAGGTGACAGAACTGCTCTACGATGAGTATTCAGGAAAAGGAATCCTGACCTGGGGCTTGACTCCAGTCATGAGTAACATGGGAGTAAGTAAACAACGGGGGAAGAACCAGACCAGGTGATGCTTTCATGCCCAGTCTGGATTCGACCGTTTCTTGTTTGCATCTTTAAGACCCTAACGGTTGGATTTTCTCCCCCCCAGGATTCTCAGAAGAATTTTTACAGACTGATGAACACAGCCCTTGGAATCGTCCATCTCTCCAGTCACAGCTCGCTCTTTTGCCCCCTGTCGCTCAGTGGGAGTCTCGGAATCAAGCCACAACCTCCTGTTACATTTCCGTATATAAACTACGATGTATGTACTGTATCGTGGTTTACCTAGAAACAAACACCGACCTGGCTGGCTTCCAGCTTTTTCAGATTTACCACCCTCTAAAAGTGTTTTCTGCAGCTATGTATTTTTAGCAATGGTTTTTGACGCTGGTGTTCTGCTAAGCAGAGACGACTTTGCTAACAGTGAAAAAGCAGGAGAAGAGACTTAACTGCCAACTTTTCATTCCCATAGTTTTTTCATACTTTTAAAAATATTAACACATTTCCTTTTTTGCACTCTTTCCATTGGTGTACTGCCTGCAGTTTCGGCACTGAAAAAATTCCTTTACTGCATTGTTCTTCACCTGCGGAGTATGTAACTCCAGCCTTGTCTGAGCACTAAGCAGCTGCTGACAAGAAAACTGGCAACTGATCATTTGTTAGCGAACAGCTGACTTGCTTATCCAACACCTGAAATAACTGTTAAACACAACCTATATAAAAGCACAATTTACGATATGCTTAAGTTAAATACACAAAACTGGGTGAAGGAGCAGATGAATTTAACTTGGCCTGTAACTCTTCCATTTGTCTCCCTCCATAGGCATCACTGAACTACCACAGTAGCGCAATTTTGGCAGCGGCACTCGATACCCTTACTGCTCCTTACCGGCTCTGTTCCTCTCAGGGCTCTATGATGCACCTTGCCGAAACACTGAACTTCTCTGGGAGAAAGGTAAGGGCGTAGAGAACAGCAGCCTCTGATCCTTTCAGCTCTGCCTGAACTCCCGCTGTAGGCAAGAGCTGGTGTTCTACCTCACATCCGTACGTACACACCCAATGGGATACGGGGAGCGTGATCGCGATTTGTCACCCCGTCTCCGACTCGCAGGTTGTGGCTGCGTGGGCTTCCGTTCCCTTTCCTGCCCTACGTGGCTGCTCACTCCCCGATACTTTATGCGCCTACCAGCAGGACGTGCCCTGGAAGCTTCTGTCTTCATGCAGGGAGCAGAAGGTCAGCTGCTGTTTTGCTCAGTCTGTTGTGCTACGAGGAATTGGCAAAGAAAGTCACGTCAGGTAACCAGCATTTGAACTGCGCTTTTCCCTTCAGAACTCGGGCACTCTCAACAGCAATGATTGCTTACAAAAGTTATTCACAATCCTTCTATTAGCAGCATCAGCTGAATGGACCAAAAAAAAAAAAAAAAGTCAAGTGATCTAGCCAGTCCTACGCTACAACTTTATAGCAAAACAGCTAAAAACCAGCTGAGTCACCAACATTTTCAGTCAAGTCCCCTGGAAAACCAGGAATTGGTTTTCTTTGCAGCAGCTCTCCGGGAAAGCAGCCCACCTCTCCGCTCCACGCTTGCGAGAGCACCGAGCAGGTTCTGCAGCATTACTTACGCACTGCGTTTCCTGGGGCATTCAGGTTGGTAAGAGTCTGGTTGTTTTTTTTCTTTTAGGACGGGGAACACTAACTGGAAACTGAAGGTAGGGCGAGTTTCGGGTAACTTTATTCACCTTCTTCCTTGCAGCACATCCCACGTGCTCGAGCAGCCATGTAACACCCTGCCTCCGTACCCCCAGTTTTTTTCTCCTCTTCTGACCAGACAAGGCTTCCTCCTGGAGAAACCTCCCAGTTTTGCCTCAGCAGGTACCAAGTGCCCCTTAAACTCACGTTGCAACAGAAAGAGATCGTGTGGGATCAGTAGGGTCTAACAGAGGTAAAAGGGAATTATTAAAAAAAAAAGACAACCCACACCACTTTTGAGTGTGTGTAGGGCAAAAATTAATTATGAGTGTTAAGCAACTCTTATGCTACACTGAGTTCAAGTAAAGCAGCTGCTTGTAAAGTAGAATTGGGTAGGGAAGCGAATTTTGATTGGTATATTGAAACACAGTTGGTTTTCCCTGCAGCTGTTGAAAGCATCCCTGTACTAGCAGCCCTGCAGTCTTCCCCGGTTCTGCACGTGCTCCTCTACAGCTTATACAAGGATCTACAGAAGTTGAACACACGGCGCTGGGCCAGCTTCTTCTCTGCCGGAGTCGAACAGGGTGACTTCCAGGAGGCCCTACAGGAGCTAAGAACTCTATCCCAGTGCTATGAAACGGAGTTTGAAGCAGATGAATCTGAAGATGAAGCAGATTCAGACTAACTCATCTTTATTACTAGAGATAGTGGAAGTAAGAATATCTTAAGATCACTTTCAAAATAAAGGGAATGGCTTTAAAGATGGCCCAACTGCTGCTTTCTTTTCATTTCAGCAAAATCTTGTTACAAAGGCTGGCTTCAGTTCGCCAGCTACTTGCAGTTGTGTTGTAAAGGAGGAAAGCTGCTTTTCTGGGGCCATTTTTGTATGTTTGGGGTTGTTCCCCCCCCCCCCCCAACTTTGCAAAGTGAATTTGCTCTGCCTGTTAGAATAAGACCACACAATAAATACAGAATTCAGATTGTAACTTTCCCACGTACAATCAACACAAGGGGAAAACTTACAAAAAAAAAATCATGTGTTTGTTCCACATGAAAACAAACATCTTATGATACAATATTTACATGTTCTTTTCAAAGGCTGGTGGCCCAGTCTTCACCACAGAGTGAGGTCAGTGTCCGCAAGCATCACTTCTGTCATTTCGTTGCTGAAGCTCCCTGTGTAGGTTCTAGAGGACGTTACCACCCTAACACCTTTCTTCATTCCTTTAGTTCGATACAGACTGAGAAGTGCAGCTTGTCAGAAGTGTAGCAGGAAAGTGAACAACAAAAAAAAGGTGCTATCTTAAGTACCTGTGCAAACATTTTTCCTTTATCCACAGCACCTGTCTAGCAGCAAACTGGCAAACAACTCTCCTTCTGATACAGTCAGTAGCTTATCAAGCCAGAAAAACCTTAGTCATCAGGTTCTTCCTCAGAAAGCAGAAGATCTTTATCTGACAACTGGTCTGTGTTACTGGTACTAGTTGCATCCTCCTCATCTTCAGAGCTCCCATCACAGGACGTATGGAACAGCCTCATCAGTTCTCTGAACCTGTGGGATACCTGAAGAAAAAGGGAAATCCAAGATGACTAGTGACCTAAAAGGTAGTACGGAACGGAAAATCACCCCCCACGATCGCATTTTGTGCAAGATTCAATCTTCAAGGAAAGAGAAATGGAAGAGCACTGGGTTGTTCTGTTTTCTTTGGAAGAACAGTTATGTTCTACTGACTTGGAGGTAAAAACCACGCAGTTTGGGAAGATTCCCAGGCAGTGATGTGGGGAAGGTTAAGGGACAAAACCCAACAGATTCCTTGTATTGAAGTAGAAGGCTGAAGACCCAAGCAGCAGTCCCTGAAACAATTCTGGTACCAAATATAAGGGTAGAATATCAATGGTAATGTTGTAAGAAAGGACCATGGCAGTCGTGATTTTTAGCTCCACCAGAAGAGATCAGGGTTCGTTTTGGTTTTGGTTTTTTATTTGCAATTGGGATTATTTTTCTCTGATGCAGCATCAAATTAAAGTTAAGTTTGGGAGACTAATATGAAGGCAAACCTCCACCTTTCCTTCCTTCCTTTCCCCATTCGCTGTAGCAGATGCAAGCTTTTCCGCCCCAACCCCTCACCTCGCTAGCGGTCTTGTTGCCCAGTTTCTGCGAGATGGCATGGAAGGTTTCCGGTTGGGCTCCTTTCTCCTGGCAGGTGGTGAGGATGACTCTGTCGGCCTCCCTGCAGAACAGTACAATAGCTATCAAAGCAGCCAAAACCAAGCCTTGACACGCTTCAACCTCCACAAGCCCGAGAGGCCCGTTCCCGGGTAAGGGTAACAATCACAGAGCAAGTCCAGCACGCTTGTTCCTTTACTATGACCACCACCACCAATCACAAGACACATCTCCAAGCAGAGCTGCATTTAGCCGCTTTTTAAGCTTTTTGAGGGAGAAAAGAAATTCTTTCCCAGCCTGAAGTACTGCAATGATTACACTGCCACGAGCAGACAGTGCTTCTCATAGGACCAAGATGGCAGCTATGACGGGCTGTGGTTAGAGGAAGCAAGGCAGGAATATTCAAAGGGAGGGGGCAGAAGACATTAGAAAATGGGAATACAAAATGAAAATAAAGGATACTCTATACCATGAAAGCTGAAGCCAAATACTGAATGCACAAAGGATGTAAGACGCAGTTCAGGCAGATATACCTGGTCCAGAGGACAACCTTCTCCCCAGTTGAGCTGACTTTGCTGTTCTTGGCACACACGGTTGCTTCTGTGACTCGCTGCTGCTGCTGCTCCTCTTCCTTTTGCCCCAGGGAGGCAGTAACCACTCTATCTTCTGGCTGCTCAGAATGCTGATGCACCTGGAAGCAGTTGTTTGCATTTGACTTTAATCTGCTCTCAGGAAAATTTCCAGTGCAGCCCGTACCATCTGTTTCCAAAACGCAATTATCAGGGGACTGTGAGCTGCAGCTCTTACCCAGTGTTGGTTTTCTACCTGCTGTTATCCAACCCTGCTTTGCTTCAGGTTTTCCTTCCAGAGGCAAAGGTGGTCCCTCAAATTCTTTCACACCTAATTTTGAAGCGTGACTAAAGACAGCAAGCTTATCTGATGAATCAGAATGAAGCCCTTCAGTCTGACATAAACTCTTTCCAGAAGAGGAACTAGGTCCCGTTAAACCTTTTACTGTAGCAGAACGAGAAGACAGCAGTAGATCTCTGCTCAGCCCAAGGGAAGCATCTGCATTTCCTTGATGTTGCTGGTTTAGTCCCTCACTCCCCACAGCGCAAGGGCAGTCTTTGGTTTCTTGAGGTAGTTTTAGAGTAGCTTTTTGTAGATGTGTCCATCTGGGGCCAGTGACAGAAGAGTCACTGTCCTTCGCAATATTCACAACAGCACGGACACCTGCTTCTTGAACCTGATTATCAGGCAGCGCAGCTTTTTCAGAAGATGCCTGTCTGCCGGAGACAATCTTTCCTTCCAGGTGAGATCCTGATAAGAAACCCAAACAAGTTCAGACTAGCTGTTAGTAAGAAAAACTTCTGGAGGCTTTATTCATTTACTTTTTAAGAGATTTTTTTATTGTTATTATTCTAGAGCATAATGCTGTAAATGAGAACACAGTTTGGGAGCAGCTTTGTAATTCTACCTGCAGTTTACCCACCCTGTACTTCAAAGGCGGCACCCTGCGGTCAATTTTCTTCACCGCTGTGGGTGACTACAACCAGTTGCTGTGTGAAGAAGTGATGAACACATGAAAAAGCTTAAATGCATTGCCCAGAACAAAATTCTCAAGTGAAACAGCCATTGCTGCTCTTGGCACCCTAGTTCCAAAACCACTATAAACTAGACATCAGGTTGCATTACATTTAAAGCACTATATTTAACCTGCGCATCGTCTCCCAACGGTAGCGTTAACTGAGACGTGGTTACTGAAAGAAGGAAGAGATCTCTTTCAGGTTGTTTATCCTGCAATAATCATGTTTCCCCCTTGTCTGTACCATACTGAAGGAAATACAAGTAACATGAAGGACATCATTTAAAGGAAGATTAGAGAGAGGGTGATTTTGAATTGCTGTGCTAAAATGAAAACTGGAAAAAAACCAGTATCATGGATTGGTAGTACTGGGAATTGGATTAGTATGCTAGCCAGAGAAGCTTAAATGGCCCAATCATTCTGAAAAGGGGAGAATATTTCTCTAGTCAGGAAGGCTTTTTTTGAAGGGAATGCTCTGGATATATGCATGTTTAGAGCATCCAGAATGGATGAACACAAGGAAAAATGAAAAAAGATTATTAGAAGTTCCCATTCTCTCAATAAATTTGCATTAGAAAGTCCTATACCTATTTTCATTTGCGTGAACCAGTTTGGAGATGAAGGATATACCTCTCTGTACACCAGACTTTCACGTACCTGAAGCCAGAGAGTCCACTTTCCTAGATATGGTTTTTGTTCTGCTCTGGACATCCTCTCCCTCATCTCTGTTCTCCAGGCTTTCCTCTGCAGGTTCCTTAGACATTCCAGAATCCTTCCCTTCGGGCTGAGGACTTGATTCTTGTTGAACAAGGCTTGCAGTCAGCTCTTGAGAATCTTTATTTTTATAAAATTTGTTTTCACACACCTGCAAATCAATATATAGGCATACAATTACAGATGTGGTATATCCATCCAAACCTAACACCTCGGCCTTTGCTGCCAAAGTATTCCTTGACCCTAACAAAGGCTTCAGTTTGGCAATATGTTCGCATTTAGAAAGCTGAATCTTTTTTATTATTACGAACAGGCACAGTTCTTTTCACATAGTGGCCACACAAGCATCTTCCACTAAAAAAGCTTATTCTTAACTCAAAAGAACATCAAAATTAACACTATTTAGCACAGCAAGGAGGGGCAGTAGAAAGTGAGCAGGAGATAGACAGGGGAAGGCCAGGTAGTGCAGTCAGAGCTCCGAAGAGGGAGACACTACTGGTCATCTTTTGGTTTATTTTCTTCCTCAACACATTATTTTGGAGACACGAGGCCCGAGGCTGGACAGATCATCACAACAGGGGGTCTCTTGGCAGGACTCTACTTTCCACTCACCACTCCAATGACTTGGCCTATCAACTAACCTTACTACTACAATGGCTGCAGGTCCTCCTTTTGCTTTTCTTTAGCTTGAGATCGCTACTCCCTTCATGGCAGGAACATGAACATTCCTTCATCCCATCTACCCACTCGACCTCCTGGAAACAGACATACTCCAGCTGACAAATGTGCATGGTTCACAAAGATGACAGTCAGGGAAGGTTAACCCCAGAGGGAGCCAGGAAGGGCCGAGTGGCACGCTGCGCACACCCAGAGAACTAAAGCGATTATGCTGCTAGCAAGCAAAGCACAATGGAAACAGTTCAATCCCCTTTCTTCAAATCTTTTTAGGCTGTTGTCATGTCTCTCGGTAAGACACATTTATCCTCATGGGCGTGCGTTTGCTCAGAGCCCAGATATGTGGACTACTGAGATACCCCAGGCCCACCTTGTCATTGTTCTGGCCTCCGATCTCTTTCCGCTTCTTATTTTTTGAGGCTGCATGCATCTTGGGTGGTTCATCCTCCTCTTCTACATCTGGCAAAGACACCTCTTCAAAGCCATCAAACTACAAAAAAAAGAAACACACAAAAACTGCTCTATCGTGATAGCTCTTCAGCAAACCAAACTTCATTTTCCCCATGAATTTCTGAATATTGAGCTCAGTTCCAGGACACGACAAGTTCAATTATGTTAGAAGAGACGTAAATGCTGTAAAAAAATTTGAAAAGTTTGCTTCAGTCCACCAACAGCTATCCCACCCTGCTGCTTCCCTCTCTCTGGAAATGCAGCCTCAATTTGAGTTCTTCAAGTTCAAACACGTCTAATATCTCTGCTTTTATCTTTTCTGGTCTTGGAGAAGAGATTGCTCCACCTCATATTCCTTCTCTTCTGTCCAGTTGATCTCCTCAAAATCTCCCATGCGGCTGGCTGAGGGCCGTAAGTGATCAAAGAAAATGGAGAACTCATCCTGCAAGTGGTCATGTCCTTTCAACAACTGCCACATTTGGGTCTTCAGCTGAAAGAGAGAAATCCAGAGAAAATGAGTGTTTCATTCCACGTCGTCACATTCTTCTCAGAAGGACTTCTCAAAGCAAGTGGAACATCAAGGCTTATCAGACCTCCAACATGGAAGTTTATGCTTGCATTGGTACTACTTCATGAATATTTTGAGATCATTCCACACCCAGCTATCAAATTAGCATAGAAATATCCCTCCAAAATTCTAGGCAGACTCTGTAGTAGGCGCTAAGCTAAAATTTCACCTGCAAGGTGATAAAAGCAAGGTGGAGGTAGGAGAGAGGAGACACACAGGCTAGTTAATTGCAAAGCCTCTTGAAGAGACAGCTTCAATTCTCTACCACGCCCCACTGAGGGAGATTGCGCTTGATAAGCTCTTGTGGTCTCAAAGAGCAGCACATGGGAACAGTGAAGCAGGCTAGCTAATTGCATTCTCAGGGTTTTTGAGAGAAAGGAGATACCGGGATGCCCGAATTACCTCTGCAATCTCCTGGGGGAGGCAGTCTGCACAACTCTGCAGAACTTTGATGATCTTTTGATGGTGGGCAGGATTTTCAGCAAAACAAATCTCCAGCTGCCTGAGGAACTTCCGGCTTTTTTCAAATGCTTGCTGCTCTTCAAACTGACCAAAAGAAAAAGATTCACTCCTCATGTTCAAGAATATATTTCCAAGCATCTCTACTTGGCTTAAGGAAGCCATAAAATGCCTGTCTTGCTATTTGGTTTCCATTTGTGTTGACACCCATTGCAAAACTGAGAAGAGGTGGAGGAAGAGAAACAAGCCTTTGTATAATCAGTAGTTAGGCGAGCTATAAAGTTTTGCTTCAACCATATGCACATAAGATAGGAAAATCCAGAAAGATTTTAACAGGTGAAAACCTCTATCTTACAAAGTGGAAGGCTGATTTGCGAGACAAGGGAACCATTCCACTTGCTGTATCTGCACGTTGTCTCTGCAGTTGGGTTCTGCAACGTAACTGGGAAAGGCTGATTCTCCACAGGAATACTTAGTATGAGACTTAAACACTAGACTTTTCAATTCTGATTAATAAAACAGCAAGGTAAGCAAATGATTTACCAGCTGTTCACCTTTCTTGCCCTAGGAAGAATTCCTTATTCTTTCACTCCCACAAGCATTGACAACATTGTCTGCTTAAAATTTGGTCTCCTTCTTTCATTCTACCTACCAGTCCGCACTCCAAAGCTTGTTCTGGTAAAAGAAAGGCAGCAAAATCTGTGAGCAACTGTGGCCAGTCATGCAACAGTTTCTGTAAAGTGGAATAGAGATCCACAGCTGTTTGCTTGTCCGTGCTAATCTCAAACTCATAGATAACGCGAAGAAAGTCTTCATACTTTCCAGGAACATGCTGCAAGGCTTCACGCACCTAGAAAGAGCAACAGACCTTTACAGGACTACATAACATCCAGGAAGAAAACAAGTTAATTTAGTAACCTTTGATCTCTTGCTACTCAGAATTTACACAGTGCTTCCAGTTTTGTTGAGCCAACCAAGTCTCTTCCTTAAAGATAAATTTGAACTGCTCACCAGAGAGAAGGGAACCAAATCCAAGACTCTGAAATTCTGAAATGAGCAGAGGCCCGGTGTTGTGGACTGACTGCAGTCAGCAGCGAAGCACCCCCACAGCCACTCACTCACTCCCCACCTCCCCCGAAGCAGGACAGGGGAGGGAAGAGGAAGAGCAAAAGCAAGAAAACTCACAGGTCAAGATAAAGACAGTTTAGTAAGTAAAGGACCACCATATGGGGTGCTATGAAGAAAGATAACTCCATCTCGGCCAGATCCAGTACACCCAGTTAGAACTGGCAGTTATGTGGCTCAGGCATGAACTCTGTGAGAGGACTCAAAGTGTCCGATGTGCCTATTTCTGGGTTACACACTGGTCTGGCTTACCCTGGTTAGATAGGCTTGTGCAAATGCCAGATCTTTCTGCTCCCGCAGGGGATCTCTCTCCAGGATGTCTTCATCATACAAGAGGAGCAGCTTAGATGTATCTTTGCTAGCACGAGCCCGTCCCCTCTTATTTCTGGTTCTGTGAGAGCTCCTGCTCTTCCCAGGGGCCTTCATGTTTTCTCCTGTGAAGAAGCAGAAAGCCAGTTGTACAGGTACGTTTCATACGTTCCCTGGGCTGGCAGACAACTACTTTTCTAGATCAATATTGCAACAGAAAAGGAGGTTTTCAGAGTTAGTGATGACTTAACTGTTCACGCTCTCCTGTAAGTGTATGAGCAATATACTTTTCATTAGTCAGGCTGGCTAACATATTTTAAATTGGCTGTTTATTTTTATAGCATCTGACGGGAAACATCTCTGGATACAGCAACAAACCCATCCGAGCTGTTACGCAGCTAGCAATCTACTAAGAGCTAATAGATACATCTATTGCATACCAGGGGCAAAAAAAAAATCACAGTGGGTGAACAGAGATACCATATGAGCACCAGAGCTGGCTGTTAACACTTGCAAATTATTCTTTTAGCTTATTATTTACGTGAATAGAGTTAACATCACAGATAAATAACCGGTGTCACATAATAGGGACTGAAATAGTGTACTAAGGGTTGCTACATCGAGATTTTTATGTCTTTAGATTAGGAACCTGTTGGTCTAACGGGCTGAGGTCCACCTCCTCAAAGTTCACTGCTCAAATTCATCTGCCACTTGCTAGATTCTGTTAAGGTATTATTTTGTTTCATTTATTTTTCCCCAACATGACCTTCTAACACAAAATTCACTTTAGCAAAGATTTGACTATTTAATACTGTTCTTGTACAGGTACTGGGTATTAGCTGACACAAACCGCCAATCTTAGGTCTGCAAATTTCTGAAGCATAAACGCATTACAATGGACTAAAGACACTTGGTTCACAGGCACAAGGGCTTCTATGGTAAGAACTGTTTTTACAGAATAGCGACTGTGTTGCAAAATTTAATTTCCAGATGGAAAGCATCACTAAGCTCACATACGCTAAGTGAAATTATACCCAGATACAGTTTCCCCATTGTTTTGCTTTTAACGCAGAGAGCAGCTCTATTTCCCCATGCCCTGTGTCAAAAGAAACCCACAGAACTTACCTGCTGGCATTCTGTGGGCTTCCACCTGCGGGGCCGTCTTTGTCAATGTGAAGGCAGATTTAGGTTCCTCTGATATATCTCCACATATTTCATCATCTTTCTGTAAACTCTCTATTCCTTCCCCTTCCTCCTCCTCCTCCTCCTCAGGCTCAGAGTTCTCTTCCTGGGAATTCTCTTCTTCAGAATCTCCTTCTTGGCTTAAACGTCTCTCTGTTGCAAGCCAAGTAAGTTTTTCCATTGTCTCCTTAGAAAGCAACAACAAAAAAAGTCACATTGTTTTCTTTTAGTGTTTGTTTTAATGTCATTCAGCAACTAGCTCGCTCCATCATAATTCTAACAGCCAATTTCACAGATCAACATCTGACCAACTACAGGATTCTACTGAAGGGACAGAATTCAACAACAACCAGAACTGCCTAGTTTTGTATCATGCACAAAATTAAATTTCAGAATCTGCCACTTATAAAAGCCTAAAGTTAACTGGGATTCCTTAATGATCATCTTAGTTCTTAAAGGCTTGCTGGAATTGTGACCTGGAAAATAATTTTCACTTAAAGTACTTCTTATTAAAGAACAGCGTCAGTTGAGGAAGTCCTTACAACTCAGCAGAATTTAAATCTGCATATTTGCAAGATATTCCTTTAGCTTGGACCTAGAATCTTCTCAGAAAAAAACGTGGTGTCCAATTTCTCTGTACAACAGCACAATACCATGCTATTATATAGTTAACAGTCCAGCTTTCCAATTGGATTCAAATTGTGATTTGCCCTGACGCCACTATGGCGTTTCAGGACACCGGTATTTGTCATTAGCAAGTTTTTTAAAGTTTTGTTTGCTTTTACCTGAAGTTCTGGCACTGAAAGAATAGATTCTTCTGAGGCTGATGACATTTCTTCATCCTCATCTTGTGTAAAATCATCAAAGTCATCTTCTTCCTCTTCTTCTTGTCCTTCTCTCTCTCCTCCAGCTTCAGGGCCAGCTGGTGTCCCAACAGACTGGCCATCTATACTGGATGAATCCTCTGGTCTTCCTAGTGGACTACTAAATTCTGCCTCAACATCTGCCGTGTAAGAAAGATTCTTTGGAGACTCACTGCTTACTTGTGGTCCAGCGACAACACCTGCATCCATCTGCTGTTCACCATGGGGAGGTGACTGCAAAGCCCGTCGTTCTTCTTCCCCCTTCTCGTCACATGAAGTATGCTCCTTTTTAATTTCTTTCAGGTCATTTGAACATGAACACGCAGCCTCCATGTTCAGCTCCTGGCCAAGATCCAGCATGAATTCCTCCTTCACTTCAGCACATAAAAGATCCCTCTTCTGTACTGGATTTACTTCCTTGGTAGCATCGCTTGAATCTTCAGGCTCAATTTTCACCGTTTCATCTGGATCTTCTAAATGAGGCAAAAGGTCCACAGACAATGGCTCCGAAGCGTTCTCGTCTCCTTCTACCACTGTCCAGCTACAGCAGTCACTCTTATTTACCTTTTCCTGACTGCCATTATTTGAAGTGGCAGGATTTGTACTACACTCCTTCTTGGGGGAAACAGCGGAGCATGAAACGTACAGCTCTGGGGGTTCAACCTTCGGCTCCACCGTGGGATAGGTATTTTTGTTGTTTCCAGCAGGGCAGGAAGGAACCAGATTCAGCTGTTCTTCATTTTCACCAACAGATGATGCAGAAAGACCAACAGGGTTAGGAGAGACTATCAGCGAAGGGATTGAAGAAGTCACTAGAGGCTGATTTAACGGACATGGGAAAGTGGATGGATTTACCAATAAGGTTGTAACTGGAATAGCCTGAGTGCCTCTACCAACTGTTGTATTTATGGGCTGAATCATATTGCAACCATTGCCTATATTCACCACTTTCACTGTGGTAGCAGGTACAGTAAGGATGACAGGAGATGGCTGAATCAAAGGTGAAGTCTTTATCAGTGGGGCAGATTTTGTCCCTTTTTTCTTTTGGTATCCCTTACGAACACAAGGTTTGCGTATTTTTGCTCCGGCCAAAGCTGGCAACATCAGTTTTGGCTGAAAAGTTACTGGATTTGAGGACACTAGAGCTGGTGGTACAGCAGCTGAGAAAGCTTGTCTGGAGTCCGAATGCGAAGTGGAGAGCACATTCTGAAATTCCAAACCATCCCCACTTCCGACCACTGCTGGAACATTCAAAGGCTGCACTCCCGGCACCGTCTGCATAACTGTAGCTGGCTGGATTAGCCGAGGAATCTGAACCATAACTTTGCTGGGAGGAGCTTCTGACTGGGACAACTTCACAGTTTTCTGGATGTTAACAGTGTTGGAACTGGGCTGCAGACAAGGACTCGGTCGAATGAGGACAGGCTTCAGAGCTGAAGACCTCTGCCGCCTCCATGCTCTCCTAGAGAATCGATTGGCAAGAGGCTTTAGGGTCAGTACTAGTCCCTTTGGCATGAGTAGAGGGTATTTTTCATCGTATTCTGTGTCTGAAGTTTCCTTTCCTGTCCCCAAAAAGACAGATTCTGCATCAGGTGAACCTGGCATCTCCCTGGCATCTTCTGCTAATTGCTTCAATTCCCCCTGAATGGAGGGCAAGCTTGCCTAAAGGGAACAAGAGTTTATTAGTCCCGTCCATAGGCTATGTCTCTATGACCACCTTCAAACGGCACCACAGAAGGCGACAGACAGCAACTTGCTTCTAAAAGTAAAGCGGTTTTTATTTACATTATTTACTTTATACTACTGTATATTGCTTTATATTTACTGTATATTACTTATTCACGAGTTTTACTCCAAAGCCTTCAAAAGAATCTGAGAGCCCGAAAGAAACAACAGAATTGAATTGCTTTATAAAGGTTCCTTTAGTAAATACAAGATTTTGTGGGAAGGAAGCTTCACTGTAACAATGAAATACAATGGGCGATCAAGAGAACTGGATTTTATGGCATCCGAGTCTAATTCTTTCCTCAGACACAGTCCTCCTTGACTGACTCACAGGCATGGTCACTATGCCTCCAACTTAGTCTTACTTGTGCAAAGAATCTCAGAGAAAGAATCCTTACGAAGCATGAGACATTTGGGTATAACAGAAATAACAGCCACACTGCAAGTGAAGATAACCTTAAAAAAACCCACTCCAAACCCCCAGATTTCTTCTTTCCTCTTAGAAGGTGAGGTTTTAAGGGGGAAGAACACCCCCTCTCTCATGGCTGTAGTACAGTGGGCAAGGTGGCAACACTGCTAACCATAAGGCAAGGGTCAGACTGTGTTGATTAACAAATGAACAAAGCCAAATAAAATCAACACATCAAACCAGAGACATTAGAAATACACCCAGGTAGCAAAACGAGGATGTGACAACAAACACTGTATGTCCATGTCCTTCAATCATGTACTGCAGCTGGGCAGACAATACTTCAGGTTGCTAAGTACTACTGTTCTTGCTACATTAACTAGCTAGACTCAGGATAACACAGGCTCCCATGCAATACAATCAGACTACATTTTGACTTCAGAGCTACAGGCTAACCAAAGAACTCACTCTGGACCTAGCCTGTAAAGAAAAAGAAAGAAAAAAAACAAACAAAGCCGCAAAAGAAAATCAACTAAACAGCAACAAAAAAACGCCCTGTGCTGGATGAAGAATAGCAGAAACTACCTTTAGCCAAAATGGCAGGCGGTGTTCTTCTCTCTCCACTGGTGGCTTCCACTCATTAGGCTGGATTTCCTCACAGCACTTGAACAGAATGGGCAACTGTTTTGTCTTTTTATAGTACTACGTGGAGACAGGAGAGAAGGCAAGACAAGATGACTGTGGTCAGATCACCTGTGCAATAACTGCTGGGATGCAGGATAATGATTGTGCTCTGTAAAAGTGTTCATGTGAATAAAGCAATTCTCATCACTACTACTTTAATAAGGTATTACCCACAGAAACATTAAAAAAAAAAATAAAGGCTAAACAAGAGCTCACTGCCATCTTGGTTTCTCTCGAAAGCAAGCATGAAGTTCTAGCAGATGTGCAGGCATACTTGCTTTAAGTGTTTCTGGTTCTTAATCTCTCTTCAGCAGTGGCCGTCAGCTTATGGGACAGGATACCTGACCAGCTGGACCTTCAGCCTGACTGGAGACAGCACTTTTGTTTAAGCTTCGCTACTCAAAGCTTATTTGTATGAATTTGTCAGGATTACTGAAGCCACAGTTGTACTAGGACTGTCTGCAAGTGCTGGGCTTTAAAGAGTCAAAATAGCAATATAAGTACTTGCAAAGTACGGAGGATAAGGTCTTTTTGAAGAAATCCTCATTGCTAATAAAAGGATGACATTTCCTTTTAAGAAAGTGTCAGCACATATACAAAAAGGTCCTTGGAACAACCAGCACATCTCTTCATGTATAACAAACACCAACCAGACACACAAATCTGAAAAATGCCAAACCATAATCTGAATGCATCACTTACTCTGATGATATTATCAGGGGCTCGATTCATATTGAGATTCTTGATTCGTACTGTAAGCTGGTGGGCAGTTTTTGTTGGCAAGAGATACTTGCTGATCAAAGGCTTTGGAAACTCTGTCCCTTCAAAATGTTTCAGACCTAAAGCTAATAAACTGAAGGGGGACGGGGGAGAGATAAAAAGTCTTTTAGACAGTACGGCAGATTGATATTTGGATGTGCTGTTGCACAATACACAGATATCCCGAAAGTGTGCATCCTAGAAATTCTCCTTAACAAAGAAGTCTCATTTGTATGCATTTTATTCAATAATGCTAAGCACCTACTTGTCCTCTGCCTTGGTGAAGATAATCTTGTCCCGGGGAGGGTTTGCTTTCAAGGAACATATTGGCAGTAACTCTGGATACATAAAGATGCTCCTTGTTGCCAAAATCCATGCCACTTGCTTTGGCAAACATGGAAATTCATTGGCTGTGAAAAGAATTAACAGATAAGGATAGACATATACACGGACAAATAATGTTTTTCACAACTGACTTCTTGAAAACAGTTTCTTTTACTCCCTTCACTGCAAAAAGAAAGAGACTTTCTCCCTGGTTTTTAGAACTTGCATATTTCCTAGTTTTTGCCCTTAAGTTTACACCAGCAAAAGGTAAAATTACTCTCCCCTTCCATCTTTTCTTTTGCTCTATAATGAAAAAGCACTTGTAAAAAGCTCTGTTTATTTCAAGTGAGTTCACTCGCTAGGTAGCAGAAAAATCACAAACCAAATATTCAAAACCAACAGTTTGGAGCTTTTTTTTTTTTTTACTAAAATACTCCAATGAAGGGAGTATTTCCTTGATGTGTGTTAACCAACACATTTGGAACAATTATTTCCAGTTTCATAGTTTCTTGATGGACTTCTGCAGCTCAAAACATCATCTGCAGAACAACAAATGGCAGGATTACGACGTCAAACAAAAGTCAACAGCTCATATAACAATGCTTTACTGTGTTTCAAGTTTAAGAAGCAAATAGGCGGTCAAAGTGGATGGTTTTATCTAAAAAATACCTCACAAAATTAAAAAAAAAATCATTTCAAACAGCAGTCTGAACTCTCATCTGGAGGGTGCATAGCATGAAATAGCTCCCACTGTAAATGCCTTCCCACCTCTTGTCCCTTCAAATACATACCACTCTTCTTCACAGCCTTGCGAGGGCTCCAGTCAACTTGGACTTGGGCATGAAAATCTTCAATGAGCTGCAGTGCTCCCTTCAAGTTACACGGCTGGAACATTGTTTGAAACTTAGGATTGAACGACTGACGAAGGAGCGTAGAGCTTCGAGCAAAGTTACCAAGCTCACTCTGCGAAGTCAAGCACAGAAAGAGATAAAAGAATGTGCCTTCAAATGGAATGTAAAGAACAAATACATGTAATGCAGTAATGCAAAAAATAAAAGCTGGTGAAGTGACAGGCATAAAAAGAAGTAGAGTGTAACAGGTCTTATTTTTGAGCATTATAAATCTAGGAACAATCAGAAGAAATTTTTTTTTTTTTTAAATTCCCCCACTTTCCAGAACCTTTCAAGGTCACAGAATGTTCACTAATTACAGAAGCTGTATTTTTTGAACTTTGTTTTCAGTATTTCCAAGAAAACAATAAAAACAAATACAAAGGCATGCCAATTCAAAGAACTGTTATTAGTCTGCACAATGTGAATTATTTCTCTAAGTACCGAGCATGTTCATAGTAGGCTAACAACATCATTCCCTTATTGAGTGGTAGCCTCTCTCAATTTAATGGGGCCAATTAAATAAATTAAGCTCTCTAAATATCTCCAGTGACCAGCAATCATTAAAATTCATGTAGCTCTGATTTTAGACATATCCTTACCAAAAACATCCTGGTAGTACTGGCCTCTGAACTTAAAGCAGGGTTGGAACTTGCGAGAAGATGGATTTGAGTCAGAAGCTGAACGTGCTTGAAGAATAAAATCAGACAAATGGTTTTTTTCAGTGTATCAGAAATCCAAGAAACTGGAAAGCATAAGTATAGAGGCACAAGAAATATCTCCTGAGCACCCCAAAAATCACATTCTGACTTCAAAAAAACCTTTTAAGCAATAGAAAACTGAGGGGAAACTTTAATATCCGCTGGCAGGAAGTTTATTACACAGATTTTGAACACATCATCTGTTCAAGTCTTAGGGCACTTTCCTAGCTTTTGTGCCAAAGTCTCATACCATAACAATAAATACAGAAAGGATATTTTTTTTCCTAATTAAATACTTAAGTATTTCTTCAGAAACAATGACTTCAGCTATCAGAACTCCCCATATGCACACAAACCCCATACATCTTGCTTTGCAGCTAAAAAATTAAAAAGGTCATTTACTCTACACGTCTAATGCAAGATCCATTTCTTTAGCTTGTGTTTGAGAGTTCTGTGTCCTTTCCTTGCTGCCACAGACCAAGACATGACGCTGTACAAGGTATGCAGAATAATAAGCAACTACTCAGCAAGACTTGTATCAAGTTCACACAAAACCAGTGCACTTTGTCATCATGAGATCGAGTTGACATTAAGTTTCAAGTTTTGAGAAGAAGTGCTCTTGAACTTTGTATGGACATGGAAAAAAAGTCTCTAAGTACAGCCTCTCATCTACGCTGCTGACAGCTTCTGAAATGTTCAAACTGAATTTCTACACAGTTTTGTGTGGTGGGAGGAGGAAAAAAAAAAATCATTCAAACTACATCAAAAGTAATATTCTCAGAAAGTAATAAAGAAGTTGGTGAAAACAGAAGATTTTGACAGAGTACAGTCAGAATTCGAACACGGCCAAGGCAGCTATCTCACATGAGAACAAGACAGATGCCAAGAAATAAGCTCTACTTTGCACATTCCATTCAAATTGTCTTTCAGTGTAGAATCGGGCACGTAAATATCACCTATTAAAGCTCCAGCTTCCAATGTAGCTTTTTCAATTAACTTCTTTAAGGAAGCACGCCAAAGTGCTTGCTGTACCATTGGCTTCCCCCCCGCAGTATACAGCAAATATTCATTAAGTCAGACCAGACAACATTTTATTACCTGCTGCATTTGCTGCTGGAGCCTCTTTCTTTGCATACTGTCCAGAACAAGGCTCTGGAGAGGCTTCTCATTTTGAGGTTTTGATTTTTCTATCTCTTGTGGTGGCTTGATGGAGGACTTTTTCATTCTCAACTGCTCAAGTTGTTCCTTCACTGTCCGGTGTTGTTCATTCAGTAAATTGGCCAGAGGCTCTTCAAATCTGTTGGAGATCAGGCAGACCGAAATATAATAAGCATATGATTTAATAACCATTCACATTTATTTAGAATATTTTACTCTGTATCTGGGATGCACAGTTTAAGAACCATCATCCCTGTACGACTCAGCACTTTGACAGTATACTTCAACTTGAAAAAACAGAGTTATTTATACAGTGGGCTCATACATAAATCTTTTAATCTACTACAGCACTGTCATAGTTCTGGGATGCAATGCTTCAACTGTTTATTCCAAGGACAGTAACAGTCTTGTCCACCATTCCCAATCATACCCCATGTGTGTTCCACTCAAGTGCCCAGATACTCTCAACAGCAGTCAGGATCTAAGATAATCTACAATACATTAGAACGAATCCTATTTAACTTATATCATCAGGCAAGGTCTGAACCCAAGGTATTATGGGTGGCATTTTACCATGAGGGTCTCCAGAAAGATCACACACTGACTCAAGTAACTGCTGTTACTTTTAAAAGAAAAAAAAAAAAAAAAATCTAATTATTACCTAGGTTTATGCAGAGTACTACACATCTGCTGATACTATAGTAAGAGCTACTCCTGTAGCAGAAAAGAGCATGTACATATTACCATCCTTTCAAAACCAGCTTCAACTATCGCCTGCTTTATGACTGATTTTTTTAGCTACACCAGTTAATATTCTGATTTCTGCTAGTTATCAGCTTCACTTCTGTAATAGGCCTGAAGTAAGTTATAAGTAAAGTTGTTCCATGATGCTTCTAATGCAAGGTATCATAAAAACAACAATAAACCTAGCAAATGGATATTTTGCCCCAAAACAACTTTAAGAATCCTGTATACAGATAAAACTGGTGAAGAAACAATTGGGAGAACGGCCCACCAAAGAAAAATCGGCCCCCCGTTATCAAAGACAAATGCATACAAATAATAAGAGAGAGCATAACGTTTCCCTGCTTTTAGTCTGTAGCTGGTTTAAGAACTGCTGCACTCCCCTCTGGTACTGCTCATCCCAGAGAGAGTATCAAGAAACTCCAGCCTTCATTTTAGCTCCTTTCCCAAACAGATACAGCTTAATCTTGAGCTGATCTGCCCCATAAACAAGGAGACACCATTCATACTGCAGTTCACCTTTAGCCAGTTTCTGTAATTGGTTAAATAGAGTGGTATTACTACCTAGAAAGAAATGCTTTATACCCTTTCCTCTTCAAGGCACTGTTTCAAGTATAACCCGTACCAAAAATCATCAAAAGCCAATTTCCAAACTTTACAGTTGTTGCAGACCTAGGCCTCAGCTATCTTATGCAGTCTTTTTCCTTAGAAAAGGCCACCATTACATCCCAGCTATTTACTTGAAAGATAAGGTGACACACTTGGTCAAACCAGCTCAAGCGTTTCTTGTCATCAGAAAAATGTAAGCGCAGTAAGTGAACTTTACCCCTCCCCTTAACGATAAAAAAAATTTAAAAAAAATTAAAAAAGGCAAGAAAACTATTATTTTTCTGAAATTATTTCAGAACACTATACCCGCCACCACAGTGTAAAGCACAAGAATTAAGAGCGCTAGAGTGGCTACCACTTTAAGGTTGGGATCTTCTTTGCACAGGTCCTACGTGGCTTTGATCACATAGGCAGCAACACCCCAGTATCCACTGTTTCTCTACCCACTGCTTTGAAGTATCATCGCCAGTCAGGCAATATCGTGCTCCACTAACTATTGTTAGTTTAACAGCTGAAGTAAGTGACTTAGCAGGCAGTGAAGCAATTTTTTCAGAAGAATTAGTCTAATAAAGGGGGGATATATGGATGGACTTCAGAAATAAACACAATTTAAATACACAGGGACAGTATATATAGCATGGAGATTAAAGAAGCAGGAACAGAATCCTCCACTAGAGATGCTGGCTTGTTGGAATAGATCACCGTTCTGAAAGACCTCAGCTGTTTTCAGCTATGATACAGAACAGCCGGCACCCAACTTTTAGTGCAGGCATTCTTGCTGTCTCTTTCTGAACAGTTACATTTTCATTGTTGTTGTCATCTTCTTCAGATGTATCACAATTAGTAAAGTCAAAGGTGGCAGACAGAAAAAAGAGGGTCAAGTGTTCAATCTCATAAAAAAAAATGGCTCAGAGCTTTCGAAACAGTGGCCTGTGCTGAAGAGGCATTATCTCTTCGGTGGATGGCATAGTACAGCTGCAGGTAACCACAGGCTTTTTATCACAACAGAGTTGTTATTTTTTTAATTTTACAACCATAACCAAATGATCCTACCTAAGTGCCTGTGGCGTATTAAAATTTGGCCGCGACTCTGTGACATTATCTTCATCTTCTGGACCTTCATCTTCCATGTTTGAGAAACCCATCTCATCCTGAAACTGACAGCAAATGTGTAGCAAAACAGTCAGGAACAGAAAGCTCAAGTACTACATTTACCACCAACTGTCTTTAGCTAATAAAGCTCATGATGATCCTCTTAGCACAGACATTAATCTCTGCAGGGACTTAAGGAAGTTCCTATATACATTCCTTCCCAAGGCTAAAAATTACAATTTTATGGTAGGGCCCTTTGCACATAGTCAGCACTAAGCATCTTACAGAGACCACCGCTTTATGGCTTTAGAGATTTCATGTCAGATCTGAGAAAGATCTGTTCTTCAGTGCTATACCCAATTTATCACTTACTGTCTCAAACAGCTCCTCCATCAGTTCATTCACTTCCTTTTCTGCAAGTAAAATTAAAAAGAAGTATGAAGATTCCTTTGCCAAGAAACACTTCGCAATCCTGTCATAATATCAAGTCATTTAAGGAATCTCTCTTGCAAAGGGAAATCCTCCTCTTGCAAAGAGAGGACCAAGAAGGAAAGGCCGCTGACATTATATGCCTTTTTAATGCTGGGCCCCAAAAAACTTCAGCTGAGACTGTTTTGATTCAAAAATATCATATAAAAACTCATTTTCAGAATTAAATCTAAAGTTATGTTAACCTGTAATAAGACCTAAAACAAGTGTGCTTTATTGAGAAGATGAGAAGTGGTATGTTTATAGAACTAACTCGAAGACTGTAAGGACTTGGAGAAAATTTAATTACACTCAAGTCATAAGGCAAGCATTCAATTCTGAATTGGCTGAAGCTTTATGAAAGACTGTACTGTCACATGAGTATTATTCTTCAGTCTTTGCTATGGAGTAAAGTTGCATCTGATAGCACAGCAGCTCTGGCTAGATCCTTTCACGTATTCACAGAAAGCCAGCTTTGCATAAAAAAAGCTGTTCAAGTCAGTATGCAGATTTTTTTTTTTTTTTCAGTTAGCCTACGCTGCAAAATCTTTGCAACAAAACACTCACTTTTCAAAATGAATTACTAATCCTAACAAGCAGTGAGGTGGGATTCCCAAAGGACTTACTGGTAATTCTCACAGCACGATCATTTCTGTAGTCTTCTGTATCTGGTTCATCCAGATCTTCCAGGAAGTTGTACTCAGGGTCGTCATCATCATCTGCTTCATCTAATAAAAAGCATGTTTTGAAACGTCATTACTCTGCCCCAAGACCAATCAGTCACCAGGAGCAGAAGCACTTCATTTACTGCCTGACCTGGCACAAAGAGGGCTGGGATTACTGCTTGAAGTAACTGTATGTTCCTTTTCATGGAAGTGATATCAAGCCCACCCTCTTTTCAAACTGAGCTACTAGCATCCTTATGTGTAGCCATTCCCACTTAGAAAAGCTGGATTTATTCTCTGTGGCCTAAGTTTCACCTAAATTTAGAAAGAGTGAAGTAGTAGTATTTCAATTTGTGGTTTAAATTCAATTTGCACAACTGTAAGCAACTGGTAAATTCAGGACAAAAGGAAGTCAAGCCCCAAAGCTTGTTGTTGTTTCTTCTCGAAGAACAAAATAGTTGTTTCTACCAAAACAAGTCACGTCCCTAACAAGGAGCCTGACACACTAAGATAGATTCAGGTATATCAGTGCTGCCAGCTTCATGACACAGCACGATGGATTAAGGGCTGAAAGACATAACTTCCGCTTATGGTTGCCAGTTTCTGCATGTGCTGGCTAGTAAATATTTACAAGTGAGACACCTGAAGTTTAAAAACCCTCACAAATGGCCATGGAGAAGATGAGGAACGCTGATGGCATGCAAAACACATGCATATTACTAAACAAGATAACGGCTGCAGCCAAGAACATTATGTATAAATAGAAAGAAAAAGCTCCAGGCTTTCAATGTAACCCCCAATTCCAGTGGACAACAACAAACCATCTGTCATATACCTTCATTCTCCACATCGTCGTTCATGAGTCCTCCAAGCCACCTTTTCCATTCTTCATCATCTGCAGTATTGGGATCATACATATCAGGTGTGATATCTGGGGCTCGGAGCTCAGCCTCCAGCTGACCAAGAGGAACATCCTTCAGTGGTCTCTTAGATCGGGTTCGGAAGGCAATGAGGCTGTCTTCCAGAGACTGAAAGGTGAAGGAAAAGCACAACGGAATTACAATGTCTCTGCTTTTCTCAGTTTCTCCGGCAGCAGGGTTTTCAGCCCAGCCAAAAAAAGTCTAATACCAAAAATATTAGATTCCTGCCACAAAGAATCATTTAGTTTGGTAGTCCAAGAAAGCTAAACTTTCATTACTCTCGCTATTAAATGGCTATTGTTTATAAATATATTATCATTCATTTATCTCATGCCAAACTCTTATCTGCTACCGAGGAAGCAATCTCCACTTGCAATATTTGATTCTTTCACATATGTTTTACTCTGTTTGCCCTCTTCATTATCTGAAATTAATCCTGAGCAGCAGCACAGGACCGTCTCTTCATGACTCCTCACTCTTGTACAGTAACACAGATCAGTAATATTTTCCTCATTATTAATATGAAACAGTGGTTCTCTTTACAACCAAGCTTCCTCAAGTGTTAATGGTATACTTGTCTGCAAAACACAACTAAGCTGACAGGGTATCTTTCAAAAGGAAAAATATTTTAATTAGTTATGTAAATGTCATAGAATTACATTTAACAGTCAAAACAATGGCAGTGAGACACTTATGAGCATAAATAGCGTAGTTACAATACAAGAAACTAAAAGCGTATGTTACTAACAACACTTTACTAACAGCTACCTCTATTCTCTCACAGAGCTAGCATCCTACACACTATGGAGATTCAACTTATTATTTCAAGTTACAAAAGCAGAGCAGAATGAAGTAAAAGTAACAGCAGAGAACACCAGAAAGCTACCTCCTTTCTAACAAATTTTACTCAAACTAAACCCACGCTATTATCGCAACCCCAAAACCAGTACCTGGTAAGAATCCATGCATACTGGGCTTGACGCCAATTCTTCATCCACCGCATGCAGCTTCTCCATGAATGTGCTGTCTTTGTTTTGCTTTGGTTTAGGAGGTGGTGGAGGTCCCATGGGAACTACTTCAGCGCTAATATGTCTAACAACAGGTGTAGTAACCTTCTCCATCTAATTAAAAAGGCCTTTGTGTTAAAAGGTTTTATTTAGAACATAAATTTCCAAGGACAGAATAAGTCTCTTTTTCTGCTTGACCAGAGTCTAGCACAATAGAAATGAGAGAAATGCTTCACAGAAGGAAATGGATTCTTCATATTACACTGGCTTTGATTTTCAGAAAGCGCAAATAAATTTACTATTCAAAAGACTTGCAGGAAAGGAGACATTTGGAAGATCTGCGTATCAGTCTCAACGTTACTAGAGCTGATAAACCTGACCACTAGTAATTGTGGCACACTCCCAACCCTCCCAAAAACAAACCCATGGTGCGCGGAACATGGAAATATCAATACGTTATTGCTCTTTCTCCGATTCCAGTGTCAGTGGTCAGTTCTCAGTCGCTTTCTCATTCTTGTCTGCTGATACTCAACTCTATCACACCGTACATACTCCTTCTACTGATTTGACAGTGCATACAGTCACCACAAATACCTTTATGCTTTTATCAAAATCACTTTCTCCTCCTAAGCCAAGCACAGAAAGCAATTCTCCTGCACTCTTCTCAAAAATAATGAGAAAAATAATCATTATCTGAAGAAGAGCCGATTGTTTCCATTGCCAGTGCTTTTTTAAGTACTCGTGTTTATTTTAGATTAAGCTCTTTCTGGAAGGGTTGCACTTCACTGCTTATGCAGGAACCATTGCAGTGGGACCCTAAAGCCACATAGCACCTGTAATGTCACCACAACTTTAAGCAATAATACGTATTTCTGCTTTTGCATTAATAATTTAGGAATAATGACTGAAAGTTGTTTCTAAAGAAAGCAAAAACTCTCTTGCAAGTTTACCTCGCAGAGTGTCCCTCCCTCTTCATCAGATGATCGCCTTGTCCTAGATCGTTTTGCTCCCCGAGGAGAAGAAGCAGTGCTCTCTACATCACTTTCCAGTAAGCTCTATAGCACAAAAGATGCAGAATGCAATCAAACAATCATGCCACAATCAAACACTGCTTCAACTAATATTTCAAAGACTCTTTTTTAGCCAAATAAATAATATAGCGTTGAAGAAAGATTACTAGAAGGTCTGGGACAACTTACAAGTTTTCATGTGTTAAAATAAAGAGAGCCTTCTACTGACTCAAACATGCAGACAACTCCATGGTGAACAGAACAGATCTTTGTACAAGTTGCATTTACCTCTTCTGCAGTCTCATCCTCATCCTCATCATCAGGCTGGTATTCTTCATCAGATGAATCATCTTCCTCAAGAGGAATGTCCACAAACTGAGGGGGCTGCAACAGAACAGAAGAAAGGTGACAGCTTTTTACAGGCAAGATAAAGAGCTGCGCTCTAATGGTGCACTATCAGATCAAAGATTTCTAACGGAGGATATACCCTGAAGCTCAGAAAGGAAGGCGACTACTGAAGAAGGCTGAAGAAACCAAAGAAATTACTAAAGTAAGATTAGTAAAGCAAAGTAAGTGGTTTGAAAAGGTGCAAGAACGGGCACAAATGATTTAGCATTTATATGATGGAAACACTGCGTGAGCAGACACTATCTCAAAGACATGTTTCTAATACCTGAATGGCCATTCACTCCCGCTACGCTGCTGAATCCTGCCTACACCTAGATAACAAATCTTTTGGAGCAGGCAGAGCTCAGGAAAAAAACTGAGATCAGGCCATATTTCCAGGCAGTCCTACAGTGTATAAAACAGTCCCGGGGAGGAGCACCTCGGAACATGAGGCCTGAGCAGCGGCATTCGCTATCAGGAGTTTCATCCAGGTAGAGGCTGCTGCAGTACCAACATGGGAAGCTGGACCACTCAGCAGAAAAGACGTCCCTATAGCATGTCATCACCTCATCATGTTCTGTCTGCCCCTGAAGGCAGCTCTTTCGGGCCCTCTGTGCACCTGCTGCTATGTTAACTGCTTTGTTCTGCCTTGCATACCCTGTTTGCAACGCTCCTGGTCACCAATACTCCCAACGTGCTAGACACGAGTCTGCTCCACCCCTCCAAAAGAGTCCTTGCTCAGCAGGGTGCCTCTAGTATGGTCTCCCATTTCCCAGCAGTAGTTCACTTACCTTCACCTCATTTGCCTTCTTAATTGGAGAAATATTCCATGTTGGAATCACCTAAAGATAGCAAAAACAATGTAACTGTCCCTGAAAAGCACGGTGTTGCCCAGCTTAGACAATCTATTAAATCAAATGAGTACTTGAGCTTAAGGCCTTGTTCTCCAAAGTAGCCAAGTAACAACAGACTTCAAACAGAGGCTTTCTAAACTGCCCACGTGATCTCTACAGGCAGTAACTTTAGTATAATGGATACTGTCAATTCACTGCATTTTCTAAGTCTGACCTGGTTCTATTCTGCTTATCTAAAATTAATTCTTTTTTACATTGTTTTAACTTTTTTTTTTTTCATTTTAAGAATAAATCACATAAAAGCACACTTCGCACTTCTTTTAGAAGACCCAACAATCAAAACCATTCGGGTAGAGGGAGGGTGCAACAGTAAAAGCAGATGACATACTTACCACTCCTTTCTCCACAACTTCCTTCAGTTTGGAACGAGTCATTTTGGGCTCCTGAGAGTTTAAAACAAGACAACAGCAACCTATTCAGCTATTTTCCTTAACTGCAAACTTTTCCCCAGCAACTCTTTACTACAAGACTTTTCTCTTTTTTTAAATTCATTACCTTTTAGACATGATCAGAGTGACATCAAAAATAACCCCTCTTAATTCTGTTTCATAATTTACACTCATACACAGACACTACTCACTTCATCCAGGTGGCAAATCTGGTAATGAAATGTAAATTATGGCACTACCTATTCTACCTCTTCTCTCCAAACCACGTCATGGACCAAGAAGATAGACTGGTGAAGGTATCGTGCATTTGGAACAACTGAAAAACCAAGCTGAAAAAGCTTTTTACTTACAAACAGAGGTATATCTTCTGTCTCACTGATGGCTGCTTTCATCATGGCAACCACATGCTCATTTGTGATCACTTCCTACAGGAACACACAAAAAAGTATCCCTTACATTCTGTTTGTTAAAAAGAAACAGACTTAAGGTTAAAATAAACTAGTTGGAAACATGATGGAGAAATATTCAGTGTACAATATACTTTGTAATTACACTATAATAAAAAAGATTGTTCAGTGATCGGACAAGAAAATATAAAGTAAGCACAGCAGTGATAAAAACAGTTGCACCACATTCTCTGTGAATGCTCCACGGAATACATTTCCAGCAGAAGGAAAGAAAATAGTCGAAACAAAAGCCCACGCCAGTTTCCTTTCCCTTGTGTCATGTAATCAGTAAAACGTGCCGATCCCAGCCACATGAGAAATGCCGCTATGAAGCTGCAACAGAAAACTTAAATCCTTAAGCACTCACAGGCTTCCAAAATAGCAAGGGTCTAATTCTCTAGAGAAAGTATGTAATAATCTACTCTTTGAAACATTGTGCTACATCATTTCAGAAAACATTGTATATATTTAAAAGAAATAGGGGAAGGCAGAAGAGACCCAGTATCTGCGACTACATTTTCTGAATGCCACCATAAGGTTCCAGGGAAGGTAGGCGACTGTGAGATATTTACAGCCCTTCCACAGGGCCATGTGACAGAGAAAGGCATTAATTTATGGCACTTGCACAAAATCAGCTGGTGAACCTGCCCGAAAGAATCATGGCAGTCTCCAGTTTGTTTGCCACAGGGATGGCAAGAAGGGAAAGTATCTGAGATCACCTGGATTAGAACACCACTAGCTGCAGGGAAAGAAAAAAAAAAAAAAGCATAATGTTTGATCCTGTGGGAAAATAAATACTATTGCTCTCCAAACCCTGCTCATGGGATAAACTGAATTCACCTAATATAAGTGTAGAATTAGAGTTTCACTACACAGCCGTGACAGCACAGACACTCTTCTTGCAGTTCCTTTCTAACTGGAAGTTGTGTGATGGACTAAAAGGTTGGCTGGGGTCATTAACTAAGAGTAATGCATTTCTGTCAGCACCACTAGAATTCCGTCAGGACTCTATCATGAAACAGTTCACTCAAAACAAGAAACAGTGAGTTCACAGTTTACATCTCCTCACCTGGAACCAGAAGTATGCATTTTAGTTCAATTACTCCTGCTACTGCTATTACGGTACAGTAAAACAGACCCATTCGCCATTGTAAATAAATGGAAGTCAGGGATCAATACCTACTAACAAAGCCAGGTCTAGGTAACTTACACGTACACCACATGATTCTCTCTTTATAGCTTTTTATAGGAGAGATTAGGATGTGGGTGCCTACCAAGTCTTCCTTGTTCCTGAAATCAAGTGCTACCATTAGTGCTATACTGATGTCTAGACTGCACTTTCTTAAAAAGCTGGGCACTTCTCCGTTCCCTGTCATAGTCCCACCGCACTCACATGCAGAATGTTTCGCACGTTGACAACTGTCAGGTTATGTTGTTTAGCTCCATCTTCTAAGGTGCGATCAAGGGTATCATCTAGCTTGATGTCACAAGACAAAGATCCTTCCGCTTCTTGACTTTTCCCTTCTCTTTTCCGTTTGGTTGCCTTCCTCCTCCTCTTCCTTCTCTCAATATCCTCTCCATCTTGCTCCTCTGAAAATTAATAAAAATGGAATCTAAAAATTCAGGTACTTCACATTCAGCACATTCTGACAGTATGAATTTAAAAAGCTAGAATTCTGCAGATACTGAAGTGGCAGCAGCTTTCCAACAGCTGGTAAGGAATTCACCCAAATGGAAATGGCCATAAGAACTAAAAACAGTCTTCTGAATGATGGATTCAAATTCTGCAGGACCTGAGTGAGTCACATTAGTCAAGCAAATAAAGGTTATGTATTTGCCATCTCTATTAGATTGGTTCTACAGAATGGTCTCAGCAGCCTTTTTACGCCTTTTCCAGAAGGAGGTGTTTTAAGTATGCCATCAAGATTAAAACAGTGCAAAACTCCAGGCACCATACAGCAAGAGCAGGTTACAGTTTCCAGGACTTAAAGCGTTTCCCAAGTGGCGCTGTTTTGCTGACTCAGGGAAATGAAAGAATCGTACCCTCCTCTGAAGGAAAGCAGCGTTTTTAGTAACCGAAAATTGCAGAGATCAGCTCCAGCAAGTTTCACTTGGATGAAGTGAACTTCATCCACAGGATGAAAACTTCAAAAAACGTTGCACCTAAACAGCTCCTGCCGTGGTGTACACAATTCCAGAGTTCTGCGTCTACTGTATCAAGTCACAGGTCTGTTCCTTGCACAAAGCTTACCCAATGGAATAAACAGCCCCAAATCCTCATTTTCCTCATCAGTCTGCTGGGGCCACTCACCAGCTCTGGTGTTCTTCAGTGGCTTCATCACGGTAGGATTTCTAACAGCCAGCTGCAAAGAACTTCTCACTGGAGACTCCTGCACTGCAGATTGGTTTTCAGTCAGATACTGATCTCTCTGCGAATTCACTTCCACCTCCGTATACAGCTTAGGCATTTTCCCTGTAAACAGTATACACTAAGTTGTAGTCAGATATGCCATACGGAAACAGCTGAGCAAGGTTAAGAGGCCGCTGCAATTACAAAAGCTTATCGTGACCCATTCAAATCTGTTAAACCAACTGCACAGGTCTAACCCGGCCTGTGAAAGTGATCCAGATACACTGAACACTGCAGCAGCAGTCCCATCCTGCTGGCAACAAATCCAGGCGAAGAGATCCCCACCTCCGCCTATTTCAGTCTTGCTCCTTCCACCATCAGTTTTGCACAGCTACGCTCAAAACCGTTCCTGTCAAATGATCCAATCACAAAAAACTGATGATTTGTTTAAAACATGTTTGTACTCCTTGTTGTATAAATGCAACTGCAACACCAGAAATCGACAGCTAGGGGCAAGCACTCCTTCACC
Organism: Gymnogyps californianus; assembly: GCF_018139145.2. Classification (NCBI taxonomy): domain Eukaryota; kingdom Metazoa; phylum Chordata; class Aves; order Accipitriformes; family Cathartidae; genus Gymnogyps; species Gymnogyps californianus. The sequence goes on along the minus strand of NC_059499.1, from coordinate 206,554 downwards.
CAGACAGGTTATTCACAGCTAGAACACCACAGTTGACTGCAACCTTAGGATGCAGTTTCACAGCCACCTTGGGCCAATTTAAAACCACGTTACTGCTGACAGGGGTGGCTACGTACCCTTCCTGCTCCTATTTTGCGCAGTCCTAGAAATTACACAGGCCTCGAAAACAACCGTGAACCGACCCCTGTTCCACTTTCTTGCAACACAAAATCAGCTTTCAGTCAAATCAGTGAGCTAATCACAGCAGCACGAGAACCAGAGACAAGACTTTTCACAAGGAAACAAGGAAGCGCTGTCCCTCTTTGCTGCAGCCTGTAGTCAGATGGGCTTACAATGATTATTAAAAAACAGCTCAAACCTGAAGTTTCATGAACACCCTAAGCCAGTATGAAAACACACTGTCACCCAATAAAACCAGCTCCTCGACACCGCAACAGCTGCTGCTCTGGGCTGGCACAGCTATTTGTGTAGCTGCGCAGAAAATCAGATCAGGGAGTTGATCCAGATGGAGAGGAAAAAACGACGACACCCCCACACTTCCCACACACCCCCACTTTTTTTTTTTTTTTGCCAGATCAACTCTCCAATCTCATTGAGCTCAGAGACAAAAACGTATACCAGAAGAGAAAAAGAATAGGACGGGCAATTTGCGGAAAGAGGGAACAACCACTTATTTCAGTAGGCTTAAAGATGACTGGAGATACAAAACGAGCATCAGTTTGATAGTGAGTACCTCTCGTCTCCCTCACGAGTCACACATCACACTTTCACTGAGTGAACCTCAGAGCAAGCAAAGCTCACCTGGGCTTTTTACACAAACTTCCAAAATACCTACATTCCACAACAAATTTGTAACTTGATATTAACACAAGTTCTACTTGCATCAGTTCTCGTAAAGGATCACAGCAGAGCCCCATACAAGTGCCCCTCTAGACTACTTTTCCAAATGCTTAGAAGAATTATCTTCTGAGAATGAAAGCAAATGCGGACAAAAAACTCTGAAAACCAGTATTTTTGGAAGAAGCAGCAGCTTTCACTTTTGCCAGTCTCACAACTCACTAGCCAAACATTTGTTTTTAAAAACTAAACGCAAGGTGACCGTTCCAAATCAAAGCCTGGATTTACAAAGACTTCTCTAAAGACTAGCTGAAAGTAACATATCCTGCACCATGTAAAACCTGTGAAAAACGTCTATGAAAGTTAGTGTTAGGACTGATCGCTATTACAGTCCATAAAAGATTAAACACAGGGGCAAGACCGGGAAAATGCGTTCAAGTTCGTAAAACTAGGTATTTTAGGTTGGAAATTCAAAAAAACCCGCAACTTCTAAAGCGCGTGGTGTTTGGCAGTGCTAGAGGCAAGCAGCTTAAGTTCTCCACTAGTTTTCTAATGTTTTAAGGGAGAAAACCCCCCGAACTTTGAAAACGGGATGCCTGCTAACCTGTAATACTTCAGAGAAAAAAAAGACACCACAAAAACCAAGCACGCAAAGGAGAAGCTTTATATAAACACGCCTATGCAGCTCTCCCTCAGCTGACCCCGGCGATGAGCAGAGCTCACAGGACCGAGCCCACACCGGCAGCCGGCAGGAGCTGGGCCGGCAACCGGCGTGTGGAGAACCACCGAGCGCCCCGTAACACACACCGGGGCGGGCAGCGCACGCATTTACCTTCCGCCACCGCTTCGGGACTCCTGAGGCCCTCGGGGAGCTGGGCGGCAGCGCAGGCCTCCTTCGCGCCCGGCGCTTCCTGACCGGAGCCCGGGGCCGCCCTGGCGGGGGGCCTCTTCCCGCCCTTCAGCGAGGCCTCCCCGGGCCCCCTCCACACGACCGGGCCGGAGGAGGGCGGCCCGCCGGCTCGGGCCGCCGGCGCGAGTTTGGCGGAGGAGCCGCCATCGGCAGCGCCCGCCGAGCAGGAGCCGCCGGCGCCGGGCAGCTCCCCGCCCTCCCCGGCGCCGCCGCGGTCCCGCGGGCTCTGCGGCCCCACCACCGCCGCTCTCCTCTTCTTGCAGGGCAGCATCTTCAGCGAGAGCGACATCCCGGCCACCACCTGGAAGACAGGAAAGCGGCTGGCCGCGGGGCAGCAGCAGCACCGCCGCCCGAGCCCGGGCCCCGCCGCCCCGTCCCGCTCGCTCCGCAGGAACCGGAAGCGCCGCGGGGCCCGCCCGCCGCGCAGGCGCCGCGCCGCCATGTTGGCCGGGCGCGGAGCGAGCCGCCGCCATGTTGGCGGCGAGCGGGCCGCCAGCCCCGCCGTGACGACGACGACGCCGGGCGGCGGGGGCGGCGAGCGCGGCCGCCGCCATCTTTGCTGGGCGACGCCGCCGGGCGCCGCGCCCGCTGCCTAGCTCCGGGGCGCCCCCCCCCCCCCCCGCCACCTCTGCCGCCGCCTCGGAGGGTCTTCCCGTGGGGGAGGGAGGGCCTGCCCAGTACTGCTGCCCGCGCTCCCCGGCGGAGCCCGTCGGCCCCGGCGCCGTCCCCTCACGGCGGGAGCGGGGTCACTGGCCCCGCGAGCTCACGCACACGCCCCGCTGCCCCCCGGCTCCTCGCCCGGAGGCGCGGCCGGAGCCCCGACACTTGCCGAGTCACCGCCGGGCGGCTGCGGGGCGGGGCCGGCCGCCGGCTGGCGCGGGGAGGGGCGGGCCGGGCCGCCGGGCGGGGCCTGCGCCGCATCGGGACCAGTCGGCAGCTCCTGCATCCCGGGCTTGCGAGCATCCTCCGGGCGGGGGCCGGCACCGCGGCGCCTCCGCACCGGGCTCCGCATCCCGGCTGCCCCGGCCTAAGCTGGGCCATGGCGGAGATCACCAGTGTCCACCCCGGCTTCGGTGAGTGGGGGCCGGGCCGCGCAGAGGGCCCCTTCCTCCGCCCCGGGAGCGCCCAAGGCGAGGCCCCGCGCGGCGCCCGCTGCCCCGAGGCCGGGCCCCGCGCGGCGCCATCGGCCCCGCTCGCTGCGCCGAGACGAGCCGCGCCGGCACCGTCCCCCTCCGCCCCCGCGGGCCGGTCGTCCTCCCCCCCGGCGGCAGCCAACACCCACCGCTCGCCGCCGGCAGCTGGGGCGGTGCCAGCGCTCGCCCCCGGAGCCGCCGCGGGAGCGGGGCCGCGGCTCGGCCCGGCCCGGCCCGGCCGTCGGCAGCGGAGCCCGGGCCCGCGGGGAGCAGGTGCGCGGCCGGGCCGGGCGGCCCCCCGCCGCATGACGTGATGTCTGTGCCGGGCCGCGCCGCGCCCCGGCCTTTGTTCGCGCCTCCCCGGGGGCCGGGGCGGCTGCGGCACCGGCACCGGCGGCCCGACAAGGCGGGGCCTGCCGAGGCGGCCTGGCAGCCGGGAGAGGGGGGGGGTCTGCGGGCGGGGGCGCGGGCCCCCGAATGGAGGGGGGCGGCGGCGGCGGCGGGGGGGGGGACGCGACGCGGGCCTCCGGGCCGGGGGTGCGGGGCGGGGTGGGGGGGGTGCAGCGGGGGCGTCACGCCGCCCTCCGGGCCGGGTGGCGGGGCGGGGGGCAAAGCCGGCCCGGGGCGCTGGCCGGGCCCCGGTGGAATCGGGAGCCGGTCCCGGGGCTGCCGGGAGCGCCTCGGTGGCGATGGAGAAACTACGAAGCCTGCTAAATCATCAGGGGCGAAGCGGGCCGAAGCCGTGGCTGCGTGGCCGCCGTCCAGCCCGGGCACGGACATGGCGCGGCTCCCTGGGTCGCAGGCGAAATAATTCTCCCGAGTCAGTACTCGCCAATTTTTAAGATGCTGTTTTTCTGTAGTCCAGTGGGTGACAAGGGCTGGTACCGCAGCGTTGGGCGTCTGTGTCGGTTGGGTTGCTCCAGTGCTGAAGGTTCAGACTGCTGCCTCTTTCTGTCCTCCAGCCATTGACTGACCTTCCCCTCAGACCATAAGGCCCCGTAGTTAAAGCACAGTTACTACGTTTCCTTTACATTCTGAAGTACTTAGTAATAATTCTCCATACTGTATCATTTATCTGATGTGCAACGTTTCTACTTACCTTTAACGTTCTGTGTTTCCTGGAATCCAAGAGCCACGTGCTGTCGTAATTGAACTGTTGGCCGCCATTAGGGTGTAATTAGCAAACATCAGTTTTGAAAGGAAGTTTTCAATGATTTTTCATTACTTGAAATATAATTCCGTATCCAAAAAAGTTGGTTTTGTTTCAGTTAAATCAGAACAAAGATCTCTTCTACGAAGTTTGAATAAAAAAGCACGGTTCTGCTCTTTTTGAGAGAGGAGACAGGCTGCGGTGCCATTTAAAATGGACATTGTGCATAGCGAAGTGCTTTGAATGTTGCAGAAGCTGAACTAAAATTGGTTTTAGGCAGCTTTACATCAGTGTAGTTTTCAACTGTAAGGAATTACGGAGACAGGACTAATGAATGTATGGAATGATTACCTAAGTAGGAGTCTTCAGCCAGGAAGAGGGCTGTCACAAGCAGCACAGAGGAGGGAACGATCGCTCCCTGTTTCTTCTAACGCAAGAACAGGCGTCAAACGAAACGAGGTGGGACGGGCTCGAAATAAAAGCCCTTGTTTTCTCATGCCACGTAATTAAGCTGAGAAACTCTTTGCCGCAGAACATTATGGGAGCCAAATTTAAGAGTTAAGATAATTCGATGGAAGAAAGATCACAAAGACTTAGTTGGTGCTTTCTAGCATGACTGCTGGTTGCTGCTTCTAAAATTGTCCCATCAGATCTGCAGGAAATGAAGGTAGAAGAGCTGATTCTGTGAAGACACAATAGAAACAAAACACACACACACACAAAAAAGAGATCAGAATAAGAAAGGAGTTTCAGCATTTGTCCTTTTTTGCATATCCACTGAAGCTTTTAATATCGGTATATGGCTGAGTTGTATTCAAATTCGCTGTTAAAGACCACTTGCCTCATTTCAAAGAGGGAACATTAAGTAACAAAATAAAGTTTTTTTTGGGGGGTGTTTTGTTAACATTATGAATTCTTTTTGTTTTAGTTAATTCAATCCAAGGCTATACTTGCAGTGGGGCCAGAGACAGATTTATCTGTGAAGTTGGTCACCATTGCAAAAGACTTCCAGTTTCAGTCTGGGAAGGCTTCTGTCTAACCAAAAGTGATTTTGTTATTTTTGCAAAAAGGAGACTTATTCTCTCGAAAATCACAGTTTTCCCTGAGCCTATCAGATATTCAGATTATAGTCTGGCAGTCTTGTCTTCTTGCCTGTTAACCTCAATAAATAGTAATGTGGAAAGAACAGAGAAAACACAAAATCAAGGTGCTCTCTATAGTTTCAGGTATGAGGTTAGAAGATTATTTTCTCCTGTTTATGGTACAGAATGACGATAGGAAAATCAGAGAAGCCTACCTTTTTACTAGCTGTTCCATTTAGCTATTGCCATGATTGTCATGACAATGATTTTTGGTTTTCCCTTTTACTATGGAAGCAGTTTGTACAACTTGTAAAGAAAGAGACATGGGGCTAGAGGTTTTTTTTGTTTGCGTGCTTCCAAAAAAAAAAAAAAATTGCTTTAATGATGATTAAACCAGTAATACCATAATAAGTTATAAGAAGAGCCTGGCTCTACCTTCCCTATAGCCTCCCACCAAGAAACTGAAGACAGCAAAAAGATCTCTCCCTTTTCCTTCCCTTTTAAGACTGAACAAACCCTGCTCTTTTGGTCTCTCCTCATCTTCCATCTGCTCTCCATTCTCCATTCGCTCCAACTTTTTAATCGTCGTGGTGGCCCTTGACTGGAATTGCTTGAGGATGTCAATATAATGTACTGGGGAGCTCAACACTACTGGTTTCATTCTGTGTCTTGGTAATACTTCTCCAAAGTCAACCATTATAAATAGAAAATAACTAGCATGGTTGCTAAAAATTAACGCGGTGCTTTTTTATTCTGGCTTGTCATTACTGAAGAACATAGTTGACAAATTCTAGAAAATATCAAATAATCCCTAAATCCAAATACAGGATTTTCTGCCCATTGTTTTTGGACATTGGATTTCCACATGAAATTTTGTGCCTACCATTGGCCCTGTATCTGCCGTAAGAGGCTAGGACAAAATAATCAACCGTTTCAGGCCAAAGTGATTTTTTAAAAATTGTTAATAAAGGATAACGCCAGATCCAGTGTTATGGCTATATTTATTACTCCCTTTCTGTTGTTAAAATAGAATTGTGTAATGTTTCTGAACAGGGCATTAAAAAAAAAAAAAAAAGCGCTTTCTGCAAATCAAGAAACCGTATTCCTGTGGAGCTGTGGAGATGCCGGTAATGCAGGAGCTTGATTTGGCAAGATAAGGCAACCAACTGTTTGAGATTCTTAGCACGTAAAACATAGGGCAAGCATGCCTTAGGAGTGTAAAACGTTTCCCACGTGGGAAAATATAAATTAAAGGAAGTAATTTTTTATTCTGGGGAAGCTTTGATACCAAGATCATTGAATTAAGAACAACACACTAGTACCGTATAGCTCTCCATCCAGAAGTGCTTGGCCCCGTGGGGGCACGGCCACCCCAAAGGTACAAGCTCCTTCCTGACTGCCTTGTCTTCTCTGCAGATGTCTCTCCAGTTGTGGCAGGCCTCATTGGTGCTACTGTCCTTGTGGTTTCTGTCTCAGTAACAGTTTTTGTGTGGACATGCTGTCACCAGCAAGCAGAAAAGAAGCACAAAACCCCACCGTATAAATTCATTCACATGTTGAAAGGCATCAGTATCTATCCGGAGACCTTGAGTAACAAGAAGAAAATTAACCGAATCCGGAGAGACAAGAACGGCACTCCTAAGGAGACTGGAAGGGGAAACCTCTTGGTGGATGCTGCTGAATCTGGTTTAGTAGGCTCCGATAAGGCTCCAGATGGGCCAAATGCAGCCCCCCACGTCGACCAGCTCCCGATAAAAGTAGATTATGGAGATGAACTAAGTCCAGATCAAAGCCTCACTCCGGGAGGAAGTAAAACCTCCTCCCCATCTTCTCCAGGGGATGACGTCATGTTGGGTGAACTGACTTTCTCAGTGGACTACAACTTCCCTAAAAAAGCGCTGGTAGTTACCATTCAGGAGGCCCACGGGCTGCCAGTGATGGATGAGCACACTCAGAGCTCTGACCCTTACATCAAGATGACAATTCTTCCAGATAAAAGGCATCGAGTGAAGACTCGTGTACTTCGCAAGACGCTAGACCCAGTCTTTGATGAAACTTTCACCTTCTATGGGATCCCGTACAGCCAGCTCCAGGATTTGGTGCTTCACTTCCTCGTGTTGAGCTTCGATCGCTTTTCTCGAGATGATGTTATTGGAGAGGTCATGGTGCCCCTTGCAGGGGTGGATCCAAGCACTGGAAAGGTTCAGCTGACCAGGGAGATCCTCAAAAGGAACATACAAGTAAGTCGCTTCATCTAGTGTGACACAAGACTCCTTTCATTGTATTTGATCCCGGTTCTTTTGATCCAGGAGCCTCTGTGGTCTAATAAGCAGGAATACCGCAAATCCTTAACCATGAACCCCATTTTTCCACAGATACATATTACTGGTATTATATGGCTGTGCTCTTTTAGTTAGACGTTTCTCTGCTGTGTGGTTCTGGCGATTTGATAAGGCATGGTCACTGTTTAGGCATAGAAATGAGGAATGTTATAATGGATGATGCTAAGAAAAAAGGCAAAGTCCCCACCTCAAAGTAAGCGCTGCTGAGGTAACGGGACATTCATCTGCAAAGACAAACCTCACTTGGAGAGGGAGGTTTGTCTGGTCTGACCATTTTAGACGCCTATACTTGTAATTATCTACATCTGAATTGTTACTGTAAGCCGTAATTAAGTGGGAATACATCAATATAGTCAGCGGAGTCTGACGTAATTCCTCTTGTCCTGGAGCAGACATCTAAATCAGCTCAGATGAATCCCACCCTAGATGACTATTTTTTTTCTCACTTGAGAACAAAGTGTGTCTCAGATGGTTTTGTCAAATGTAGACATCTAAAATTTTAGGTGAAATGAATCCTACTCTTAGTGTCTAGTGCTGTAAACGGCAAAGATGAGCAATCCATAAAAGATATTAAAGCTTACATTGGGGAAGATGTCTTCTGTCCTCAGAAAATACACTAAGGTAGGAGGACGAGGTGGTTCTTAAGATTTTTATTTTCTTGCTTAGTTTAGTGTTGCTACCCATCCTCCAGGTTCAATAGAAAAAGGCATTTGGGCTTACTTACTGCCTTAACACTTTGGAAATTGTTGCTGGGCTCTATAAAATACTTCATTGCATCCTCGAGTGGCAGTATTTTACTTGAAAAGTTTTTTCTGCTATATGGGGCATTTAAAAAAAGAAAAAAAAAAAAGTTAAGTTATTTAAAGGAGACTCTATGTCAATGACCCAAAACAAACCAAAAGAATCCCAGCAAAACCAGAGTTCTGGTAATTACTTTGCTTTTCTTAGGTTCTTGGGACGCTTTACATTATAATAAAACAAGTGGCTGTTTAGGTTCTTTTAATAGTATTCTTTTCAGTGCATTGACCGTATCTCTCAGAAGCAATAGATTAAAAATAGAGAAAAAAGGTCACGCTAAACAAAAATAGATTTAATCAAGGATGCAAATTATTTAACATTTATTAGTAATCAAAAGTAGATTTGCCTTGGTGTCAAGTGTGCATTCTTGAAAATCTACATAGTTCCACAATGTCAAAACAGCCGTTACCGAACAAAATTTTCAATGTCAGGAAGTTTCAAAATCGGGAATACAGAATTGCATTTAAAACCCAGTAAATTATTGCACTGATCCAAGCCAGCAAAGGTGTACATCCCATCCTAATGAACGTTCCCAATAATTTCTAACAGACGATCTAAGAATGCAAATTACTTTGAAGTAACTGCATTAAATTACTTCAGACCAAAAGAACACCAAAACTCTAACAGCATACACCCCACCCCCCAGTGCTCTCTCTGGCTGTTGTATTCTGGTGTATCCGAGGAGCCAAAGTTCTGCACATTTCCCTTCCAGGGCCAGGAACTTGCTCATATATTTACTCTCCTCCCAAAATTTTGCATAAGCAGCAACAGCCTTCGTTCCTTGCATTTGAAAAACTTGTCTGAAACACACAGGAACTGCTCAAATAAAAAGAAACCACCAAAATGATAATGAGCATTTTCCGTGTTGAAGTTTACACACACAATTTTTTCCTGCTAAGCTGAATAACAGCAGTTGAAAGAACAGCTTCACCTCTTGGGTGACCCCCAGAGCATTTAGTGTGACATTTACTGTAGCGCTTCACCAGTTTGAAGTGAGAAAAATCCCTTCATTTGGGGACGCCTCCACACCTTTGCTCTGCCGGGTTAGCAGTACCAGACAGCGATGGGGGCAGGAGGAGGGCAAGGTACCGAGAGTCAAAACCTTCAGCAGGCAGCTATTCGAGTCGTTGCAATAGCTCTGCTATCGGTGCGTTACTGACACCGCAGAATTTCATCCCCATTGCTAATACTGTTTGCCTTGATAGCAAATAAACTTAATCTAAATTAGTGCCATCTCAATGAAAGTTAATGAACGCCATCTGGAATCCAAAACTAATTATCTTAATATTATGTTACTCTTCGAAAGGATACACAGCAAGTTTAACTGAGTAGATCTGTTTTTATCTTCTTTTATCTTCATCCTGTACCTTTGCAGACTAAACGGATGGTGAAACTGTCACAGCATACCTAAAGAACTTGAGGTCCTTGGCCATCGAAGCTCCACCAAAAGTCAATGAAACTTAAGCTCCTCAAACCCACAGACGCCTCTAGTAGCAGACCTCAGAAGGCAGCCACAGCCGCTGTTCTCTCAGAAGGTGCCCACCAGGTTTGCCCTCAGGGAAACGCAGAATTCAAGGGGAGAGGCTGTAGTGATGCTTACTGTGCTCAGCAGGCGTAGGCTGAGCAGCACAGGATGATTTACCTTACGCCACTCGCTCCTTCTCCCAGAGGCTCCATCTGCCTGAGGCACTTAAAACGGCCTGCATTGAATTTCCCAACTTTTTAGGCATTTAGCACAGGGAAAGGCAATTCTGGTGACCTCCAACATTTGCCCCTTGTATAAGACCATCTTGTCCTAACAAGTTCTTTCTGTTTCTTTTTCACAGAAATGCATTAGCAGAGGGGAGCTGCAAGTCTCCTTGTCTTACCAGCCTGTGGCGCAGAGAATGACTGTTGTGGTGCTGAAAGCCAGACACTTGCCAAAGATGGACATCACTGGCCTCTCAGGTAGAAGCTATTTTCTCCAGCTCTAAACGTGTAGGAAAAAAAATCTCCAGGTTCACTTTCAGATCTTTTCACCTGTCTTAGCTGAAGATTTTCTTTTTGCACGCTTTTCCTCAAACTGTTTCTAAGGGCGATGGATCCCTACGAGCGATCCATCACTCACCAACAGATGGTTATACAAACAAGACCAAATCCTTCCTACCGCGAGACCAACAGTTACATCTTTCTGGCATCACCTGGTTTGTTTATGAAGACAGTATTTTCCAAATTCAGCAGATCTCCATGTTGCTTTTGGCCAGACTCTGCAGGCTCTGTGCCTCCATCCTGCTGTCACTCGTCGTTGCCCTTAGCAGCGTTTTTTCCACGGCATGACCGCTGCTTGCTGCGTCTCCCTCCAACCCTGCCCCTAGAAGAGGAGGGTAAAAGAGAGCAAGCGTAAAAAAAAGAGGAGTGATAGACTCAGAATAGAGAGGAGTAAATTCATATGACATTAGAAACAATTCTGGTTTTTTCTTTTTTGTTGTTTTTGCTGGTTTTGTTGTTTTTGCTGGTTTTGTTGTTCCGCTCTTTGAAGAGAAGAGCAGCTGTTCTGGCTTTCCTGTTTCGCAGGCACAGCCCCTCAGACTCCTGAATCCCCTTAGCAAAGTTTCCTTCAGGATTATGGGAAAATGGTTGGAATCAACTTGAGATTCAATAATAGCCTGACTGATAGCAAATTTAGTCCTGGTTTTGCAGCTTTCTCCTGTGTACCTCAGAAAGAATCCAGACTAGGCTTAATTCTCTATTGTAGGCCTTAAATTTTACTCTTTCTTAAAAAAAAAAAAAGGAAAAAAGCTTTCCATGTGTGGTCTCCAGCTACAGGATAAATTTTTCAGTAACTGTTCTTCTACCTGCTGAATCTTGCAAGGCTAACATCATTTCTTTATATGATCTTTATATTATGCATAAGCTCATCATTTCAGTTGGATAAAAAGTGAAAATTAGCCAGTGTCAGCTGGGCAGGTGACTTCCAGCTTCAAAACTTTTGTTACGTGAACAAAAAAAAAAAAGCGCTGTGTGCCTGGTGTCTCAATTGTAATCCTAAACAAGCATCCGCATAAAGAGCAAGCTGGCTGATAAAATAACAGAGTGAGGCTGATGGAAAACGGAAGGCTTTGTTTTAAACTTTCTTCTTTTTCAGTACCTTCCACTATAAATGGTTTCCATCTGCAAATTATTAAAACCGTTTTGACACTTTGTTGGGCTGTTTCCTGAAAGAGGGTAAAGGGATTTCTCGTTATAGATGACAGTGAAAAGTGAAAGTTTTGGCCAGTCGGGCACTGACCTCACCAACAAGCTACCCCCTTTGGTATTTCGAGGCTTCGTTACCGCAATTTACGTGCGACTTGCTTCCCCCCAGTCCCCGTGCAATGTTGAAACTCATAAAGAACTTGCACCGCTAACATCAGCTGGTTGCTTTGCAATGAGAAAATACGCCAACAATGCCCCCCTCCTGGGGGAGCTGGAGCGAGCAGCCTAGATTCACACCATTTACTTGAGTTAGTTCAAGTTCAGCAAGCTAAACCCTATCCGTTACTTCCAGGAGCATTACTGGGCTGTGTTATTAGTTTATTTCTCTCTCTTCTCCGGCAGATCCGTACGTTAAGGTGAATGTTTATTACGGAAGAAAGCGCATAGCAAAAAAGAAGACTCACGTGAAGAAGTGCACTTTGAATCCTGTCTTCAACGAATCCTTCATTTACGATATCCCTGTCGATCTCCTTCCTGACATCAGCATTGAATTTCTAGTTATCGATTTCGACCGTACCACAAAGAACGAAGTGGTGGGACGGCTGATTTTGGGAGCGCACAGCATCACGGCAGGTGGCGTGGAACACTGGCGAGAGGTGTGTGAGAATCCTAGAAAGCCAGTTGCCAAATGGCACAGCCTGAGCGAATACTAGCAGAGGTTGCGGCAGCGACAGCCGACTCGTAGAACAGACTTAAACCTTGTTTTAGCTGTAGAACTAAACTTTCGTAAGAAGCAGCAGCTGATTGGTTCTCTAGTGATGTGATTTTGCAGGGCACTAAAATTCTAAAGAGCATTAAATGCAAAAAAAAAAAAAAGATACCACGAATATATATAACAGTGTAATCACGCTATTGCATGCCTAATACAAACTGAAATTAGTATAACTACCAATATCAAGTTGCAGATTTTAATACAATTATCTGTCACTATGGAAGTTGTGTTTGTGCCGAACTGTCTTTGCTGGTATTCACCGAGATTGGCCTGTCTTTATTAGGCTTCTCCCAAAGTTTCTGAATTCTGCTGTTTAACCTCTAGTTTCTTGTTAGTTTGCCTGCCCATTGGTTCTTGCAGTTCTGTTCTTTGCTGGTTCGGGAGTACCAACCGCATTGCCATATAAAGGTGGTTTAGAATTCTGCACTAGCGCAAAAGGAAAATACAGGGGAAAATGGCACTTTCCGTCAGAGAAGAAATAATTCTGTCGTCAGGTACTGAAATACTTGCCGTTGCGATGTACTTGTTGTGGAGCTCTAAGGTCACAACATCAGAGACCTGCATCTAAAATTCTAACACCAACAAACTGATCACGTTGCTTTTGCCGCATGGAAGTTAGCACAGGCGTGATCTCACAGACTGTCAGAACTGGGGAAACCCGCTCTGTTTCGTTTTATTTAACCCTGTCTGTGCGTGAAGGGCCCAAGAAAAAACCAAACAACTGACATGTCATTGATTGGTAAGGAAACTCCTGCTGATTCTTTTAAACATTAAATGTGAAATTCTACGTGATTGATAAGTTCTGTTCTAATGGCATAACGTATCTGAGATAGGAAAATATCTGGGGGGAAGAGGTTTCAAGTGAAAAAATTACAAATTCATACTTGAGTCAATTTGCATTATATATGATCTTGTAGTTACCCAAGAGCCAGCTCTCAAAAAAGGAGTAAACACAGGGCAAAGCCTGTCACTACAAAACGTGTCAAACTCTTCAAGAAGTTAATTTTCAGAGTTTCAAGGCAGCTTGAGTTAGTTACTAAATTGTGAATGACTTCTGAGACTTAGGATATGCTTACCATCACCTCTGAAGTGTAAAAACGTTACTGGCCAAGCGTGACCTGTAGCACTTCAGGCTATTAACCCTGAATAGTCAGCAGTTTTGAACAGAAGTTCATAAAGTTCCACAAACAGAAGTTTGGAAGTAGCTGCGTTAGATCTCATGGTAAACACACGAGCCTACGAGCTGGTTTTGTACAAGACAGTAGCGTCCTGGTAAGTAACTTGATTTGGCTTCTTATTACATTCAAGCCAGGAAAGATATAAGGATGGTAATTGGCAGCAAATAATTGATTGTGAACATTGTGGGTAGACTGAGTGGAAATAGTTATAACAGGCTGTAGAAATTAAAATTATTTCTGAACTCTCCAATGGAAATACGAAGCAGAAGCGAGCTTGCAAAGAGGCACGTAGAAGACCGCAAATTTTCAGTAAACATTTAGTTGCTTCCAGGCAGCCAGTCTGTTCTGTGCCCTGTGGAATGTAAATAATGTATTATAATTAAAAAATTTTAAGATCATTTAACTACTTACGGGACTTGACTACTGAATTTTAGAGCCCTGTTGGAAAAATGATCCTTTCCACCTTCGTCCTAATGAAAGTAGAATAATTGAGCAAGTCTTACTCGGGTTCCTCTCCAGCCGCCATGTAAAGCAGCAGCTGCTGGAGGGCTCTTCGTGCGAACAGTCAGCGCTCTGTCAGTTGGCAATACTTTGGCACCTCTTCCTAAGAAATTATTTTTGGAAAGCTGAATTTTCTCACTCATAGCTAGTTACTCATTGAAACTTCCCTCCAGGCAGAGTGTCTTTTTAGCAACAGAAGTCGCATTGAAGCTGAAGCTCTCTATTTCTCAGCCTTGCATGGCAGACAGAAGCGTGGACTTCGTTCGTGCTTTATCGATCCTGATTACGAGGATTTCTGCCTGAGGTTATAGTAGATTTTATCTTTGTCTTAAATGCTTTCTAACTCATGCTCTATTAGTGGTTCACAGCCACAAACCAGAGAACGAGTTCTCCCTTGGAAATTGGTGTAGATCTATTTCAATCCTAGTTTTTGCACTAAGCAATTGCGTTGCTGAAGTTTAGCAACTGTCACGACTTTTCCTCGGAACATGCTTTCCAACACCGCTCCAAACATCTGAATAGGACGTACTAACAACAACAACAACAAAGTTCCCTTTTTTCCCTTCGGTGTGAAAAGCATGCTTAAGCCTAGATGATTTAAGATTCCTTTAGTTGAAAAGGAAAGGTGAACTTCTCGTCAAGGAAACATGCTCAGGGTAAATAGATGTAGGCTATCGGGCAGATAGGAGTAGCTCCAACACTCTTCTGGAATAATAGGAAACTGAAGATGTGCAGATATATATTTTTTAAAACGTAAAATAGACAGTAAGTGACAGCGGACTCACTGTAAAATCTCCCAGGTGTGGTTATTCTTTACCTTGTGTCTTCTATTGTAAAATTAACTTGGACAGTTACAACTTTGTGTGAAAAAAAGAAAAAAAAAGGCAAAAAACCTAACTCAACATGTGTGAAACTGCATAATGCTATAAGCTAATCTACATTATGTAATGCTATCTTGTATGTTGAATTTGTTAATGCACATTGAGCGTGCAAATAAAAATTAAATCACTTTAGCTGCTGACTGTGCCATCTTTGACCGTAGGGAACACATACATGACTATACTGATTCTAAAAACATGCATTTCTGCTATGACAATTCACAGGAAAAGCACACACAAAATAAATCTCAAAGAAGTAAAGGAACATAACAGAATCCTGGCAAATGGAGTAGAACACTATTACTTAAGCGTTAGCACATACAAAAACTCTCAGTAATCTACACAGCATTATAATTTGGTATAATTTGGTACAAAGGGATATTCGTTAGCTAAGTTGAATCTAAGTGAAAGAAGAGGACATTAGGTGGGGAGAAAAAGAAGCAATTTGACTCTAACATTTGTAATCTAGAGGCATTCCTCGATTCCTAGTCAAAACTGAATTCTCCGGGAACACTTTTGTCCATCTCGCTCTCTGCAAGATGCAACAGTCTCTCCTAAAGTACAGCGATCTGGCTTCTGTGACTTGTTTTTCTGCAGCTCCCCATCAGCACTACACAGAACAATATTGCTAGGCACAAAGCCATGTCTTTAGAAAATGCCAAATAATAGAGAGCAGCGAGCTGTGTTTCCCCAGCAACAGGCTACAGCAAGCACTTTAATGCCGCACTTCGCTCTTTTCGATAGCTTCCCATGTAGCAAAGGACCAGTCTCCAGAGGTGTTTTAGGTGTCTCAATACTTAAAACGAGCTTCAGGTCTTGTCTTGAACCAGACGCTTTCAGCCCAAGCTTTACAAAAAGACTGCCTAACGTCCCAGAAAAAGGCACGTGGCCAGTGCTGCAGCTCTTCACGCACAATTCTGCGCCAGAGGTAAGGATATCACAAGCTTCCCTGCCTTCCACACCGAGTGTAAAGCGCACTCCTTGGAGTACCTTGCATGCCTTCTCTAAAACAAATACACCACAGTTAGCACTAAAAACCGACTCTCTCCAACTTTACTCGGGGACAAAGATAAAAACAATCAAACTGCAACAGATGCCGTTCCCATCACCAGGTTCACCAGTGACATTCTCAGCTATTTTAGTAATACTGAGGAAGGCGTGACTGAAGCACTCAAGAAGTTTAATTAGCTTGACCTGACGCCTGCTCTGATGATTCACGTCCACCGTATCGCTCAACAGTGGCAGTCAGACAAGGTGCTGAACACAAAAATATCAGAAGCCGCTGAGATCATGCAGGTCGCGATCCACATGACTTGTGCACGCATTCAAATTCAATGCCCAATGACTCAAGACACGGTGGTTTATTTAACACCTATGCTTACCGTTAATTGCGTTGTTCTCTGCACTGCGATTGATCGCAGTGTTTAACCACTTGCGGTTATTTATCACGGTAATAACCGCAGTTATTAGAGCAGTTGGCTAAAACTGCTCAGCCAAAGTGTACAGTCTACTTGTTGTGCAAGATGTGAAAGAAAATCTCTCTTCATCCTTCTCTGCTTGGCTTCTGCATCTAATACTGCATGCCTTTAACAAACGTCCCGTTTCAGGTTCTTACACCATTCAGCTGAAACAGAAACAAAAGAATTTGCATAAGAAAAAGGAGGGGGGGGGGGGGGAAGGAAACAGAATGGGTTTGACAAACCATGAAAAGAGAAATGGTTTTGTGGAGAGCATGGAAGCTCAGCTCTGACTCTCTTCCCACCTTCCCTGCGTCCGGGTGCTGGTGCCATTTAAACCAGGAGGACTTTGCGCTGCTTTCAGCACAACTGGGCCTCTCCTCCTCCCACAGCTTCTGCCTCACCTAATTCCCGTAGAGGCGAGGCGTGTTGCCACGGCAATGCGATTCGCTTTTGATGGCAGACGCTGGGTCAGGGCCCTTTCGGTATTTCCTTTGAGCAGGCAGAATCAGGAATAGCTCCGTCTCCTTTCCGAGCCCCAAACAGGCGGGATTGCGCTTGGCGGGAAGAAGCTGCCATCAGACAGCTCCCTCTGAGGGGCTTCAGGGCGCCCTTATTTCACCCTCATTAAAATGCAACAGCTGGATCTCGAGCATTCAAGGAGCCATTCCACCACGTCAGAAAGATCACAGGGCCCCAACGTTAACACCGTTATTGTCAAAACTTGAAAAGTCTTCTCCAATAACTATTTCAAGCCCAGCTAGTCCCTCTCGGAGCCCACAGCACTGGAAAGCCACCGTGCCTGGACACCACAGGTCTGTAACACGGCGCCTGCCTGGACGTCCGTAAGTGCTGTGTCTGAACTCCTGGTTTTACTTCTGCGCTACAGAAAGTGTGTGATTCTTGGGGAGATAACTTTCTCTATTGGGCCAAACGGGACAGGAAAGGAAAAACACACCAAGATATAAGTAGAACATAAGGAAGTGGCAAAAAAGGCAACGCCAAGAAAAAAAAAACACCACACCAAAAAAGCCCACAAAAAAAGCACCACAAAAGAACCCAAACCCCCCATAACGACTCTCCTCTTTACTATATTGCACAGCAGTTCTACCCTTCTTCCCAACAGGGAAGGGCCCATATAGACAATTTTTAGACTCTACATCAACACAGAACCTGTTGCATTGCATACATCAGTATACTAATTCATCTGGTCCTGAAATTAGTCATCTCAAAGGACTCAGTAGCCACCTAGGGACATCCCACCATCACTGGAGAAAAGCAGCCAGCTGTTGGGGGGGGGGGGGGAGTATCAGCAGCGTACCCCAAATAAATGAGAGCACGGGGAGCATGTCACCCCTCCCCACACTCCCGAAGCGGAGCTGGAGGGAGGCACAGGAATGCTGAGCGCGTTTGGTCTGAGAAGGGTAAGGTATGTTCTAAGTCACAGCGTACTCGGGACACACTAATTTCAGCTGGGACAGGGGAAGGGCTGGACCCATCCGCACCCAGAAAAGAATAAAAAACACAGGCAGAATTATGTGGGGAACATTCAGCTTACATAACCTTGACTTTTTAAAAATTTAAACAAGCAATGCAACTTATCACAGGGAGCTCACCACTTTGATTTATGGTCCCGAACAGAATGTTAATATACGGACATTAAAATTCAGGCTTCAGGTTACATCCGGAAAGGCAAAATGTAAAAGCTTGTCTGATTCCTTCCTGCTAATGAATGTAACAAGACAAACAGGATTTCAGCAAAGCAAAATTTAGCAAATACCAAGCGTCTCACAGTATTACACTGTTACAAGAATGAATTACAACACTGAGATCTATGTACTAAAATCTCCTTATAATTAAAAGAAATATGTATGTCATACCTTACGGATACATGTTCAGGTCTCTGAAAGGAACACCAGGAGTGTAGACAGGAGAAAAATCAGTGTGTTACCACCCATTACAGCACAAAGCCTGAGCTGATGCTCTCAATTTTTTTTTCTTACAATAATATGGCAGTGACAGGTCTGGTGAAAAAAAAAAATGTTTGGGAATGGTGGGGGAAAAAAAAAGTATAAAAGGATTGAACAGGAAAGGTGCCCTTACACAAGAGCTGCGCAGCCCAGACAGAAAAATCCAATGGTAAGCCTGTATAGAGTGTCATCTAATCATATGGGATGCTGTGAGACTGAATCAGTGTCTTGGCCATCACCAGCCTATAGAACTTTTTTTTTTTAATTGTTATTCCCGATATTCTCTGCAGAGAACATCTGTATTTCCAAATAACTCCAACATCATGGTCACACGATGACTCTAGAAGAGAACTATTCCACCTTTTCTTATCCGGTCTTCAAAGTGCTGGACTCTATCATTTGTAACACAGAAGAGGAAAACAAAACAAAAAAACCAACAGAAAACCAAAACCAAAAAGCAAACAAGATAAAAAGATTAAAGCAAATTCATCCAAGGGTTCTTTGAGATCTCTAAAGAAAGCATTTGTTAGAATGACCCTTTCCCTCCCAGTTAGTGAGGATGAGTTCTTCCACCGCAGGCCGCCCCACGGGTGAGCTGTCAGAGCCCCGACTCCAGGCAGAGGCTTTTTGTGCCCCTTCTGTCAACGCACAGACTCACTGGAAGAAACGACCTCAGCCTATGCCACGTGAGACGTTCCAGTTTCGCTCGTTTGCTGTGGCAAAGCGCAAACTGGAAGATAGCTGCCTTGCACTGGAGAACAAAGGACAGCTCAGGAGCGTTCATCTGAAGTCTTGGAACTTTACTTGCAACCAGATTTATACAGGTGTAAACCAGACAGCCCATCAGCACGCTGCCCGTGACCCAGATACTTGACTTAATCACCTGGTTTCTATGTAGTATTTTGTTTCACCCCTCCAGTCTTGTGACAGAAGTGTTGCTGCTTTAATTCAGCAGGAATTTTGGCAGGTGGTTTTTTTTTTTTCAGTTCTCAGTCACATGTAATTAACCTCCACGTATCTGAAATTTTACCAGTTTTGCACTTTTGTAAACAACTTTTTGTTATCTCAGCAAAAGACTGACCTTTATTAACAGCAAGGAGGCCTCATAGTTCTGCATTCCTGTACTAAAATCACGCAAAGTAAATCTGTATCAGCACCACAGAATATAAGAAAGATTTTCTTAGTACACTCGAAGCGGACAGTAAAGAGCACGATTTGCTCTACTACACGCACACGCCGAGTATGACAGCATTAGACCCTTCTTAGCCGAGATTTCTTCGTTCCTGGTGATGGGTACACTGTTTGTGGGCAGATCTTGGTAATTACAACCTTAAATGCCTTTGAGCCTGGCCTCAGGGAAATGAAATACTGAAAAGCGCTCTCCCCCCACACATTTGACACCCATGTGAACTCTCAGAGACCCAGGCAACCAGTATGCAATGGCACCCACTTCTTCGATCCGGAAGGTAGTTTTTATTTAAAGTCTCCATTACGGTAAGCTTTTATATAAAAACCCCACTCCTGTAACTAGATGATAGATAAATGGCACTTAACAATCATGTCGGAGAAAGAATTGGAAGAATGCAGTGGTAGGAATTTTTTCATTCCACAGATTTGTTCGTGTCCTTTAAGTAAGCGGTCACCACTGGAACAGCTGAAACAGCTTCTACATTTCTAGGGAGAAGCCTAAAAACTAAGCTCTTAGTCATCTGCTTCTAACCAGATAATTAGAGGTTTTCCCCTAATTCATCTCTGGATCTTACCACAGCACCTACATACTTACAAATTTTTAGTATGAATGTCTGCAAAGTAATTTGTTCCGGTCTACATTTGAAAGCCACGTAGCCAAAAAAGATGCTTTGGTCTAAATTATGTTTCCTGTATTTATGGAGAACACAACAGAGATGTAGCAAAATCACTGAAGAACTGCTACCTGTCACTGACTACACTTTAACACTGCGGATAAACACTTTAACTACTTTGGATAAACTGGCCCAATCCATAGTAAATAACACGAGCAACAGCACGATCAATGACAGCACAGCATTAGGAAAAGGTA
Organism: Gymnogyps californianus; assembly: GCF_018139145.2. Taxonomy (NCBI): domain Eukaryota; kingdom Metazoa; phylum Chordata; class Aves; order Accipitriformes; family Cathartidae; genus Gymnogyps; species Gymnogyps californianus. Next base: position 186,313 of record NC_059499.1, on the reverse strand, counting down.
GTTGTGTTTCAGATCTTTACTCAGTATTTATTGAAGGATTAAGTAGGTAGGGGGTGAAATAGCTGGTGAACGGTATTTGGGTATTTTGTATCTCACCTGCGACTCTTAAGCAAATCTGTCCTGGAATAGGAAGGATAAACTCTGAAAAAGGATAAAAACCAAAAGAAGCACAAGCAAGGTGACACTGTTCACAGCAGAGTTTCTGGGAAGCCCTAAGAGAACACACGGCAAGAGTCAGTGTTGTTCAATATATTCTTAACTAGTCTGCGAAATGGAGCGAGCCGTGATGTGTCATGGCTTTCGAGGTATTAAAAGCTAGCTGGACCTGGAATATTTCCTATTAGGCTTAGAAAGGAGCTATACTATTAAATGAGTGGATGAAAACTGCACACAGGATGAAAACGCACACAGGAAGAAAATAACGCTACCAAAGCTATCGCTATTATATTACTTACTACTACTTAGAAAATATCCTGAAGTCATTTGATGTCGCTAAAAACATCTTGCAGGTCTACCGAGTTTTCATTGATTTCTAGTTTTTCAAAGCTTCTTGGATAAAGAGCAGCTTCCAAAGCGTCCTTCAAACTCACTCCTAATCATCAGCTAGGTGGTGATGGACAAAGATATTCTGTTAAGTGAAGGACAATAAAGGAAGGACCACAACATCTGCATGCCACTTACGTGATTCACGGCTGTCGACCAGACGATGTGTTGAACAAAAATACGTAAGAGTTAACCTTCTAGGAATCTTGCATTTAGTCCAAAATTACAGTCCAAGAGGCTTTCTCACGAAAGCAGAAGCGGGTAAGGCTCATCAGGCTATCAACCAGGGGAAGATCTATCTGCCAACTCATCTGTGTAGACAGCAAAACAGCTACAGTTGTAAACCCGATTCGGGACCTTACGGCCACAACCACTACAACTGAAGCACGTCTCTCCAGACTAGAAAAACGCATACCTGAGTTACTGCCGCGAACGAGACGATTCTTACAAGACACGGCTACAAGAGATGGTGGTCGGGGAAGTTGCCTCGAAACGCCTGCTGAATGCCCTACGAGACATTGATGCTGCATGCAGAAGCTGAAACATTCTGCGCCTCTACCACTAGATTGTCATTCACATGATCCGACGACGAGAGATCGTCTCTAACCCAACCCAAGTGACGACAGCAGCCTTTCCTTAGTCATAAAGCGACGGTTATATTGCAAATTTGGCTACAGTATAAATACCTTAAGGGAAGAAAACCCAACAAGTATACCAAAGCCCCAAAGGAGTCTAAGCCCAGCTGCTTTCTACTAGTACAAAATAATAGAATGCAAACAACCAGCGCACAGAGAAACCGAGGCAGTGGCAAATGCAGAGGGAACACTTTGGCCGGTGCCCCAATACCCAAGTATCTGGGCAAAGATGTAGACACTTCCCTCGCGCAGCTGCTATTGCCCCACTCATAACTAAAACTCGGAAAGTCAACGCACCTTACACGTACCATACAAAGGTAAAGTCATACAGCTGCAAAATGTCCAGATCGTATTTAAAGGATTTAGCACCAGACTCGCATCACAGATTTTTTACGCTTTGCACCACTTAAACGTAACCTACCAACACCTTTTTTTTTTGAGCAAGATAAGCATTTTCCAAAATACTTTACAAACACACCATGAGCTTTCCTTCTTCAGCCCTCTCAGGCTGAACGGCCTTCTACCCATCACGCTAGACACCACAGATTAAAACATCAAATGCAAATGTTTGTATTAAAAATTATATATTGTGTCAAATAAAACAATAATTCCGTGTACAAATTTATACATGACAAAAATAAAACTCTTTTTGAATAACACTGTGTAAAAAAAGTGCTTGCTGCTGTTCTGATGTAATAATTCTATAAGCAACAGGCTCACAAAAGGCATTAGTAAACACTTCAGTTGCACTGAAGGAATCATGTAAGGCACAGACATCAGTTACTTAAAGGTGAAAACAGTCCCATACCGCTTTCAGTACTGCTGACAGGTTACCTTTACGTATTATCTGGAAACTTTGAACATAGGAAGCTGACTAATATTTTATGTTAACTTACTGTATCAAGGAAAAGCACAGGGAAAACGTGTCATCACCATCAGGCCCCTGTTCAGCATTTCCAGAAGGCTGGTCTGAAGTAATTTTTACGATGACAGAATCAGCAACTGCTTTTAGAGCAACTTCTTAGCTGCTGCCCCCTCCTTCTCAAATTTTCTGCTGGATGGTTGTCCCACGATTTTTAGCTGAGTTATAGACAGCATTTAATCCAACAGTGAGTGATTAGGAGGACTTTCAGTCCTAAACCAGGAATTACTGAAAAGATGCACACAACCGCTCACACAGTTAACGTAAGAGAGGTCTTAAATTCTAACCAATCTGAATTATTCTCAGCCTTTTTTAAACAACATACGTCTGATTATTACCAGTGTAGCGTAACACTGGAGCACTGGAAGGAAGTGAGAAACAGAAACCAATTTAAATGTTTAGCTCAGCCACAAACAAAATAAAAAGTGTAACCCCCCTCCAAATTTCTCGTTATAAGTTTTTTTAAATCTTACACAAAGAAAAAAAGCTTAAGTTTATTTGCTATCCTCACTTCTTGTACTAATCCTTTTACACATGAATTTTCAGTTTTGACTGCGCTATCACATGCAGCACACTGACAGTACAGATCTGATTTTTGATCAGTAAGGTTAACATAGTTACTGACACAGATGATCGAAGAATAGAAGCTATACTACACTTAGTCTACTAAGCTCTTTCACTCTTAAACTGAAAGATTCTAGGCACTTAGTTCTCTGAGAAACTTGTTTTAACCACGTCTGAGTTACCTAACTATGATTTGTTCTGTTACTAAAAAACACCAGACATCTGTCTCTGCTGCATTTAAATTCTATAACCGATGTATACGTAAATCAGCTCGGAAGCAGAGAATATCTCTACGTACAGAGGGTCTGCCTCAGCAGCGCTTTCTTCACCAAATCATTCTTTACGGAGCATAAGAAAACCTGTACCTGCGCTGCCTGGACCGCCTGCATACGTAAGGTCAGGGATGTGAGTATCTGTCAGGACTGTCACTGTGCCCAGCTAACTGCTTCCTTCCACTGCACCGGCAATTCCATATTGGAAGAATCTTACCAGTATTAGGGATATTAATTCTAGGCCCAGCTACCTCCTTATCAGTCATTTTCTCTACAAAGTAGTTATCATAGAATAACGTGAAATGACTATGTTAGAGACTTCTACTTAACAAAGATACTGGCTCCTTTAAGACAGGAACATAAAACTGAATGTAAATAAATAAGCCAGCGCACCATTACAGCTATGATTTTTAACAAGTCAGAAAATTCAAAGCTGTGATCTCTACAGCATCATTACATGACACATGCTATGGCAACACAGTAAATGCTATATACGGTAGGAAAATGCTACATATTCATGCACTGTTGCCAAGTTATAGCTGCCATAGGAACCATAATTTGCTTTTTCTGACTTGTTTAGAATCCCACCTACAACACTGCTGATTAACTGACAATTTAGATAAACTTGTACAAGTATTCCACATTACTTTTGCTGGAAAAAAATCTATTCAATGAGAACACAAGAACTCTAGCACAACTCCGTTCAATGACATCTATACGCAGCCAAGGCTGCTAGTCATGACATACACTTTGTAAACTACTGTTCAGCACGACCTCGACAAGCTGCCTCTCGTGATGCAGGTTACTGTTCCGGAGAGCAGCAAAATTTTCTTGTGCAAACAACTAGGAAAAAAATTAATTAAGTTAGGTTGGGTAGAACTTCAGCAATATTTTACACAATTCAGCTTCCAGTACGCAGTGACCGAAGACAAACATTCAAAAGTGCAGGGACATAAACCTATCAGCATTTGTAACCAACGACATACAAGCAACATTTGCCAGATCCAGTAAAAAAATGACAACAAACAGAAGTACAACTGTTACTGTGTCTTAAGTTAAATATCCAAAATTAAGGGAATACCATTCTAAACAAAAATAATTGGTAAAAGTTACACATTCCCTCATAAAAGTCCCATCAGGTTTAAAACATGCTGTCAAAATGTTGTCACTAAACTGCTTTGGTTACAAATGGCTGTTCACAGGTTTTGTTTTTTTTTTGCAGAGGAATTCTCTCTGTTCAAGTGACTGAATCCTTCTTCCTTCTAAACGGTGACTTCAGTCTTTTCCACACGCTGCTTTTAGGTTTTGATTTTTTTTCCATTGCCATTACTGCTTCTTTTTCTTTCCTGCGGATTTCTCGCACAAGAGCATGAAATACATCATCAATATAGTAACGGTATGCAGCTGAAGTTTCAAAAAAAGGGCAGTTGAATTCTCGTGCTAAAGCACAGCCTTCTTCTTTGGAGACCTGAAAAAAAGTTCACACTTGTCAAGAAAGCCAAAACCAGAAAGTTTATTTCTTTACCATTTCTTGTTCTGCTTGCTCTGTAACCGTGCATGCACCCTCCCACTTCCAGAACAGCTCATTTCCACTGATCTCTAAATCTTTCTCTACATATCTGTTTTTCTTTCTCTTTCACTCATCGCTTCCCTAGCAATGCAATCATCTGCAAGAGACTCTCTGGACATTCACGAACCAACAAAGTCCTCTGAAAGAATATTCTTTTCCGGGAGCTTAATCTAGAAGTTGCCTAACATGATGTCGTGGTTTAACCCCAGCCGGCAACTCAGCACCACGCAACCGCTCGCTCACTCCCCCCACCCAGTGGGATGGGGGAGAGAATCTCGTGGGTTGAGATAAAGACAGTTTAATAGGACAGAAAAGAAGGAAAAATAATAATAATAATAAAGTGACAATAATACTACTAAAAGAATTAGACTATACAAAACAAGTGATGTACAATGCAATTGCTCACCACTCGCCAACCGATGCCCGGTTAGTTCCTGAGCAGCGATCCGCCCCTCCCGGCCAACTCCCCCCAGTTCATATACTGGGCATGATGTCACATGGTCTGGAATATCCCTTTGGCCAGTTGGGGTCAGCTGTCCTGGCTGTGTCCCCTCCCAACTTCTTGTGCCCCTCCAGCCTTCTTGCTGGCTGGGCGTGAGAAGCTGAACGATCCTTGACTTAGTATAAACACTACTTAGCAACAACTAAAACCATCAGTGTGTTACCAACATTATTTTCCTACTAAATTCAAAACATAACACTATACCAGCTACTAGGAAGAAAATTAACTCCATCCCAGCCGAAACCAGGACACGTGAGCAGTCCTCAGCCCTAACACAAGCATTTGTCAGCTTGGTAAGCTAAGACTATTTCCTTCTCTTGGTCAAAATCTATTATGTTTGCCAAACTACTTCCCAGAACCAAGCAAAACCTTTCCAAAAAAACCCCCCCAAAACAAAAAAAAACCCAGTCTTGCCGAGGCCGTAGAAAAGCAACACCCACTCCTCATCCTATACTTTACATCTCTTAGCATGGGTGTTTTACCGTAGCTACCATAATCTTCCTGCTACAATGCACACTGAAAATTCATCTAATTCCAGGTACACAAACAGCACCTCTGGAACTTGTTTTCCAAAGTATGTTTCCTTCAAGTGAAGCTCTGCTTCAAACTGTTTTCCCACAGATGGTAGTTACTGTTTTCTCAAGCTGAAAGCAATTTTCCTTTCTGTCCATTCTTATCCAAGTTCTCCATTATTATGCATCCATTCTTATCACACTTACATCTGCAATTTGTACTAGTATCTGCAAGTGGTTTACAGAACGCTAAATCTCTATTAACAGCATCTCCTTTCAGGAATTAAAAAAAAAAACAAAAGAAAAGCCCAAGAGCAGCTGAAACCCAAAGCATCAACTTGAAGACTTATTTTTGTGATTGCTATATGCATTTGGTTATCTAACACGTTCTGGGTTAAACAAGTACTTCTCTACTGTTCAACTTATTATATAGCAAACGTGCAAAAAACAATTAAGAAAGGGAGTATAACCTCCTGTAGTACTGCATTTCACAACAGAAATAGCTTGTAATTGTGGGCCTCTTGTGCCATTTACCTGCCGCAGCTGTGTCAGATCAGATTTATTTCCCACCAGGACCACGGGAGTGTCATCAGTGCGTCGAACACGATAGATTAGCTGTTTGAACTCACGCACTTCATGGAAACTGCGCCGGTCTGTGATTGAATAACAGATGATAAATCCCTCGCCAGCCCTCATGTACTGGTCTCTCATGGCCGTAAACTCTGCCTAGAAACAGACAATTACATTTCAATTGCACAAATACAATGACTTTCTAATTTGCTCAGAATGGGAAACACAATATGCATTCCAAAAACAGCTGCATAGGAACTCGGTAAAGAAGCTGGTCATCTATCTTCTCGTCCCATTACATATAGGACAAGATATTACGTATGTTTGGGATTAACGCCAAGTTTCCCTCGCTACAGAAATCATATCAACATGTCATTTATCAGCCAATACGTATTGCTTGTTGATCATGAACAGCAAGATGCAACAGAGAAAGCAATGCATGAAATCAGAGCGCTGGCTGAGCTGCCTAAATATACATAGTATGATACAGATGCTATAAGCAACATGATGCTTAGAAGAAGTAAGAGAGCTTAAAAAACAATTTGGAGGAAAAGAGAGGCATGCTTTTACAGGATTTCTATCTCTGCACCTGACTATTACAGACTTCTTAACATCCTCCCAATTCACTTCTTATTCCTCACATACCTGTCCTGCTGTGTCCAAGATATCCAGATTGGCAGGTTCATCATCAATGCGTATTCGTATTTTATAAGCATCCTCTGTGAATTCACGACACATCAGAAAGAACAAGATTGGAATACAACTGCAATACTCATTAGTCATCAATTCACAAAGAGAATGTTACACTAGAAGAACCTAATCTGGTAATATTACCATACTACATTAGTCTGATCTTCGTTTAACAACAAATTAAATTTTTAATTGTTCTGGTGTGATTTAGTATCCTCCCAACTGTTTGCTAAAAACATGCTATTGTTCATACTATTTCTGACAGACATGTGACCACATCCTATAAATTCATTTTGGACACCTTGGTGGAACGGACAGAGTAAGAGCATTACATTTTTCTCAAAGACGGAAAATACCTGTGATTCAAGAGAAGAATTGGCCATCACCAACTGCCATTTTCTTAAAAGACAATAAATATTCTGTCCCTGTACGTCAGCACTCCCATACTACAATAGTCCACTTTCAACAAGAAGCTGGCTGGTTTTCCCACTTTTCCTTCGATAATGTAACTGTTGGTTAAGGTTTCTCTCAGAGATGCTGCGAAAGTTATGCAGCAATATAGTAAGTTGTTAAGCACTTTCATCCCTCCCAATTTCTAAAACACAGAGCACAATTTGGCCTGACAAATTAATAGCAGAGAGCTGATCTACAGCATTGAGACTAGATTTTTTGAATAGACAACTAATAATCACTTATCAGCAGTTTTTCATCCTTGTCTGCCAACATACAAACAAATATAGATAGTGCATGGCCTGAATATACGTGATAGGAAAACCATTAAAGATTTAAAACTCAGGATACATATCCCAGTCCTCACAGCACTCTCAGAACTCTTAATACCTTTAGATGAGTAATCTAAGGGACTTGGGTCCTCAATTTACAGCCAAATTTATAGCTTTCTTTAAATTGAGTACTTTAAAGCAATGGACTCCACAACAGCTTAACCTGCTAACAGCGGCAGTGAACAGCAAAGAGAAAAGAGAGATTTTTCTTACCAATTGTGGGATCATGATCCTCTGGAAACCGGTGACTGATGAACTGCATGGTCATGGCTGGAAACAAAAATCAGAGACAATTACACAAGTCTCGGTAAGCATCTGCCGCTTCAGCATTCAGTTCACAACATGCTTGAGCACATTATTTCACTAACAGCTAAAACATAAAACCATGCTCGGTGCAAGACTTGAAAGAAACACGGCAGATGAAATAGGTTAAATAACTCAGAAACAGAGAACTACGCCCTTGTCCTCAACAAAGCACTCCGTTACGAGTTTCAGAAACAAAGCTGGACACAGCCAAAACGCGGAAGACGATGACACACCGCACTCCCCAGACACCCGGGGCGGGGGGGGATATTGCCCAAAACCGGGCTGTTTTGTTCAAGAAACATGTCATCTCGCGGCTGCCGAGCCCAGCCGAGCCCTCCGGCGCTCCCGCCACCCGCGCTACCCGCGGAGTCCCCCGGGCCGCTGGGCGCAGCTGAGAGGAAAGCGGCGGCCCCGCCCGCGGCAGAGGAGAGGCTCTGCAGTGCCGCCCCGCACCGGCCGCCCCCCGCGGTTCCCCCTCCGGCGGCGGATCGGTCCCGCGGTCCCGTCCGGAGGAGCCGTACGCACCGCTCTTGCCGACGCCACCGGCGCCCAGCATCACTAGCTTGTACTCGCGGGACTGCCCCGGAGCGCCGCCGCCGCCGCCCGGGCGGGCTCCAGAATCCATCTCCTCGGCGCCGAAGAAGCCGCCGCCGCTGAAGAGGAGAGAACAGCGTGAGCACCGGCCAGCCCCTCGCCCGGCCCTGCCCCGCCGCCACCCTCGTCCTCCTCCTCACCGTCAGGCTCCTCCGCGCCGCATCCGACTCGGCCGCCGCTCCGAGCCGAGACAGCGATACCAAAATGGCGGCGGCTCCTTCGCCGTCAGCGAGCGCCCGGCCACGCCCCCGCCCCGTCCGCGCCGCGCGAAGGGGGCGGGGCTCGGACGGCGGCCGGGCGGGGCCAGCGCAGGCGCAGTGCCAGCGCCGCCCGCCGCTCCCCTCCGCTCCGCGGGGCCTCGGGACACGGAGGCGAGCGGCGGGCCCGCCGGGACCCGCATCCCGAAAATCCCCCTCCCGCGGATTCGGGCTGCACTGAAGTCAGACCTCGCCCAAAAAAGCAGCAAGAAGCAGAATATTTATACATTTATTTATAATGAAAGTATGGTTCTAATTATTTACAACACATAGGAAAGACAACGTTTGTACAAGTGAGCCAGCAAGGTCTTTCGGTGTGCAGCAGCGACACACGTCCTCATTTTTAAAACTACTTCTCCCGTTTCGAAGGCTGACCAGCACCTCGTCGCAGTCCCACGCACCACTTCTCCGTACAAAAGAGTTCTTTCTGCAACAGCCCGCCCCGCCAAGAAAGCCCGTGTTACAGGTCACGTCGTAAACAATCCAACAACTCACTCCCAGGTTCCGCTTCCGCGCTTCAAAGCGAGAGCAACGCCTGCGCTCGGGTGGCTGGCGCTGCACGGACCCGGCTGCTGCCTGCCTTTTCTTTGTTAAACCACCGTGAAACAGAAGGGGTAGAAATCAAGTAAGTGAATGAGTTAAGAGATGGGGGCGAACCTCACGAGAAGGAGTTCCGTCCGAACTGCTGAATAGGAACGAATCCAGGGGTGACTGGAGAAGGTTAAGTACCAGTGCTACAGCGCTACGTCCACCTGGGGATTAGCGGCAAGATGAACCCATCCAAAAAAACTGAGCATCCCCCCCGCCCTGACATCTGGCTAGAACAAGAAGTCGTGGGGTTAGTAAAACCACATTTTAAAGAAAAAACAGCGCTGAGTTACAGGAGATGCTTAAAGTAAAAACAAATTAAAAGTTTTAAGAGATGTGATCCTCCAGTTTGCCAGAACTACTGTATATTCCTTTCCTTTGTTGAAAGTCCGAACATTGAAGCCGGGGTCACCATTAGCTCAACGGGACTGCAAACACAGGCTGACAGCAGGAACACTCGATAAAATACGAACACCAGGTGTAGAATGAAGTCAGCGTGACTGACTCTTTCCATTTTTAAGTTATCCTGGAAAAATGGGAAACGCAGACCGACAGGCTTCCCCAGTTTCTCTTTACAGTACTTCCCCCGTTGTAGAAGGGACTAGCCCTGTCAGAATACTATTTCAAATACTTTTTTTTTAATTGACAAATTCACTGCAGAAATCAGGATTTTAAAAATAACAGAGCCCTTTCAAGGGGGAATACTGAACCTTTAGCTTCTGCAAATGTAAAAACAATGCGTATTTGCAAAGTTCATTCTGTAATATACATGCATTATTGCTAGAGGGAAAAAAAAAGATGAATGAAAACTCTTCTGCAGCTTTTATGGTGCCATCCAAAATGGCATCTGTTGTTTAGCTCGCTGTTGTGAGGAAGGGTACTGGTATCCCAAACTCCATCCCTGTGAAAAAGTACTTGCGTTTTTATGGCCACCATGTTCCTCCTCTTCATCTGATGAATCGCCAGCATATGCCACTAATCCAAAGCCCTTTTCTGCAGTTTTCATCTTCTTAGCTTGATGATCTATGAGGGGAAAACAAAACAATCCCCCCAGCCCCCAAGAAGAAAAAATAAAAATAAAGAGATAAAATGCCCCAAAATGAGATAATTAAAAAAAAAAAAAAGACGTTAATTGTAAATGGTTAGTTGGACACCATTTTGAGGTCACAAGGCCAATGGTCATCCAAGGTCGAAGGCCACACGAAACAGCACCAGCAACAGCACATGTGATCCATCAGAACCATGTAAGAGAACAGAGAAAGAAGAAAGAAACACACAAAAAAGGTAAAGTTAGCAAATGGGTCTAAGTGATGGCAATTTCACCGTTAAAGAGATAAATACGTAAAGAAAAGTAGAAATTTTGTTCAAAAGAAAGCTAACAGAAGAGCAATCTCTGGGACCAATACTGCAGAAAAACTAAGGTTAAACAGGCTAACATGATGTACCTGCAGACCTGAAAGGCACTGAACTACGAGGAGAGTAAAAACAATTCCATGTTTTACCAAGCTGCAAATACTTGATGTATGACAGCCCTATGAAAGGATGAAATCTGACAGCACTTCTGTTTGCAGACATAACTCATGTCTGTAAATACACACCTGAACCACAACTCCCACCGATACTCCTTAGTGCCTCTAGAGATAGCTGTTCACAATGTAAAGCCACATGGTATCTGTGTTACAAAACAATCCTATGAGATGCTGTGCCTCAGCTGACTGATGGGTCAAAAATACCTGTCTTTAGTTCTTCACTTAATTACACTCTCCTCATTCATACAGACATTTATTAAAGTTTTACGAGAAGCATCACATGTATAATCACAGCGAACGTAAGTGATTTTAGAGTAGTGCAATACGACCCGCTTTTCACTTAAACAATGCAGTATAAAATGCAGCCAAAAAAAAAAAAAATCACCGATTTAAACGAATGTTAAGACCAGCACAAACTCATTTGGGAAAGGAAACTTGACTTACAAGTGTATTTTATTCATTGCACTCACCATGGTTGCCTGGTAAAGACCCCGCACCATTTCTTTCTTCAGATTCCGATTTCATCCCAGTGACAGGAAAAGCTGGCGGAGGCATCAACTGCCTATTTAAACCAATGCAAGCCCTTATTTTTTCTTTTTTAAAACAAGCAAAGAGTCAAAGGTAGTAGCAAACAAATGCATAACTCAGTCCTTGACCCGAGGAGTTTAACTTTTAATTGCCTGACTAATCTAGTGGCCTTCTACAAGGGAGTGACTGCATTAGTGGACGGGGAAGAGCAACTGATGTCACCTACCTGGACTTCTGAAAGGCCTTCAATACAGTCCCCCCCCCCCAACATTCTTACCTCTAAATCAGAGAGAAATGGATTTGAGGGATGGACTATTAGATGGGTAAGGAATTGGCTGGATGGCCACGTCCAAAGAGTTACAGTCAACAGCTCAACGTCTAAGTGAAAACCAGTAACAAGTGGTGTCCTTCAAGACTCTGTACTGGGACCCATACTATTTAACGTCTTCATCAATGACATAGACAGTGGGACCAAGTGCAGCCTCAGCAAGGCTGCAGATGACACAAAGCTGAGTGGTGCAATCTATACATTAGAGGCAATGGATGCCATCCAGATGGACCTTGACAGGCTGGAGGAGCGGGCCCATGCAAACCTCATGAAGTTCAACAAGGCCAAGTGCAAGGTCCTGCACCTGGGTCAGAGCAATCCTCAGTATCAATACAGGCTGGGGGATGAAGGGATGGAGAGCAGCCCTGCTGAGGACTTGGGGGTACTGGTGGATGAAAAACTGGACACGAGCTGGCAACATGCGCTTGCAGCCCAGAAAGCCAATCATGTCCTGGGCTGCATAAAAAGAAGCATGGCCAGCAGGTTGAGAGAGGCGATTCTCTTACTCTTCTCTGCTCTCGAGACCCCACCTGCAGCACTGCATCTAGCTCTGGGGTCCCCAGCACAAGACATAGACCTGTTAGAGTGGGTCCAGAGGAGGGCCACAAAAATGATCCGAGGGCTGGAACACCTCTCCCATGAAGAAAGGCTGAGAGAGTTGGGGTTGCTTGGCCTGGAGAAGAGAAGGCTCCAGGGAGACCTTATTACAGCCCTTCAATACCTAAAGGGGGCTTATAAGAAAGATGGAGAGGGACTTTTTACCAAGGCCTGTAGTGACAGGACAAGGGGTAGTGGTTTTAAACTAAAAGAGGGTAGATTTAGATTAGATATAAGGAAGAAATTCTTTTCTGAGTGGTGATGAGGCACTGGGTTTCCAGAGAAGTTGTGGATGCCCCATCCCTGGAAGCGTTAAAGGTCAGGTTGGATGGGGCTTTGAGGAACCTGATCTAGTAGCAGATGTCCCTCCCCATGGCAGAAAGGGTGGACTAGATGATCTTTAAAGGTCCCTTCCAACCCAAACCATGCTACGATGCTAAGAAATAAAGTGCAAGCCCAACAGTTTTGTGGCTCAATGCACTGGAGTGCATAAGGAAGAGTAGTGATGCCTGATGACTTCAAATAGCTATGCTGAATTTAGGACTACGTACAAGACAGAGAACATAGAAAACTTTACCAATACCCATGATGTATTTCATAATGACCAGAAAACAAAAGGGACTATCAAGTAAATCTTTCCCTGAAACTTCAGGCTGTAAAATTTCAAGTTTACAACTTTTTCAGATTTGTTTAAAAATTGGAATCATTTAAAGTGTAAGTACTAACCTATTTCACAAGAATATCCTGTTATCCCAAGAAGTTGGCAAAATACCAGACCCAGACAAAGTAAGAGCATACAGACTGAGGGAGGGGTGGAAATTAAGCTATTTTCATTATGTAGCATGAAAAGGTAACCCTTGCATCCCTGTTCCTTAAAAAAGAAAAAAAACACCACAAAAAACCACACACAACAAAAACTCCTCCAACCCCCAAGTCACAGAAGAGAACAGAAAACACAGATCATCTCTGAAATAAGCTTTCCATTAGAATCAGAAAAGACCTGAACATAATTCTTTCATCACTCACCTGTCCCTCTCTCTCTCCTTTCCTGAGGAACTTGCTGGCTTCGATCCGGCTCCATCGATTTCACTCTGACTGGAGAAGCCTGTACCTAAATTAGTCATATGAATGGGTCCATGCTATGAGCAGAAAAACACACGGCATTAGCAAATCTACAACTACAACATAAGCTATAGCTCCTTAATGATAATGATAGGAAACCCAACTTTTCAGAGCATACTGCCAACTAGCAGAAGAAACCACTAATCGCCATTGTTAAACAAAATGCTTTCTCCTAAAAATACTGAGGGTAACGTAGTAAGAAACACGCCTGAGCACCAATATGGCAGACACCTCACCACCTACTCCACCTTTTCAGTAGTTCAGGACAGTAAAGATAGCTGCTTAGCTCACTTCTACGTTCGTCAACTTATTACCTCCTCAATCAGCTAATTCTGAATACTGTTTAGACCTCATGCCACAATAAACTCTGCTCACGATACTAATATTAGGTCTAACATATAAGCAGTTCCTTATTGCCTCTAGGTAAAGCTTTTATTAAGGGTTTCTGCCTGTGAGCAGGGGCGTATCATCAGAGAAGCATTTGCAGAAACTCCCTTTTCTCACATACAAGTCTGAAGAACTCAAAATTATTTTTATTAAAATCAACTGTTTAACATTTGCTATCTAAAAAAAATAAAATCAATCTCTTAAAACTAGGCTTCTTGAAATCCTCTCAAGAGCAACCTGCAAGAAAGGTAAATGGGAAAATCTGGAAGTTATTACCACATTTCCCTCCCACCCCTCAAACAAGCCCACCCAGAAGACCCACAAAAAACCAAACAAAACCCCAAATAATCTCCCTTTAAGCTAACCAGTAACACGCTATTGTCATCTCTTTGACCTGAATGCACTGCTGTTCTTCACAAAAGATTGAGGGTATGGAAAGCAAGCTGCCAATGAATCAGGTCAGTCACAGTTTAAGAACAGTGCATCCACTCAAAGAAACCAAAGCGTGGTCTCGATGTTCTGTAACAATTGCTGCCATCTGCCAAAGGTCTTGCATGACTGTTGCCAAATAAACTGTGCTAGTAACAATCTCTCTCCAGCCAAGTGCCGTTTTGGTGAATGAAGTAAAATTGCCGATTTTATTCCACCTGATATCCCAGCAGTCCTGACTCTCTCTCATCCGGCAGTTCCTCAGTGAAGCGTCTCTTTTGACCTTGGGGATGGGGTTGGACTTGTGGCTGTGTACCAGTCGGCATGGTTGTTTTTACTGGGGCAGCAGGAAGAAAAGGACCACTCAGTGGACTCTGGCATGCAGAAGTGGAAAACAAAACACAAGAAAATTTGATAATATGCATATAAAGTATTAATTCAATGTAGAGTTTCATACACAGGAGCAGAACACACAACTAGTTTCTCTTTGCAGAACCTAAGAGAAGGTAAAAGGAAATTCACAACTTAAAGATAAAACAACTATTTATAGAATGCTCCCACCTCAAACTAATCACTAGCTGTAACTCAAACTCACTGTACCTACATGGCTGCATCACAGCCTGTGATAACGCTTTTCACAAACGAGCGACCACCCCCTGCAAACATCCTTTATGTTAACAGGTGGCTATAACATGAAAAATGCAGTATGGAGCAGCCATACCAACAATTTAGTTGCTTAGACAGAAGCATCAGCGGAGCAATAACCAAAAAAAAAAAATGCCCTAAAGGAGAATTCTCCATCTGGAACAACTTTACATATTTTATAGGTAGCAAAGAAACAGCTTAGTAAGTCGACAACTATAGGGCAAATAATTAATCTGTGGCAGTACCTGGCCAGTGCTGGCTGGAGGCTGTACTTGAGATATTGGATACTGTGTTGGCACAGGCGGAACTCCTGTCGGTAGTGTTGTTAAGACTCCAGGTGCCAACGGCACTGCAGGTGGCACTATGCCTGGTACACCATATGGTGGCTGAACTGGTTGTTGAGGAGGGGGAACAACAGGATAACCAGACTGATACCCATTGGAAGGGTAATACGAAGGCTGGGAAGGTACGCTATTTATAGCGGCAGGCTGCGTGAAGCCTGGTGAGAGAAAGGGGGAAAAAAGGGTCATCTTCAATTCAGTTAGAGTCACAAAAACATCAAATTTAATTACCAAATGTAAAAGAAGCTGGACTCCTTTTCAACTGAAGGACTTAAAGACTTCCACAGGTAAATAAATTCCACAAAACTAACAGTAAGTACAGCTCTGCAGAACGCAACTCCAAAGACTTCATTATTGCTAATGTTTACCTGCTAAGGGTACTGCAGTGGTTATCTGATTCACAAATCGGGAGTATTCAGCATGAACCTACAAAGAATTTTCAAAGATTAGACAATAAACATCTATTTACTATATTAACCTTTTGCAGGCAAAAGGCATCTTACCACACATCCCCATAAAACTGTAAGAGGACTTTGATTACAGAACATACCATGCACAAAGACAGCAATAATCCATACATCAAAACTGAAAACAAAAATCCACCGACCAAAACGCTGCTGAACATCCCACTAATCCTGCTGGTCTCTGTGACAGATTTGTGTAAAATACAGGATAATCTTTCATAGGAAATAGAGTGGCAAACTAATTACTTCAGTAGAGGCAAAACACTCAAAGCCAAAGAATCCAAAGGTTTCCATATATTTTTCAAAAGAGACTTTGTAGCCCATACTCAATTATCAGTATTAACAGAAAGACTGCCTCACAGGATTTTACTCTATTTGCATTCATGTAAGAAAAGCTGAGAAATTAAATTTCTACGTGTACATGTGAGAGATTTTCTAAAATTTTTTTGGTACAACAATCACTTTAGGAAAGATAAAGCAGACAGCGTGGCTCTGGACAACACTTAAAGCTAAAGCAAGGGAAGCTACAGCAATCAGAAAAAAAGCAGGATTCCTTTATGTTTGCATACAGTCAATCCCCTGCCTCCCACCCCCAGTTCTGCTCAGGAAGCATTTGCATTTTTTTCCCCAAAATTCCACTACTACAGCTCCATCCTGAGAAATATTTATTCACTGTACAAAAATTAGACAGCAGCACTTAGAAGGAAAAACCTATTAGCAAGTCAGAACACAGGGACAGTTTTGCTGAGAGCATAAAAAAAAAAAATCATTAGCCAGGCACACGCTAAAGCTACGACAGGCTCTGAAATCTCATATTTATAAGAGCTACTCACGGTTTGCAATAGATTCTCACACAGCTTTTTAGCAGCTGCCAAACCTTCTGGCTTTGGGTGACTGAAAATGTATACAAAAAACACCTCATAAGCACAACTGTTTCCACCAAATTTGGGAGCTACTGCTTTCATCAGCAACCTGCTGTCAGATCTTATCCCTTTAATGAATGATCAGTCACCTCAACAGGACCCTAGCAGCTCTGCAGCTATTTAGCACAATTGTGAACAAAAGTGATGAGTATTTATTTTCTACATGAAAATTCAGGTTAGTCTAAATACTGCAAGAAACGAGTACAGAACACTGACTTGATTGGTCAGTGCATTTTGTAGTCTTCCCTTCAAGCTCAACATCACAACCCAAGCCCAAAAAGAACGCCGCTTTACTATGTTCCCAATAAAAGCAATACCTTTTGGCTGAATATCACTTTATACCATATCACCATATGGTTGATATCTTTATCACTTCAGAGAGATCTCTATTAAAATAAAAGTCAGGTTCAAAAACTATTTCATTTGCATTAAGTCAGTCAGAATTAAGAATTCCCCACATTGATTAAACATTAAGCTACATTCATGACTGGTCACTGGGATTTTTTTTTTTTTTTTCTTTTTTTTTAAAGCCCCCCCCTCATACCTGATGTAGATGTACATGGGTTCAAAAGCTTCTCTGCCCGATGCCGGTTCTATGCAACCTGAGCCTTTCCCACGAAGAAAGACTTTGGCACCCGTTTCAATTTGAATGTGCTGCAAGTAGGAGCAACCAGGCCCCTCCACCTTCTCCTTCACATTAAATGTAGGTACAGCATGTTCCAGACCAACAAATAACTTGTCCTGAACATAATGCATCTGTAAATGTAACAGTAAAAGCTTATTATTTCACTCTAAGAATTAGGATGTTCATTTCACTGGAGGCCAGAAATCTTATTTCTATGACAGGCAGAACAGTTAGGTGTCGGATGGCACAGTCAGCCCTTTGCTCTTCTCTAAGGAGGACCGCTCTCTCCATCCCTTTTCTTTTAGGAGGCTACTGTCATCTGAGTCTCACTCTTCAGACTCAGTCCGATTAGTCCTCCAGTTTTCACTACACGCAAGGGGTTTTTTTTATTTTTTGTTTTGGGGTTCTTTTGTGGGATTTTGGGGTTTTTTTGTTGTTTTTTTAATAAATAGCGCATTACACATATACTTTGTAATAGGTAAATCTTGTAATCAGTGATATTCAATGAAATTCACATAAATGAATTACTCACCCCTGATTGGAATGGAGGTTTCTGGCCAACTGCTGGAGACAACTGAGTAATAGGGGCTGGCTGGTGATAGACAGTAACCGTAGCTCCGTTGAACGTCGGACTAGAACCTGTGGCTGCTTTCACTACTCCATTGGTAATTATCTCTTTAATTCGGTTAACAGCTCCTAGTTGACAGAATACGAAATTCATTTATATTTCGGCCCTTGTCAACTGCCCAGATTAACCAAATCATGAAATGACTAGGTTACTTTCCCATATTTTGTGACAGCAGCTCTACAAGCAAAGAGATTGCATCTGACGGCAGGGCCCAATATGAGCATTCTGGGACTGGATCACAAAGGATGGCAACAAGCATCAGGGTTCTTTCTCCACTCCTGCCCTGATAAAGCTTAGGCTAATATATGCAGGTGGGCAGTTTTAGCCCACACATTTTAGCAAATGCTAGAAACGTTCAGATTAACCCTATACAGAATTTACATCTGCATGCATGAGCAAACTAACACGGGAAACATTGTTTACTGGCTGTGGAAATCAAGGCAGATACAAGTGGGCAGCTTCAAGTTTCAAGAGACAACTGAGGGCAAGCCCATGAACTGATACACAGAACAAATGAACATCTGAACAGTGTATAGTTTTCCTTTTTTCCCAGCACGCATAGGCAAGACAGGAGTTCTTTGTGCTTCTAATGGAAATGTAGATATTTCACAAAAAGTGTTCATACTTGCATATTAAAGGGAGGGTCTCCCTGTCACACACCTATTGTAATGGGATCTCAGTGTGTTACCAGTGAACAAACTCATCCGTAAGAGCTGTACCTGCCTAGGAACCCTACCCACTCCCCCCACCTTCCTTGTAGTCTGTCAAAAGTTTTAGTTTCATGACTAATGCAGTACACAGCACCTTAGGGAGTTTTGAGCAGAGATCTTAACATCAACGTTTAAATGGGGTCTACTATCAACATCGAGATATTTATAGTACAAATCCATACCGGTCATAACAAAGCCCCTTAGTAAAACCCCTTTATCACAAATACTGAGAGAAAAAGTAGAATGCTTTGCATACTTACTGTCAACCAATTCCCGTGTCTGACCCTGGACATGAAGATACAAAGGACGATCTCTGGAAAGGAAATGTCAAATATACCATTAAACCCACAGAGAACATACAATAATGGATTCAATCTAATTATATTACAGTCATCTAGACACATAAAGTCTTCCATAAAGATCTGAAATACTCTTCAAATAAGGAGGTAAATACATATTCATTGAATATCACAGTGCTCAGTAAGCAAAGCTTTGCACTGAAAACCAAAAAGATTCAGAAGTTAGTTACATATTAGTTATACCACTGAAAACTTTAATTTGCTTGTCCACATGAAAGGTTAACTAACTAAAAGCACCGAGTCTATGAAATATTAGCTCTCTTTGTAATTGGAAAGTTGCCCATTCTCGGCAAAATGCACAAGAGATCCAGTATAGTGTTCAGTCAGAAGAAGTTCAGCGCAGTCTGATCCGTCACATTTGTGGTTTGTTTGGTTTTTTATTTCACCCTATCAATACTGAGCAGGTAGGAAAGCAGCTATGCAGTCAGTACTGTCATAATGGTAAACATATTCAAAACACTCAATAGTCAATTTGCTCTGGCACCTAAAGGTGACACTGCTCATGAAAAACAAAACAAACAAAAACCCCACCACTTAGCCACCTAGTGAGAAAAAAAGTTAGAAACCCCCAAAAAGAAAATACAAACCCGGGTCCCACTTTTGCTTTCTCTTCTGCAGTCATGAATCTCCCTCGAGTAGAGACAGCTGCTCCACTCAGTCGACTTATCTACAAACAATTTAAAAAAACCCAGTGACGAGTTTACCAATAATAAACAAAGCATACACAAAAACCCCAAAGCGGTTTAAGCTATGTTGTTGTATAAAAAGACCAGAAGTCATTAATAAAGTGTAAGAGAAAGAATGTTGCCCGCTAAAAGATACTAGCTATGCTACCTTACCTCATCATATGACATTTTATTGAACAAACCAATAAACTACGAAACAAAGTGTCTTAGAAAACACAACGAGTTTTGTAAAAAGAAGAAACAACCACTGAATGTAGTTTATTGCAAGCTCTTTTAACCTTACAAACAGGTACAAACGTGCTGCCAAGCCTAACAAATCAGACGTAGATCCTGAACATACCTCATCCTGAGTCTGTCCTCTCGTCAGCAGGTTTCTACACGTGAGGGGGACATCATTGATTTCTACCTCTGCCACCACAAGGTCATCTTTGCTTTTACTTGTAGCCGGACCTTTTCCCAGAGCCTGCAGCTTCAAAGACAACCGTTGCAAAAGACCAGTGGTTGGAAAGCAGAGATAAATGATGTAACAAACAAATTGACCCGAGTACTCTAGAGGTGAATATCCTTTTCATTCTCCCCTTTCAGCTGTTGAACACAAAAGCTTTACAAATATTAGCAGAAAGCATGTTATATCTACTACTTAATAATCTACCTCTTTACAACCTTGAGCCCACCTAAAAACACTAGTTTTATCTTCAGCACATTTTAATATAAGTAGTAATTACTGTTTCTGTTCTATAAACAGAGAAACAGATGTAGAACTAAGCAGTAAAGTTGCTCAAATGGAAACCAAGGCATCTTACACTTGAATTGACATCTCTGACAGAAATCTGAGAGACTAATAGAACATGTAACTCATACTTCTCTCAACTCCCCTTACACAGACATAGAATTTAGAATTTCTGTTCAAGATCTAAACTCATCCACACTATGACTATACTTCCCACCCCTTCTTTTTTTAAAACAAGGGCATAATATTTTGTGTCAGTATCTAAGTGCTAAGAAAAAAAAAAAGCCAGAGAGTCACAAACAGATTCAGAAGATATGGCAGAAGAGCTGGAGTTACAACAAAGACCTTATAGCTTTTTCCACGTATAGAGAGTTAGACAGTACATCCTTCTAAAAATTCTGAAATGCTTTTGGGGACATAAACGTAAAACAAGACTCTATAAAAAGAGAACCTTCCAGGAACATCCCAAAGGCATCCATCCACTCTCATAAATATCACATGAAGTACGGCACTTGCATGAGAGCCAGAAGGCAGCTATAGAGGGACCTATGTATAACACATTGTACATGCATTCTGTTTCTCCATTCCCTCCACACTTTTAAAAAAAACCAAAAACCTGTACATTCATTAACCTGCAGGCTCCTTAATTTCCATTCGCTCACAATCTGAGGTGCCGTCAGAGTTAATTACTCTGGCAATGTCATCACTGAACACTTTCTAACAAAAGCAACGTACACAATAAAAAACAATCCCATTTGCAAATTAACGAACTGGTTAAGTGGTTCCCACAGCAATACAATTTCTCACAGGATGCCAGAATGCCACCAGAGCTTATGGAGAAAACATAGATGGCAGAATGACGCATCACAGTATCTTCCAGTTTTTGGGTGTCTCAAACTGCCAGTCAGCGAACAGACTTTACTTCCATCTGGTATGACTACGGAGGCTACCTGAAACCAAGCCACGTGTTCTTCAACGCTGAAAATTTCACATCCTCAGGTGGATGTCAAGTATTGAGAAGGAGACACCATCGTGCAGCAAACAATGTGTAAGCCTAGGATTGCTGATAGCAATGATCAAAAAAACACTCACTACTAAACATCACATATTAAAAAGGCCGCAATGATCATTTCAGATACAGAACCTACAGAGAACCAATTACGGTGAATACATGGCAGGGCACACTTGCCACTCTTTCTTATATTATCTGTGAATAAATCCAATGACAAAATGAATACTCATTTCGGTGCTGCCTCACAAGGCAAACCCTTAGAACATAATTGGCAGTCCCACCAATACTATGCATGTGAAAAGGAAGATACAATACGCCGTGAAAACATACTCTTCTTGTTAACTTTATATTTGAACAAGTTTGGGAGGAAACCTGAAACAGCCTTCTAAACTTGGCTCTAGCATAGGCTAGTAACACACAGAAAAGCAAGACTGAAATTGGAAAACAGGCTGTAAGTTACACTTGCTTTAGAATAGAAAAGTTCAGTTGGAAGGCACCTACAACGATCATCTAGTCCAACTGCCTGACCACTTCAGGGCTGACCAAGGCTCAGGTCAGGGCTGATCAGAAGCTGACCAAGTTCTTTAGAACTTGGACATACGGCTCCTACTGACAACTTGTTTAAGCATGAAAATAATTTGGTCTCATATTTTAAACTGGATGTTTTATACACCAGTGTTTACATCAGCTGTACTACTTAGAAAATACTTCAGAAAAAAGTTTATCATCTTCCTACAGATTGCTTTGGTTAAGCCTTACGCAAGAGCAGCGGGACCGACCTCACAACTATGCCACTGTTTTCTGGTATTGTGAAAAAAAATTAATAAAAGGTTTTCCGATTGTTTTTTGTTATATCCTACTTTATGAAGCAAACCTCCGTCATTTCCCGTCTCACTGAGAGCTATTCCGACAAATAAACATCGCAGGTCTCCAGAAAACAGACGTGACACCCACCCTCGCCCACCACCTCCAGGCCTGGCGGTCCCACCGGCACGGCGCGGCTCCTGCCGCCCCTCCGGGCACCCACCTTGTCCGCCGTGCTGGGCGCCGGCTTCAGTTTCCCTTTGGCCATTAACATCGCGTTGATTTTCGCGGCCACGGCCGCGGCCGCATCCAGCGCTCCCGAGGGGGCTGCGGAGCTCTCGGAGCCCGCCACAGCGGAGCCGCCATCTCCGCCGCCGGGAAAGGGGCGCCCGGGCAGCGGCGCCGTGCCGGGGAGAAGAAAGGCGGGGGCCGGGCCGGGCTGGTCCCACTTACTGCGGCGCCTGGAAAAAGAGAGAGGCCTCAGTCCCGGCCGCCTCCCAGCCCACTGCCCCGCGGGAGCTCCAGGACCTGCCGCGCCTCGGAACCGCCGCGCCTCAGCCCTTCTCCAGGGGCGCCCGAGGACCCGCCGCGCCCGCGGGCCAGCCTCACCCGCCAGCGGCCCCAGCGTCGCGCTGCCCTCCACCACCCGCTGACATGGCTCCGGCCCGGCTCCACCGCCTCCGCGCCAGCCGCAGCGTCATTTCCGGCCTCGAGGCCGCCTCGAAACGCCCCTTCCGGGCGTTGCCACAGAGACGGCGCGGCCGCGGGCGGCGTCCCCTCAGGCGGGGGGGGGCCGGGAAAGGACACCGGACAGGCGAGGAGGACCGGGACGGGGCGCGGTACCTGCCCCCGCTCTCCTCGCGGACGGCCCGCTCTGTGGCTGACCGCGGGAAACCGCCCACCGACCGCGCAGCACCGCGGCAAAGGCGGGGCGGGACGGGCCGGAGAGCGCCCACACGGCGGGGCTGCCGGCGATGACGTCACGGAAGACGGCGGCTGCAGTCGAGCAGGCGCGCTCCGGGCACTGCAGGTAGGGACCTCACGCATGCGCACTGTTGCCCCTCGCGGGCTGCCCAGCGGTCCTGCCGCCGGGCGGCTGACGCATGCGCACCGCTGCCCGCACAGACGCCGCCGTCAGCTGGTCACACACCGGACCTGCAGCCGGGCGGCTGGCGCATGCGCACTTCCCCCCGCCTTGGCGCGTCACACTGCGCGCTGCCCCCCTGGCGCATGCGCGCTGCCCCTGGCGTGCTGGCGCCTCTAAGCGGCGGGGGCGGGCGGGGAAGCTCCGGCCATGTTGAGCTCGGGGACCGCTGAGCTCTCCCCTGAACGCTGCTCCAGGTCCCCCAAGACGCCCTAGGCCTGCCCTGGGCAGGTGTCCAGGTGGTGTGGAGAAGAGGGGGTGCTGGAGGGGCAGCACAGGTGCCTGATCTCTCCCTCTCTCTGTTCAGCTTCACTTCCAAAGAAAGGGTCACCATGAGTCACCAGGAGCAGATCTGTTTTGGACTTTCTGGGCTGTACTGAGAGGCTTTTGGAGGGTATTGGGGGGCATTTGGAGGGTCTTTGGGCTCGCTCTTTCTGAGTAAAACTCAGATTTCTTGTCATAAGGGACATCCCTTTTTCCTCCTTCCAGTTCAGTACTGAATATTGCGACCATGACACAGATACCACTTAATGTCTGTGCAATGTGGATGGAACTGTAGACTTTCTTTGAAGAAATAAAGATCAGTTTCAGATCAGTCTGAAAATCCTGTATGTGGTGTCTGATGCTCAAATTTGCCCGCTTGCTGTCCCTGCCAGCTATGCCATAGTTTGCTTGACCTTGGTGTGGTGAATCCTTGTTCAAAAAGCAGGACAGAAACATTTCCTTGGGGAAGGGGTGGTGTTTCAAGGGCTCCCCCACGAGGGAAGCCTCTCACAAATTTGGTTTCCCTCCAAATTATTATCCTATTCCTGAAGGAAAAAGCAGGGTAGAAGTCAGTTGGGGACTTGCCATGTCATGGGCGGCAGCAGGAGCTGGCCCTGCCCAATGACAAGACTGATAAATGCTGGCGGCTGGATGTCGAGCAAGGTGGCCTTCCACCACCCGCTGCCCACCCCAGCTACAGCTCTCGGGCTCGGGAAGCCTGGTGTTGGTTCCCCGTCACAAAATGCCGAGGCCTTTTGTTACCAGGCAAGCAGAAAAGCTCCCAGTTGAGAAGTGTATTTTGTGGTTAGTTCACCTGCCACACCTTCAGCTTGAGTACACGCTCTTTATTTACTACGTGTATTTCATGCAGAAGCAGGGCCCCGATCCCCTGAGCTGAAGGAGGGATCACAAAGCTGTGCACACGTCTCCTGCTGCTTGGAGAAGAGCTTCAGGTGGCATGGGTCTTCTTGAAGGCAGTGTCTCTGGAGGCCAAGTGTCCTGGCTTGCTGAGGAGCAAGCTGCAGTCAGGGCACTAGAAGCCATGGTAGGCGGGCTTGGTTGGATGAACACAGCTGAACAAGGCGTGTGCCCTGTCATGCTGCTTTTCAGGAAAGTAAAGGCATAGCTTGTCCAGGAGATGACCTGGCCAGAAGTTATTGTCGCTTGACTTCTGCATCTTATTCCTCTGAAGATGCCTGTGAAAAAAAGGGGCGAAGGGGGGGGAAAGGAAGCAAAAAAAAAAAAAAGTAAGAGAGAATACCACGCTTTACAGAAATAAAATGCTGGGCAGTTTCGCTGCTTCTCTTAGTAAGGGCAAGAGTGAGCCTGACAAGAACAAGCTATCCGGGCTTCCAGGCCCTGGGAAGCTCTGCGAGACCTGTGCAGACCGTGTCGGTCCTTATGAGACATGACTGACGCTGGAAATGCCAGCTTGCGAAGCTATCTTAAGAGCTGGTACATTGCCCATCACTGTAGTATCTAAACACTTTAACCGAGAGAGACAAAGAAGATTGTGCTCTGCTTTGCAATGTTTCTTTTTCTCTCCAAAAGCTTCTCCAGCCATCCAAAGCTGGGCTCTTCAGGATTGTCTTTCTTCCACAAGAATAAACATTCTCTGAGGGGATTTAAGACAAGTGTTGGGTTGGTCTGAGGAGTTTTGTCACCTCTAGTTCAGAGCACAGAGCTAGTCCCAGCTAGCCTGCAAGGCTCCTGCCAGGCACCGCAAACTGTTCGCCGGCACCACTGCAACCCAATGACTTAGCTAAAGCACAGGAGTGGCCATGTAGCCGAGAAGAGGATCTGCCTCCTCGCCGTTGCCCACTGCTCCCTTGCAGCATCCTAACGGTTGACTCCAGTACCTCGGCACTGCCTCTGATGCCGTGGGGAGTGAGCACAGAGGGGTGATGCGCAGCAGGGCAGCAGGAGGGGACTGATCTTAAGCCCTCTTTGAACAAACCTATTTTCCGCCTCCTTGGCCTGGCTTCCAGCTGCAGTTCCTGATCTGGAGGTGCTCCCAGGTAATGGAGCATCAGCACCTCCTGTGCTGTAGTATCCTCCGGGCTGCCTGATCTTCCTTATGTCTTCTCCCACCTTGATGATCTTGTCTCCTGGATGCAGCAGGGCTGTTGGCAAAGCGCACAGAGAAAACAGTCACGCCTCACCCTGGATCAGGAGCCCCGTTTCAGCTCAGACGTTGTAGGCGTAGCAGTCTGCAGCTCAGCCACAGCCATGTCTGTTCCTGGCTATGGACTCGCTGACCCTGACCATGGTCTGACTTCCTGGCTTGACCCTGGACCTGCCCCATCCCCACGAACTTGCCTCCTGAGCTGCACTCTCGGTTGCACCTGGCTGCCATCCCAGGGGCAACGGGAGAGGGCCCTGGCTGATCTGCAGCACCCTTTGCTATCTCAGCCCTGCTCTGGCCCTGCTGCTGCTATTGCTGATCCTAACCGGCAGCGTCTGCCGTGGCCCTCCGAGGGCTGCAAACATGCTCCACTGGCAGTGCCCCCTGACACCAGTCATGCTTCTGGGCTTGGGAAGAGACACTAACTTGTCAGATTTAGGGCATTCGCGTCAGGCCCTTGGTCTTTGCTTTACCTTTCTGCAGCGTTGGCTCGGTGATGTCAACGTTGCGCTCTGTGCACAGCTTGGAGCTCTTCAGATAGCTCATGAAGGCATTCCTGCGATAGCGGTCAACCAGTTCTCCCAAGTCAGCCTCTACAGTTGACGGCAGGCAGTGGTCATCAATGGGGCCATCCCCAGATCTCACCAGCCGGCACTTTTCTTTCTGTTCTATGGGGCTGTCTTTGTTCTGCAAGTAAAGAGCAGGTCCCGATCAGCATTCACTGGGGCCCTGGAGTTGCTGCATTCCCTTCCGAGAAGCTACAGCCAGGGCTTCATCTCAAAAGTGTGCGCAAACAGGCGTCGGCACCCTGCGATGGGATCACAGGGACAGGCCCTCCTCTGGGAGTTCAATTCCCATCCAGAGCTGGGTCCTCAGAGAGCTACTCCCTGGAGGGCTTAGCAGAAGAGCAGCACACCGGGCACAGGTGCCTCAGATGGAAAAAGTCTTGCAGTCACCTTCTCGTTTCTGATTGTGTCGGGGAGCCAGAGGCTCTCCCCATTGCTGGTGACTGGGGGGCAGCACGTTGGCAGGAGGAGGTAGCCCTGGATTCTGCCAGAGTTCATCCAACCCAAGATGCTCCAAAGAAAACCTCTGGGAGTGAGTGAGTGAATGAGTCACTGCTCTATTGCCCTTGGACTGTCTTGCACTGAGCCTCACAACTGAACAGGACAAAGTGCTTATCAGCACCTGAAGGGACAGAGCGCAGTCTGGTGGACAGGTCGACTAGGTGATGAGAAGATGACTCCGTCCCCAGACATAGAAACTGCTTCAACTTCTCCTCCTCCTTCTTCTTCTTCTTGCCAGTTACCCAGAAAAAGTGTTTCTCTCACCAGAGCGTTCAGAAGCCAAACGAATTGTTGGAGATGGCTCGTAGCACCTCAGCTGCAGGGCACCATGTGGTCAAAGAGAAGCTGAGACTCACAATAAGCCCTTGCCCTTTCCTTTACTGCTGCACTGTCCTCTAAACCACCCTACGTTCGCCAAGGCGTGCAGGTGTGCTTGTTCTCCTGCCACATACACAGTACCTTCTCCCACCGTCTCCTCTCTCTCATGAGTTTTCCAATCTCTTCCATTTCACCATAGCTCAGATGTCGTCGTTCTGGCTCGGTGTTGACTGGTGGAACTTCCAAGTGTATTAACTTTCTCTCGGGCTTGGTAGGAGCGTGAGGCTTCATCCCTTTGGCTGTGCCCCCAGCAGAAGGTGGACAAGTGGCAGTTTTGCAGGTGGCCTTCTGGAACTGAGCTTCTACACCTAGGACAGATTAAAACCCAACCAAACAAAAAGCCCAGAGAAGCCGCGTTAGAGCGCAGCAGAAAGGAACATCTGATCCATGTTTAAGACAAAGGGGTTTGGCATGTTGTGCTGATTGGAACTCCCAGCAGAGCTTACTAAAGAATAAGCTCTTCTGAATCGGTGTTTTCCAGCTGCCACCAACAGCTGGAGAAAGGGTCTGCTTTGGATGAGCTGGATGATGAACGCTAACAAACCAAATCCAGTCCAGGATGTTAAACCGCAGGGTTGAGACTTTGATCCCAGCCTGAAAGACTGGATACCCTGTCTCCTGCAACTGGGCTGATTATGGCATTGCACATCCCCCAGATCCTTCAGTTTTCCCTAGAAGGCTCCTTCTGGCCGCTCGGCCCTAGGACAATGGTCTCCAGAAGCCATATTCTGGACCCACTGAGGCATTCCCTGTCTGTGTAGAGATGCTTTCCCAAGCCAGTGCTCGCCTCTCACCTGTTTTGGTCTCTTGGGGTTGTCCTTTCCTCATTTCCAGCCACTGCTTTTGACAGTCAATCAGATCTTTGGGGCTTATAAAATTCCCCGGTTTTGAGGAAGTCAAGAAGATGACCACGTCCTCCAGATCCTTCTCGCTGATGGGAACTTTGGTCTGGCAAGGAAAACAGAAGATGACAGTGGGATCACCAAAAGATCAAGGCTTGCCCCAGAGTGGGAGGGGCGAGCTTAGCTGTTGTTCCAGATGCTTTTGCAGGGAAGCATGGCACAAAGGCAACCTGCTGAGGTTGCCTTGGGTTTATCAAGCACTCACAACTTGACCCGTCTTCTGCTGCCCCCTGCAGAGCTCTCAGCTTTTGCTGTGCCAAACTTCCCATCCCCCTGGGTTTCAGGAAGGTTTCATTTTGGCTCGGACTAGAGTCTCAGTTAACATCTGAACTGCTAAAGCCTACTAAACCTGAACGTGCTCTTCACAGCTTTGTAACGCCGCGGCCTGTGGAAAGTGAGGCCCAGTGTGAGCCGTGCTGTGTGAACGTGTACTGAAAGGCAGCGCAGTGGGGAGATGTAGGAGCGTGGTGGGGGAAAGACCAAGTTTCAACACTGGGAAACCCGACAGCCACGTTACTGAGCAGTGACTGTCTTCCAAGCCTGTGAGGCAATGGGTTTCTTCAGTCCCTCCTGGGACTCACTCTCGGTGCCTCTCCACAGCTTTCCCTTCCCTTTGCCCTCCAGCTTTTCACAGGTTGTGGGAGCCACTCTCTGAGAGTAAGGCAAGTGAAAAAGCCCCTTGCTGAAGCTCGTCCATTTGCTCTGGGTTGGCATGCAGGAAAATAGGGCAGAGTTGCAGCAGTTCACTACTGTTCTGTTCCCTATGTACCTCCTTGATGACTTTAATGAAGTCTGCTCTCTGGATCTTCCTCCCGTCCATACCAGCCTTCTTGAATACGTCCACCATCCTCAGCTTCTTTTTGTGCAGGAGGTTATGCAGCGTGACAAGAGCCTGGGGGTATGGTGCACAAACAAGGGGAATGCTACCCTTCTTCCAGGGCTGGCTGCTCTTTGGCCGTGAGCACTGAAAAGGATTAGAAAAATACCCTGAGATCACCATTCTCCAGGATCGCCAGGCCCGTCCATGTGGCATCAGCTGGGGTAAAGCAGCGTCACTCTGCCGATGTGACAGCAGACACTATTTCCCTTGCACTTCTGTACTTACATCGGGGCTGTCGCTCACGGCTGATTTGACAGCAGCCCTCCTGTCTGCCCTGCGTGCCTTTAGTCTTTGCCAGAATCTTTCTTCTTGATTGCTGAGGGAAGGTTTTTGAGTCAGCCATTTTTCCACGTCCCCGAAGCTTTCCAGCTCGGTTCGAAACTGCCTCCTCGCCTCAGTCCAAGCCTCCACTGTTTGTAGACCCTCTTCTGTATCAGAGGTGGTCTCTGGGGAGCTGAGGCTACCTTCTTCCTCCTGGGGCAGCTGCAAGACAGACAAAGGACAGAAATCTGTGGCCCAGGTTGGTTTCAAAAAGGGAGAAGCTGGTCCTGCCACAGGTGGAGCAAAACTAATGTGACGCCTGGATTTGGATGGCCCACACCTACTTGCTTTCAGTTTAAAGGCAAAAGTTGGGTACATATTTCTCCGATGGCGTCACCGGAAACCATGCTCCGAGACCACTTCTGGCTTGACGTTAGTCAAACCCTCGATCACATCCTCGCTGCTCACGCTGGTGCTTTACACGACAAGAGATGCGCTTCTTGCAGAATCGAGAGTTGGGGTCAGGTGGGTATGGTGGTTTCCAAAACCAGCAGCAAGCCCACCACAGAACAGTATGGAAACGTGCATGGTAGGACGTGGTCAAAAGTGGCGGCCTCCGTGCCTGTAGTGGGCGGGGCCTCCGGTTCTGACGTGCTTCTGGCTGAACTGGGAGGGCTGGGGTGGGGTGGAGACAGGGCCATCAGCCAACAGAGCAGCACGGAAACCGGTGGGTCCTGCCATTTCACCAAATGCTGGCTCCCTGCCACCAAGGAGCAGCTGAAATAACGTCGGCCATTTTGCTTACGAAGAACGGCCGGAGTGCTCTCCACGCTACTTGGAGAGACAGCTCTCCCCCTCCACACCGCCGGCTGGAGCTGGCTCAAGCCATGTGACTGGGAGAGATCCTGCTCGAGCTCCAGAGCCGGTGCCTGGGCAGAGGTGGCCTCCTTTCCAGGGACGGAGCAGGCCCACTGATGCCCTCAGCCTGGCCGGCTGCTCGTTTTGCCCCTTGGCCTCTACTGGCAATTCCTCCCTCACAGCAGTGAGCAGGCGAGAATGAAAACCCCAGCCGCCCGCCCTGCTCTTTGGAGGGAGCAATGCTGCTGGGACTTGGAGACCTTCCCAACTCAGTGCCACCCTAACCAGAAAAAGGCTGCTCTGTTGATACTCCCATACCTGGGCCCTCTGCATCTTGTCGCTTTCTCTCCCAGCTTGCTGTTGAGGCAGTTCTGGCAAGATGACCCTTCCTGCTTTGCTGTTCTCTTCTATCTCCTTCCTTTTGGCCATGGATGCCTCCAGTTTTCTCCTGCCGTTCAGCCCAAATACAGACTGTCCTTTCTACAGGAACCCAGAAATGCAATACCAGCGGTTAGTCTCATCTGTCTTGTCTTTTTTTTTTACCTAATGCTCTTCTCTCTCTCATCTTCCCTTTTTTTCCAGTTTCTGTCGACATGCAGTTCCTACAGATGCAACCAGAAAGCCCTTCTGTTACGACCAATGAACTAAGTCATCAGAGAGCTACTTTTTGAAAAGGGCTACAGTTCCTTTTCGGAGATGAACGATACCCAAAATAGGTAATTGAATGGGAAGATGAGCCACAGTAAGAGATCTACTCAGAATTGGTATCTGCACGTTTTTTTATGTAGCTGTTTCTCCTAAGATATCCCCACTTGATTTTCTACAATCAAGTGACACAACAGTTGTCTCGATCCACATTACGTACCTGTCCCGTCTGCCTGCGTTCTTCAGAAAGAGGCAATGGCAATTCAGGGCTCTCGAAAGGAGTTTCTTTGGGCTGCCTTCCTTCTGTGCCTGCACCTT
The DNA here is from genome assembly GCF_018139145.2 of Gymnogyps californianus. Lineage (NCBI taxonomy): Eukaryota > Metazoa > Chordata > Aves > Accipitriformes > Cathartidae > Gymnogyps > Gymnogyps californianus. The sequence continues at coordinate 155,317 of NC_059499.1, read as the reverse complement.
TTGACAACGGTCTGAAAATACACAGCGGGGTGAGTTGGTGTGAGTGCAGGAAGAGTTTCTTCTCCATCCTGTGCTCACGCTGCTCACCTGCTTCGGCAGCAGAGCAAGCTTCTTCGCCCAATTGTCTTCCCCTCCAGGGAGACAGGGATAACCCTGAGCTGTAACGCTCAGATGTGCCACCAAGGAAATCAAGGAGATGCGCTTTTTCCATAAGGAAGGCTCTGGGACACGCAGCCTGATGCAGCCCTCTTGATGCGACAACGAGCGGATTTGCATCCTCTGCGAGGACAGGCACCTGGAGATACTGGTATCCCTCTCCTGGCCGTTACACTAAGCACTGCAAAGCAGTCCCAAATACCGTGGGACTTCCCATCCAGCAAGGAAATGCCCTGTGTGGTGACGTGTGTTAACAGCCCTTCTGAGTTAACAGAAACACTGGGTCCAAAGGAAACAGGGGAACAGGTTTCTCAGAGAGCTTGGGCAGTCTCCGTCCCTGAAGGCTTTGAAGACAAGACTGGATAAAGTCCTGAGCAACCTGGTCTGACCTCAGCTCATAGCTGACTCTGCTTGGAGCACCCGGTTGGACTAGGACCTCCCGAGAGCCCTTCCAACCTCCATTATTGTATGAGCCTATAACACATGCCGCACAAGCACTAGAACACAAGGCCACTCTAAGCGAGTCCTTTCAGAGTCTCACCTGCCAGGAAGGCCTTGTCCCTCCATTTTCTCCTGTGCTTCTTCCTCCATCTCAGCTCTGGCTAAGCGGTCTGTAGAAACGCCCCTTCGCAGGCGGCGTAATGTGTGACAAACAGCCTCTGCAAGCACGAAAGGAGAAAACCTCTTAGAACAGGCAGGAGGAGGCACGGATCTGCTCTGCAATGTTAGACGCTGTTTGAGGCCTCACTGAGATTCCTTCTGCGACCTCTTTTCTCGGAGGGAGATCTTAAGCCCTTCCTGACACCAGCCCTTGATCCTGTTCAACCCTCGACAGCCACATTATTCTCTTTGGTGTGAGTTTTCTCCTGCTGCGGCTAGTCCTTCCTCTGCACAGCGGCTTTCGCGGGGAGACAGGTCTTGGCGCTTCACAATCTCTTTTGGGGGAACAATTTCTTGGCGTTGCATATGTGTTTGGTATACAAGAACTTGCTATCGTGGCGCATTCAACTCAAACACGTTATAGCTCTGATGTTGCTGATGAATTTAGGTCGAGGAGCTAGACTTCCCAGCTTTAAAGGAGAAGTGAGGTCTCGGCACAGCTTAGCAACCTTTGCAGAGTTGTTCTCTACGTGATTTTTCTCATCGAATCACGCCACGGTGATTCCAAGAGATACACCAACCCGCCAGTCTCCCACAACTCAAGGCAGAGTTGGTGATTCACAGTGCTGATGGACTTCCTCAAACATTTACTCCCTCCTGCACAAACAAGCTCCTAAAATGGAAGAGGTATACTCCAGGGCATGGAGTGCAGGGGCAAAACATACTTCAGCACCGTCAACTGCAGTTGGTGGTGCTGAGCCCTCCTGGGATCTTGTGCCAAAGCGAGTCCCTTGAGATTTACCAGGAGGGGTAAACAGAGGCACACAGAGTGCCTCTACCATCCCAGGCATCTATTGAGGCCTGGGCCTTCAGCACCCACCAGGAATGAAGACAGGCAAACGCACAAACCTCTGCCAGGAATCAGTCACTCTTATTCCCATCACATTCCCATGCACTCCCATTCCCATGTGCATTACCTCTTATCCCCATGCGGCTCAAAACACTGTCGAATTCTGTACATATCTCTTCGGCTGTGAGAGAAGCTCTCCGAGGCACTGTCCTAATCTCAAACCTGGAAATAGGAAGAAAGCAGCATTCTGAGAAAAGGGCTGCTTTGCCAGATTAATGTCAAGGTATCTCTACGGAGTCACCCTCACGTCCGAGGCCATTAAGGGAACCACCGAGCAGCGCTGGCCTCAGGAACGGTTCAGCGGCCCCTCGCTAGACAGAGGTGTTGGGTTTTTGCCTCAGTCCTCCTGTGCCATCTTGACCCAAGAAGGCATTTCAGAGATACTTTGATTCACGTGAGTTTCACAGAAGGCACGGAAACGTCACAGACAGAGGACTTGCACGCATCCGGTCTTTGATCCACCCTCTAAGAGAAGCTTTCCGTGTTATATTCAAAACAACGGAAATATTAGGATCTTATTTCTGTTCAATGTTTGGGCAGTCTCTACCAATGGAAAGAGAATGAGCAGATGAAACGTTAAGGAGGGTTGCCTAAATTCCTCTGCCTAGCGAATCAGTTCCCTCTGATGGGAGTCCTGGTAAAATCCAAACCACAATCAGTAGCTGGAGGATGCATAACTGCAGACTAAGCAAAAGCAAGGATGACATTAACTGCAAACCAGTAACTGGACCGAGCGCTACCAAACATGAGCTGAGCACATCTGCGCTTGGTCAGACAAGGGCTGCAGAAACAAATATACTCACTGTGGAAACTGGTGGACACGGCCAAAATGGCTCGGAGAGAGCGCAACGTCTTTGTCCGATACGACCCATTTCTTCTGCAACAGGGACAGAAACATCTGACGTGACTCCAGGGAAATGAACTCAATGTTCACAACAGCCTTTCCATAGCTCCAAGAATTAGCGGCCTCTCAGCAAACGTCTGGCCAAGTGCCTCAGCCCCTTGCTAAAACCAGCTGCACAGCGTATCATCTGCTAGGGCGAGAAACGTTGCCAGCCTTTTTGCAAGGACAAGAGTTGACGGTGTCAGGCAGGAGACTCCTTGTTTACCAGGGAAGAAGTCCATGGAGGCAAACACAAGGGAAGGCCCATTGCGAACCTGGGTTCCTGGCTGCTGGCTGCAGTGTGGTGGCTTGCTTTAACTATTGCTGAGCCAAGAGCAAATGGTTCCAAGCGGGTTTTATCCCCAGAGTCCTTCCAAAGACTTCCAAAGAGTCTGCACGCCTCTGCAGCGTGGAGGAACCCAGCCACGGGCTCCTTCTCTTCCGTCAGGCCAGGAGAACTGCACCAGCAGCGTGCCAGCAGCCATGAGGGGCTATCTCAGCGAGGCCTTGGTGTCTCTGCGCCTCAGCCTCATGTCCAGAGCATGGGGTGAACATCATCACCCCTGCCATTGCTTTGGCCTTTTTCCTATTTATGGCAAGGCCCTTCCAGGGCTTTCGCTTGCCCAGCCAAAGTAGTACTGTGTACCTTCCCAGCAGCCTTGAACCACAGCAAATCAACGAAAGAAACTGCAGAAAGCTTTCACTGCTACACACCGTGCCTAGCCCAAGTGACCCAGCAGGCTACAGCTGGCCAGCAGGGCTCAGTTCCCCGGTCCTTTGATGGAATGTCAACCCCCCTCTAAGTAGCACTGAAAAAACAATAAACTTACAGCGAGCAACTTCTGTACCACGTATGTCGACCTGTTGAGGCTTATTAAAAAGTCTTCGCAAAATGCCATTGTCACTTCTGTTCCCCGGATAGCAAGAGTGCCAACATCCTTTAAAATGAAGTCCGTGTCTTCTCTGTTTGTTAGGATGAAGTAGAAAAAGTTCAGGGTCTCCTGCATACAGTTCTGCACGACTTCCTCGGAATACGGGGCATCCGAGTGGATCTTCTTGTAGTTCACCGACACTTTCTTAATCTCGCCTGGAAAAGAGGAGGAAGACTGTAACTCAGACAGCTCCCTGAGCAGACTCCAATGAAGTGCCAGCAGCTCCCAGGTAAAATACATTGCTATGGCACTGTCTGGTGTAACCACCCGGTACAGCTCCTTGAAGGAGCTGATGTAGGCCCCTCCTCAAGTTAAGGTCCGATCACTCCGTTAGCGGATGTGCCAAGCTGCAGCCGTGATCCCCTCAACGGAATAAGGAACCAAGGGCCTCGGCCATCTGTGGCCAAGGACCTCAGCCATCTGTGTCCACACTGCGCAGGAGGGCAGGACAAGGTGGGAAGAATGGGGCTGGTTCCCACGGGAAGAGCGGAGGGTGCCGGGCCATGGAGCTGAGCCCACACGTAGCGCACGCGTGGTCTGGCGAGACTTGGATATGAACACAAACCAGCAAGCTCTTAGTGCTGCACAGGCCCCATCGATGGCACAGTGTACATACAGCAGCGGCAGCAATGGTCAGAAGCGGCAGCAAATCTGGCCATCGGCAGGTTTCTGTGCTAGCTATCATTTCCATCTCTCGTTCGAGGCTCTCTACAGCTGACTTTGACCCACTTCTCTGCATAAAAGCAGCGCCGAGGGCCTGTGGCCGTTTGCCTTGCCCGGCGCGGGGCAAGAACAAAGCATCAGCATCATCTCAACAGCTTTATGGTGAACAGTTCCAATAAAGGACCATCAGCCAGCAGGCATCCTACAAATCAATAAATGTGGCTGGCACGAAGCCCGTTGCTCAAGCAGATCATGGAGAGATGGTCTAACTTTGGACAGCCTTAATAAAAACTAGTCCAAAAGAAATGGCCCCTTTCTAGGCAGTGCTGCGTGGTGGGCTGTTTGTGTCATCCCATGGAGGTTTTCCTCCGGGCCTTCTGAAGGCCTCTGATGTGTCCATCGTCGCATCTAAACAGCAAGCAGCATAAACCCCAAATAGATGGACATAGGGAAAACCAAAGAATTTCTTTGCTCTTCTTACCAGGAAGAGGTACAGAAGCATGTTGCAGCTCACGGATCCGTGCAACAGTCCTGGACAGCGAAAACACGGGTCTCTGAAATGCGAGCACCTCGCCATTTTCCGAAGAGAGCCATTTTTGAATATGAAATGTCCCCAGTCCCGTTATGCTGACAGCCTGAGGCTGGAAAAAGAAGAGAAGGGCAAGCATTTGTAAGTTGAAGACCAGAGTGAGGACTTAGGAGAGCTTGCAAGGGGGTGCCTTGTGCCCTGCCGACTCCTGGTGCAGAACGCTTTTGCACACCTCAACCCGACTTTTACTTCTGTCTTTATATATTGCGTAGATATATAATATATATTTTATGTTACTTTTTTTTTTTTTAATTATTTATTTATTTTATGTCTCTCCAGTTATGGAGGAGCTGGTCTTTGGCACATTTGTGGCAAATCTGTAAATCAGAATGCAGTTCTGGGAAGAAGAACAGCACTTGCTGGCACAGGGCTGCCGGGACCCCTGAAGCCATCTGGGGGAGGGGAGGGGTAGGGTGGGATCCCACCTTTCTCTGCAGAAGCTGTTGCCGAACGTGCTTAGACACGCTGCTCCAAATAGCAACGACATCTGGAAAGCAAGGGAAAGACACGTCAAGCTCTAAGTCGGCCAGCTCACGTCCCATCAGCACATCTGTAGACAAGGAGACGGCGGATGCAAGTGTGCTTCAACAAGCCTCACAGAATAAATCCATCTGTGAGACGGGCCGACTCTTTGACTGGCCTCGGCCTTCTTCCAACAGGACACGTTTCCCTTCAGAGCCAGATCCCTGAGTGTGACCCGCTGCCGAGGGAAACCCGTCCATGGGACTTCCCCCACGGCAAGGGGAGGGCGCTGTGTGCACCGGACTCTGCGGGGCTGAGGGTGTCCCTAGGGGCCTCCCCCACAGGGACGAACCCCACTTCCCACAACGATTCGTGCCGCTCATCTCGTCTGCAGCGATGCTCGTCAGAGAGCTCCCAAAGGCCTTACCGCTGACGGAAAGCTTCTTGAGGGTGGGAAACGTGACCGCGCTGGAGCCGCCAGTCTTGCTGCAGAGCTCGATGTTGGTGACCAGCGCTTCCAGGTTTGTCATGTTCTTGCTTTGGGTCAGCAGGCGAGGCTGGCGGGGGAAGGATTCTGGTGTCTCCTACTGGGAAACACCCCCTCTCCGACGTCCTCGCCTGTGCTTCACCAAACAGCTCCCGCACTGTCCCACTGCCTCCCTTTGTCCTCTGCGTTTCTGAGGTACAGGAGAGACTTCTCGCATCCCCTGGATCCAAGGGCTCGCAGAGGCCTCGCAGGGAAGTGAAGGGAGGGTCTGGGGCGCGGGGTTATGATGGGGAGGGGCTCTGTGACACGGGCTTGGCGTCACAGAGGGACGCCCCCCCATCACCCCCATGCCCGCTGACCCGGCCAGGCTTGGTCCTGCAGTGAGAAGGGGGCTGCTCCCTAAAACAGCGTTGAGTTTTCGTGGCGGGGTTTGGTAGCGGGGGGGGGACTGCAGGGGTGGCTCCTTGGACATGCCTTGTCCTGTTCAGTAGATAAGAGGAAGGGTGTCCTTGTACTTAGAAACTATGTAGGCTTCAGCAAGTAACAATACATGATAAAATGGCAAGATGTTCCTCAGTATCGGTATTGTACCCCCGGCTCTGCTGACTAAATTACAAAATGAGCCAAAACCCGGAGAAGTCCTTCGTAACTAGGGGAAAGGTAAAAGCGGCAGGGGGAAGCACGACCACCGACTCAATTCAAGACCGAAGAAACTCGCACCCGGAAGGAGCACGCGTGCTAATCTACATCGCAAGCAGAGTTAATTTAAATATGACTGACCAGTAATGAGTGAAATGTTTCTCACTAGCCAATAAGTATAAACTTAGGCATGGTTTTACTAATTGTTGCTAATTAGAAAACTGGATATAAACTCTGTAATTTTTGTATGCGGCATGCACGTTAGGTGGAGCGATCCCCCGTGCATCCAGCGCTGTAATAAAGAATGCCTGCCTTCTAAAACTTCAGACCAAGTCTCAGAGGGTTGTTCTTTTGCGACCAAATTTACGGTAACACATGTATAAACTGTTGGGGGAGACTGCAACCTCACTAAAACCTTTTCTTTAGGCGTAAATTACGTCGACATAAGGCCCACAGGCTGGCTTAAAAATGCTTTAGTGACCACCAGCTGCTGTGAATCCCTTCTGTATTTAGTTGGGCTAAAGGGCTGAGAGAGTGGCAACGCATTGCTTTAACCCGCGTGTCGAGGTGAAATGAAACCCCAACCAGTTGTGTCCGGTTGCTCAACTCCTACGGGGTTTTGGCCCCCGCCCGTGCTGTTCTTGCCTTCGGCCTCAGTTTGTAGGTGGTCTTTATACCGTGTATACCTTGAGGAGGCAGGTTGTCTTGTGGGGGTGACAGCGCTGGGAAGGGGTTCCTCTATTTCTGCCTTTGTCACAGAGGTGCTGAGCTCGGCCGTGTACTGAGGTCAGGCAGGTTTGTGGAGGCGCAGCTGAGGGGGAGCTGAGTTCCCTGCCTGGTCCAGGGCCGTCCTCGTACTTAGGAAAGGCATTTTCCATGTCCTTAGGCATGGATGCGTTTCATTTTTACAGGAGGTGGGGCAGGCTTGTCTTGTGGAGTCAGGCTCATGGTGCTGAGGGTTGAAGGCTTAATGAAAACCTGGCTCAACAAAAAGAATAGCTGGAGAGGGGTCTCTTTCTCCAGTACTCGTTTAAGTTACAGAGGAAAACAACCCAAGCCCGGAGGTGGTTTCCAGAGGTGATGGCATTGAGCAGAGGGGGTTTGCAGCTGCCGTCAGTGTTGAGGCGTTCAGAGATGCAGGTCTGAGTTGTGATGTTAAAGGTGAAATTAGTCATCTGCTCTTTGTCCATGTGCTGTCACTAAGCGAGGGGGGAAAAGGCTTCCTTTAGCATAACCTGGAATTTCTTAATTGATCTTCTGTGGTAGAGGAAAGTGAAGTGGCGCCGAGTGTGTTTCACCTTACCCTCCCGCATCAAAGAGTAGTGAGTGACAGGCTCCTGCGGAGGGGTCATTTATCTGCATTAACTAATCAATGATTGCTTTGTTCTTTGCATTCATAACGGGGGTTCCTGCAATCCTCCTCCAGGACCCATCACTCTGATCTTCTTTCATGGGAATGAACTAGAGGCTCAGCAACTTGGCGACGTCCGAGCGCTGCCACATGTGTTTTGCAGATGGCTGCTCCACGGAGGCCCCAGCGTTCCAGTCACCGGACAGGGTCAGACCTCGGGAACTGGCAGTGCCAGGCGCCACCCGGGGAAGGGTCGGATCCTGGCGGCTGGATGTTGAGCAAGGTGGCCTTCCACCACCCGCTGCCCACGCACACCCCAACTACAGCTCTCGGGCTCGGGAAGCTGGTGTTGGTTCCCGTCACAAAATGCGAGGCCTTTTGTTACCAGCAAGCAGAAAAGCTCCCAGTTGAGAAGTGTATTTTGTGGTTAGTTCACCTGCCACACCTTCAGCTTGAGTACACGCTCTTTATTTACTACGTGTATTTCATGCAGAAGCAGGGCCCCGATCCCCTGAGCTGAAGGAGGGATCACAAAGCTGTGCACACGTCTCCTGCTGCTTGGAGAAGAGCTTCAGGTGGCATGGGTCTTCTTGAAGGCAGTGTCTCTGGAGGCCAAGTGTCCTGGCTTGCTGAGGAGCAAGCTGCAGTCAGGGCACTAGAAGCCATGGTAGGCGGGCTTGGTTGGATGAACACAGCTGAACAAGGCGTGTGCCCTGTCATGCTGCTTTTCAGGAAAGTAAAGGCATAGCTTGTCCAGGAGATGACCTGGCCAGAAGTTATTGTCGCTTGACTTCTGCATCTTATTCCTCTGAAGATGCCTGTGAAAAAAAGGGGCGAAGGGGGGGGAAAGGAAGCAAAAAAAAAAAAAGTAAGAGAGAATACCACGCTTTACAGAAACAAAATGCTGGGCAGTTTCGCTGCTTCTCTTAGTAAGGGCAAAAGTGAGCCTGACAAGAACAAGCTATCCGGGCTTCCAGGCCCTGGGAAGCTCTGCGAGACCTGTGCAGACCGTGTCGGTCCTTATGAGACATGACTGACGCTGGAAATGCCAGCTTGCGAAGCTATCTTAAGAGCTGGTACATTGCCCATCACTGTAGTATCTAAACACTTTAACCGAGAGAGACAAAGAAGATTGTGCTCTGCTTTGCAATGTTTCTTTTTCTCTCCAAAAGCTTCTCCAGCCATCCAAAGCTGGGCTCTTCAGGATTGTCTTTCTTCCACAAGAATAAACATTCTCTGAGGGGATTTAAGACAAGTGTTGGGTTGGTCTGAGGAGTTTTGTCACCTCTGTAGTTCAGAGCACAGAGCTAGTCCCAGCTAGCCTGCAAGGCTCCTGCCAGGCACCGCAAACTGTTCGCTGGCACCACTGCAACCCAATGACTTAGCTAAAGCACAGGAGTGGCCATGTAGCCGAGAAGAGGATCTGCCTCCTCGCCGTTGCCCACTGCTCCCTTGCAGCATCCTAACGGTTGACTCCAATACCTCGGCACTGCCTCTGATGCCGTGGGGAGTGAGCACAGAGGGGTGATGCGCAGCAGGGCAGCAGGAGGGGACTGATCTTAAGCCCTCTTTGAACAAACCTATTTTCCGCCTCCTTGGCCTGGCTTCCAGCTGCAGTTCCTGATCTGGAGGTGCTCCCAGGTAATGGAGCATCAGCACCTCCTGTGCTGTAGTATCCTCCGGGCTGCCTGATCTTCCTTATGTCTTCTCCCACCTTGATGATCTTGTCTCCTGGATGCAGCAGGGCTGTTGGCAAAGCGCACAGAGAAAACAGTCACGCCTCACCCTGGGATCAGGAGCCCCGTTTCAGCTCAGACGTTGTAGGCGTAGCAGTCTGCAGCTCAGCCACAGCCATGTCTGTTCCTGGCTATGGACTCGCTGACCCTGACCATGGTCTGACTTCCTGGCTTGACCCCGGACCTGCCCCATCCCCACGAACTTGCCTCCTGAGCTGCACTCTCGGTTGCACCTGGCTGCCATCCCAGGGGCAACGGGAGAGGGCCCTGGCTGATCTGCAGCACCCTTTGCTATCTCAGCCCTGCTCTGGCCCTGCTGCTGCTATTGCTGATCCTAACCGGCAGCGTCTGCCGTGGCCCTCCGAGGGCTGCAAACATGCTCCAGTGGCAGTGCCCCCTGACACCAGTCATGCTTCTGGGCTTGGGAAGCCATTAACTGGGAAGAGACACTAACTTGTCAGATTTAGGGCATTCACGTCAGGCCCTTGGTCTTTGCTTTACCTTTCTGCAGCGTTGGCTCGGTGATGTCAACGTTGCGCTCTGTGCACAGCTTGGAGCTCTTCAGATAGCTCATGAAGGCATTCCTGCGATAGCGGTCAACCAGTTCTCCCAAGTCAGCCTCTACAGTTGACGGCAGGCAGTGGTCATCAATGGGGCCATCCCCAGATCTCACCAGCCGGCACTTTTCTTTCTGTTCTATGGGGCTGTCTTTGTTCTGCAAGTAAAGAGCAGGTCCCGATCAGCATTCACTGGGGCCCTGGAGTTGCTGCATTCCCTTCCGAGAAGCTACAGGCAGGGATTCATCTCAAAAGTGTGCGCAAACAGGCGTCGGCACCCTGCGATGGGATCACAGGGACAGGCCCTCCTCTGGGAGTTCAATTCCCATCCAGAGCTGGGTCCTCAGAGAGCTACTCCCTGGAGGGCTTAGCAGAAGAGCAGCACACCGGGCACAGGTGCCTCAGATGGAAAAAGTCTTGCAGTCACCTTCTCGTTTCTGATTGTGTCGGGGAGCCAGAGGCTCTCCCCATTGCTGGTGACTGGGGGGCAGCACGTTGGCAGGAGGAGGTAGCCCTGGATTCTGCCAGAGTTCATCCAACCCAAGATGCTCCAAAGAAAACCTCTGGGAGTGAGTGAGTGAATGAGTCACTGCTCTATTGCCCTTGGACTGTCTTGCACTGAGCCTCACAACTGAACAGGACAAAGTGCTTATCAGCACCTGAAGGGACAAATGGCAGTCTGGTGGACAGGTCGACTAGGTGATGAGAAGATGACTCCGTCCCCAGACATAGAAACTGCTTCAACTTCTCCTCCTCCTCCTTCTTCTTCTTGCCAGTTACCCAGAAAAAGTGTTTCTCTCACCAGAGCGTTCAGAAGCCAAACAAATTGTTGGAGATGGCTCGTAGCACCTCAGCTGCAGGGCACCATGTGGTCAAAGAGAAGCTGAGACTCACAATAAGCCCTTGCCCTTTCCTTTACTGCTGCACTGTCCTCTAAACCACCCTACGTTCGCCAAGGCGTGCAGGTGTGCTTGTTCTCCTGCCACATACACAGTACCTTCTCCCACCGTCTCCTCTCCCTCATGAGTTTTCCAATCTCTTCCATTTCATCATAGCTCAGATGTCGTCGTTCTGGCTCGGTGTTGACTGGTGGAACTTCCAAGTGTATTAACTTTCTCTCGGGCTTGGTAGGAGCGTGAGGCTTCATCCCTTTGGCTGTGCCCCCAGCAGAAGGTGGACAAGTGGCAGTTTTGCAGGTGGCCTTCTGGAACTGAGCTTCTACACCTAGGACAGATTAAAACCCAACCAAACAAAAAGCCCAGAGAAGCCGCGTTAGAGCGCAGCAGAAAGGAACATCTGATCCATGTTTAAGACAAAGGGGTTTGGCATGTTGTGCTGATTGGAACTCCCAGCAGAGCTTACTAAAGAATAAGCTCTTCTGAATCGGTGTTTTCCAGCTGCCACCAACAGCTGGAGAAAGGGTCTGCTTTGGATGAGCTGGATGATGAACGCTAACAAACCAAATCCAGTCCAGGACGTTAAACCGCAGGGTTGAGACTTTGATCCCAGCCTGAAAGACTGGATACCCTGTCTCCTGCAACTGGGCTGATTATGGCATTGCACATCCCCCAGATCCTTCAGTTTTCCCTAGAAGGCTCCTTCTGGCCGCTCGGCCCTAGGACAATGGTCTCCAGAAGCCATATTCTGGACCCACTGAGGCATTCCCTGTCTGTGTAGAGATGCTTTCCCAAGCCAGTGCTCGCCTCTCACCTGTTTTGGTCTCTTGGGATTGTCCTTTCCTCATTTCCAGCCACTGCTTTTGACAGTCAATCAGATCTTTGGGGCTTATAAAATTCCCCGGTTTTGAGGAAGTCAAGAAGATGACCACGTCCTCCAGATCCTTCTCGCTGATGGGAACTTTGGTCTGGCAAGGAAAACAGAAGATGACAGTGGGATCACCAAAAGATCAAGGCTTGCCCCAGAGTGGGAGGGGCGAGCTTAGCTGTTGTTCCAGATGCTTTTGCAGGGAAGCATGGCACAAAGGCAACCTGCTGAGGTTGCCTTGGGTTTATCAAGCACTCACAACTTGACCCGTCTTCTGCTGCCCCTGCAGAGCTCTCAGCTTTTGCTGTGCCAAACTTCCCATCCCCCTGGGTTTCAGGAAGGTTTCATTTTGGCTCGGACTAGAGTCTCAGTTAACATCTGAACTGCTAAAGCCTACTAAACCTGAACGTGCTCTTCACAGCTTTGTAACGCCGCGGCCTGTGGAAAGTGAGGCCCAGTGTGAGCCGTGCTGTGTGAACGTGTACTGAAAGGCAGCGCAGTGGGGAGATGTAGGAGCGTGGTGGGGGAAAGACCAAGTTTCAACACTGGGAAACCCGACAGCCACGTTACTGAGCAGTGACTGTCTTCCAAGCCTGTGAGGCAATGGGTTTCTTCAGTCCCTCCTGGGACTCACTCTCGGTGCCTCTCCACAGCTTTCCCTTCCCTTTGCCCTCCAGCTTTTCACAGGTTGTGGGAGCCACTCTCTGAGAGTAAGGCAAGTGAAAAAGCCCCTTGCTGAAGCTCGTCCATTTGCTCTGGGTTGGCATGCAGGAAAATAGGGCAGAGTTGCAGCAGTTCACTACTGTTCTGTTCCCTATGTACCTCCTTGATGACTTTAATGAAGGCTGCTCTCTGGATCTTCCTCCCGTCCATACCAGCCTTCTTGAATACGTCCACCATCCTCAGCTTCTTTTTGTGCAGGAGGTTATGCAGCGTGACAAGAGCCTGGGGGTATGGTGCACAAACAAGGGGAATGCTACCCTTCTTCCAGGGCTGGCTGCTCTTTGGCCGTGAGCACTGAAAAGGATTAGAAAAATACCCTGAGATCACCATTCTCCAGGATCGCCAGGCCCGTCCATGTGGCATCAGCTGGGGTAAAGCAGCGTCACTCTGCCGATGTGACAGCAGACACTATTTCCCTTGCACTTCTGTACTTACATCGGGGCTGTCGCTCACGGCTGATTTGACAGCAGCCCTCCTGTCTGCCCTGCGTGCCTTTAGTCTTTGCCAGAATCTTTCTTCTTGATTGCTGAGGGAAGGTTTTTGAGTCAGCCATTTTTCCACGTCCCCGAAGCTTTCCAGCTCGGTTCGAAACTGCCTCCTCGCCTCAGTCCAAGCCTCCACTGTTTGTAGACCCTCTTCTGTATCAGAGGTGGTCTCTGGGGAGCTGAGGCTACCTTCTTCCTCCTGGGGCAGCTGCAAGACAGACCAAGGACAGAAATCTGTGGCCCAGGTTGGTTTCAAAAAGGGAGAAGCTGGTCCTGCCACAGGTGGAGCAAAACTAATGTGACGCCTGGATTTGGATGGCCCACACCTACTTGCTTTCAGTTTAAAGGCAAAAGTTGGGTACATATTTCTCCGATGGCGTCACCGGAAACCATGCTCCGAGACCACTTCTGGCTTGACGTTAGTCAAACCCTCGATCACATCCTCGCTGCTCACGCTGGTGCTTTACACGACAAGAGATGCGCTTCTTGCAGAATCGAGAGTTGGGGTCAGGTGGGTATGGTGGTTTCCAAAACCAGCAGCAAGCCCACCACAGAACAGTATGGAAACGTGCATGGTAGGACGTGGTCAAAAGTGGCGGCCTCCGTGCCTGTAGTGGGCAGGGGCCTCCGGTTCTGACGTGCTTCTGGCTGAACTGGGAGGGCTGGGGTGGGGTGGAGACAGGGCCATCAGCCAACAGAGCAGCACGGAAACCGGTGGGTCCTGCCATTTCACCAAACGCTGGCTCCCTGCCACCAAGGAGCAGCTGAAATAACGTCGGCCATTTTGCTTACGAAGAACGGCCGGAGTGCTCTCCACGCTACTTGGAGAGACAGCTCTCCCCCTCCACACCGCCGGCTGGAGCTGGCTCAAGCCATGTGACTGGGAGAGATCCTGCTCGAGCTCCAGAGCCGGTGCCTGGGCAGAGGTGGCCTCCTTTCCAGGGACGGAGCAGGCCCACTGATGCCCTCAGCCTGGCCGGCTGCTCGTTTTGCCCCTTGGCCTCTACTGGCAATTCCTCCCTCACAGCAGTGAGCAGGCGAGAATGAAAACCCCAGCCGCCCGCCCTGCTCTTTGGAGGGAGCAATGCTGCTGGGACTTGGAGACCTTCCCAACTCAGTGCCACCCTAACCAGAAAAAGGCTGCTCTGTTGATACTCCCATACCTGGGCCCTCTGCATCTTGTCGCTTTCTCTCCCAGCTTGCTGTTGAGGCAGTTCTGGCAAGATGACCCTTCCTGCTTTGCTGTTCTCTTCTATCTCCTTCCTTTTGGCCATGGATGCCTCCAGTTTTCTCCTGCCGTTCAGCCCAAATACAGACTGTCCTTTCTACAGGAACCCAGAAATGCAATACCAGCGGTTAGTCTCATCTGTCTTGTCTTTTTTTTTTACCTAATGCTCTTCTCTCTCTCATCTTCCCTTTTTTTCCAGTTTCTGTCGACATGCAGTTCCTACAGATGCAACCAGAAAGCCCTTCTGTTACGACCAATGAACTAAGTCATCAGAGAGCTACTTTTTGAAAAGGGCTACAGTTCCTTTTCGGAGATGAACGATACCCAAAATAGGTAATTGAATGGGAAGATGAGCCACAGTAAGAGATCTACTCAGAATTGGTATCTGCACGTTTTTTTATGTAGCTGTTTCTCCTAAGATATCCCCACTTGATTTTCTACAATCAAGTGACACAACAGTTGTCTCGATCCACATTACGTACCTGTCCCGTCTGCCTGCGTTCTTCAGAAATAAGCAATGGCAATTCAGGGCTCTCGAAAGGAGTTTCTTTGGGCTGCCTTCCTTCTGTGCCTGCACCTTTTGACAACAGTCTGAAAATACACAGCGGGGTGAGTTGGTGTGAGTGCAGGAAGAGTTTCTTCTCCATCCTGTGCTCACGCTGCTCACCTGCTTCGGCAGCAGAGCAAGCTCTCTTCGCCCAATTGTCTTCCCCTCCAGGGAGACAGGGATAACCCTGAGCTGTAACGCTCAGATGTGCCACCAAGGAAATCAAGGAGATGAGCTTTTTCCGTAAGGAAGGCTCTGGGACACGCAGCCTGATGCAGCCCTCTTGATGCAACAACGAGCGGATTTGCATCCTGTGCGAGGACAGGCACCTGGAGATACTGGTATCCCTCTCCTGGCCATTACACTAAGCACTGCAAAGCAGTCCCAAATACCGTGGGACTTCCCATCCAGCAAGGAAATGCCCTGTGTGGTGACGTGTGTTAACAGCCCTTCTGAGTTAACAGAAACACTGGGTCCAAAGGAAACAGGGGAGCAGGTTTCTCAGGGAGCTTGGGCAGTCCGTTATTGTATGAGCCTATAAAACATGCTGCACATGCACTAGAGCACAAGGCCACTCTAATCGAGTCCTTTCAGAGTCTCACCTGCCAGGAAGGCCTTGTCCCTCCATTTTCTCCTGTGCTTCTTCCTCCATCACAGCTCTGGCTAAGCGGTCTGTAGAAACGCCCCTTCGCAGGCGGCGTAATGTGTGACAAACAGCCTCTGCAAGCACGAAAGGAGAAAACCTCTTAGAACAGGCAGGAGGAGGCACGGATCTGCTCTGCAATGTTAGACGCTGTTTGAGGCCTCACTGAGATTCCTTCTGCGACCTCTTTTCTCGGAGGGAGATCTTAAGCCCTTCCTGACACCAGCCCTTGATCGGGTTCAGCCCTCGACAGCCACATTATTCTCTTTGGTGTGAGTTTTCTCCTGCTGCGGCTAGTCCTTCCTCTGCACAGCGGCTTTCGCGGGGAGACAGGTCTTGGCGCTTCACAATCTCTTTTGGGGGAACAATTTCTTGGCGTTGCATGTGTGTTTGGTATACAAGAACTTGCTATCGTGGCGCATTCAACTCAAACACGTTATAGCTCTGATGTTGCTGATGAATTTAGGTCGAGGAGCTAGACTTCCCAGCTTTAAAAGAGAAGTGAGGTCTCGGCACAGCTTAGCAACCTTTGCACTCTTATTCCCATCACATTCCCATGCACTCCCATTCCCATGCGCGTTACCTCTTATCCCCATGCGGCTCAAAACACTGTCGAATTCTGTACATATCTTTTCGGCTGTGAGAGAAGCTCTTCGAGGCACTGTCCTAATCTCAAACCTGGAAATAGGAAGAAGCAGCATTCTGAGAAAAGGGCTGCTTTGCCAGATTAATGTCAAGGTATCTCTACGGAGTCACCCTCACGTCCGAGGCCATTAAGGGAACCACCGAGCAGCGCTGGCCTCAGGAACGGTTCAGCGGCCCCTCGCTAGACAGAGGTGTTGGGTTTTTGCCTCAGTCCTCCTGTGCCATCTTGACCCAAGAAGGCATTTCAGAGATACTTTGATTCACGTGAGTTTCACAGAAGGCACGGAAACGTCACAGACAGAGGACTTGCACGCATCCGGTCTTTGATCCACCCTCTAAGAGAAGCTTTCCGTGTTATATTCAAAACAACGGAAATATTAGGATCTTATTTCTGTTCAATGTTTGGGCAGTCTCTACCAATGGAAAGAGAATGAGCAGATGAAACGTTAAGGAGGGTTGCCTAAATTCCTCTGCCTAGCGAATCAGTTCCCTCTAATCGGAGTCCTGGTAAAATCCAAACCACAATCAGTAGCTGGAGGATGCATAACTGCAGACTAAGCAAAAGCAAGGATGACATTAACTGCAAACCAGTAACTGGACCGAGCGCTACCAAACATGAGCTGAGCACATCTGCGCTTGGTCAGACAAGGGCTGCAGAAACAAATATACTCACTGTGGAAACTGGTGGACACGGCCAAAATGGCTCGGAGAGAGCGCAACGTCTTTGTCCGATACGACCCATTTCTTCTGCAACAGGGACAGAAACATCTGACGTGACTCCAGGGAAATGAACTCAATGTTCACAACAGCCTTTCCATAGCTCCAAGAATTAGCGGCCTCTCAGCAAACGTCTGGCCAAGTGCCTCAGCCCCTTGCTAAAACAAGCTGCACAGCGTATCATCTGCTAGGGCGAGAAACGTTGCCAGCCTTTTTGCAAGGACAAGAGTTGACGGTGTCAGGCAGGAGACTCCTTGTTTACCAGGGAAGAAGTCCATGGAGGCAAACACAAGGGAAGGCCCATTGCGAACCTGGGTTCCTGGCTGCTGGCTCCAGTGTGGTGGCTTGCTTTAACTATTGCTGAGCCAAGAGCAAATGGTTCCAAGCGGGTTTTATCCCCAGAGTCCTTCCAAAGACTTCCAAAGAGTCTGCATGCCTCAGCAGCGTGGAGGAACCCAGCCACGGGCTCCTTCTCTTCCGTCAGGCCAGGAGAACTGCACCAGCAGCGTGCCAGCAGCCATGAGGGGCTATCTCAGCGAGGCCTTGGTGTCTCTGCGCCTCAGCCTCATGTCCAGAGCATGGGGTGAACATCATCACCCCTGCCATTGCTTTGGCCTTTTTCCTATTTATGGCAAGGCCCTTCCAGGGCTTTCGCTTGCCCAGCCAAAGTAGTACTGTGTACCTTCCCAGCAGCCTTGAACCACAGCAAATCAACAAGAGAAACTGCAGAAAGCTTTCACTGCTACACACCGTGCCTAGCCCAAGTGACCCAGCAGGCTACAGCTGGCCAGCAGGGCTCAGTTCCCCGGTCCTTTGATGGAATGTCAACCCCCCTCTAAGTAGCACTGAAAAAACAATAAACTTACAGCGAGCAACTTCTGTACCACGTATGTCGACCTGTTGAGGCTTATTAAAAAGTCTTCGCAAAATGCCATTGTCACTTCTGTTCCCCGGATAGCAAGAGTGCCAACATCCTTTAAAATGAAGTCCGTGTCTTCTCTGTTTGTTAGGATGAAGTAGAAAAAGTTCAGGGTCTCCTGCATACAGTTCTGCACGACTTCCTCGGAATACGGGGCATCCGAGTGGATCTTCTTGTAGTTCACCGACACTTTCTTAATCTCGCCTGGAAAAGAGGAGGAAGACTGTAACTCAGACAGCTCCCTGAGCAGACTCCAATGAAGTGCCAGCAGCTCCCAGGTAAAATACATTGCTATGGCACTGTCTGGTGTAACCACCCGGTACAGCTCCTTGAAGGAGCTGATGTAGGCCCCTCCTCAAGTTAAGGTCCGATCACTCCGTTAGCGGATGTGCCAAGCTGCAGCCGTGATCCCCTCAACGGAATAAGGAACCAAGGGCCTCGGCCATCTGTGTCCAAGGACCTCAGCCATCTGTGTCCACACTGCGCAGGAGGGCAGGACAAGGTGGGAAGAATGGGGCTGGTTCCCACGGGAAGAGCGGAGGGTGCCGGGCCATGGAGCTGAGCCCACACGTAGCGCACGCGTGGTCTGGCGAGACTTGGATATGAACACAAACCAGCAAGCTCTTAGTGCTGCACAGGCCCCATCGATGGCACAGTGTACATACAGCAGCGGCAGCAATGGTCAGAAGCGGCAGCAAATCTGGCCATCGGCAGGTTTCTGTGCTAGCTATCATTTCCATCTCTCGTTCGAGGCTCTCTACAGCTGACTTTGACCCACTTCTCTGCATAAAAGCAGCGCCGAGGGCCTGTGGCCGTTTGCCTTGCCCGGCGCGGGGCAAGAACAAAGCATCAGCATCATCTCAACAGCTTTATGGTGAACAGTTCCAATAAAGGACCATCAGCCAGCAGGCATCCTACAAATCAATAAATGTGGCTGGCACGAAGCCCGTTGCTCAAGCAGATCATGGAGAGATGGTCTAACTTTGGACAGCCTTAATAAAAACTAGTCCAAAAGAAATGGCCCCTTTCTAGGCAGTGCTGCGTGGTGGGCTGTTTGTGTCATCCCATGGAGGTTTTCCTCCGGGCCTTCTGAAGGCCTCTGATGTGTCCATCGTCGCATCTAAACAGCAAGCAGCATAAACCCCAAATAGATGGACATAGGGAAAACCAAAGAATTTCTTTGCTCTTCTTACCAGGAAGAGGTACAGAAGCATGTTGCAGCTCACGGATCCGTGCAACAGTCCTGGACAGCGAAAACACGGGTCTCTGAAATGCGAGCACCTCGCCATTTTCCGAAGAGAGCCATTTTTGAATATGAAATGTCCCCAGTCCCGTTATGCTGACAGCCTGAGGCTGGAAAAAGAAGAGAAGGGCAAGCATTTGTAAGTTGAAGACCAGAGTGAGGACTTAGGAGAGCTTGCAAGGGGGGTGCCTTGTGCCCTGCCGACTCCTGGTGCAGAACGCTTTTGCACACCTCAACCCGACTTTTACTTCTGTCTTTATATATTGCGTAGATATATAATATATATTTTATGTTACTTTTTTTTTTTTTTAATTATTTATTTATTTTATGTCTCTCCAGTTATGGAGGAGCTGGTCTTTGGCACATTTGTGGCAAATCTGTAAATCAGAATGCAGTTCTGGGAAGAAGAACAGCACTTGCTGGCACAGGGCTGCCGGGACCCCTGAAGCCATCTGGGGGAGGGGAGGGGTAGGGTGGGATCCCACCTTTCTCTGCAGAAGCTGTTGCCGAACGTGCTTAGACACGCTGCTCCAAATAGCAACGACATCTGGAAAGCAAGGGAAAGACACGTCAAGCTCTAAGTCGGCCAGCTCACGTCCCATCAGCACATCTGTAGACAAGGAGACGGCGGATGCAAGTGTGCTTCAACAAGCCTCACAGAATAAATCCATCTGTGAGACGGGCCGACTCTTTGACTGGCCTCGGCCTTCTTCCAACAGGACACGTTTCCCTTCAGAGCCAGATCCCTGAGTGTGACCCGCTGCCGAGGGAAACCCGTCCATGGGACTTCCCCCACGGCAAGGGGAGGGCGCTGTGTGCACCGGACTCTGCGGGGCTGAGGGTGTCCCTAGGGGCCTCCCCCACAGGGACGAACCCCACTTCCCACAACGATTCGTGCCGCTCATCTCGTCTGCAGCGATGCTCGTCAGAGAGCTCCCAAAGGCCTTACCGCTGACGGAAAGCTTCTTGAGGGTGGGAAACGTGACCGCGCTGGAGCCGCCAGTCTTGCTGCAGAGCTCGATGTTGGTGACCAGCGCTTCCAGGTTTGTCATGTTCTTGCTTTGGGTCAGCAGGCGAGGCTGGCGGGGGAAGGATTCTGGTGTCTCCTACTGGGAAACACCCCCTCTCCGACGTCCTCGCCTGTGCTTCACCAAACAGCTCCCGCACTGTCCCACCGCCTCCCTTTGTCCTCTGCGTTTCTGAGGTACAGGAGAGACTTCTCGCATCCCCTGGATCCAAGAGCTCGCAGAGGCCTCGCAGGGAAGTGAAGGGAGGGTCTGGGGCGCGGGGTTATGATGGGGAGGGGCTCTGTGACACGGGCTTGGCGTCACAGAGGGACGCCCCCCCATCACCCCCATGCCCGCTGACCCGGCCAGGCTTGGTCCTGCAGTGAGAAGGGGCTGCTCCCTAAAACAGCGTTGAGTTTTCGTGGCGGGGTTTGGTAGCGGGGGGGGACTGCAGGGGTGGCTCCTTGGACATGCCTTGTCCTGTTCAGTAGATAAGAGGAAGGGTGTCCTTGTACTTAGAAACTATGTAGGCTTCAGCAAGTAACAATACATGATAAAATGGCAAGATGTTCCTCAGTATCGGTATTGTACCCCCGGCTCTGCTGACTAAATTACAAAATGAGCCAAAACCCGGAGAAGTCCTTCGTAACTAGGGGAAAGGTAAAAGCGGCAGGGGGAAGCACGACCACCGACTCAATTCAAGACCGAAGAAACTCGCACCCGGAAGGAGCACGCGTGCTAATCTACATCGCAAGCGGAGTTAATTTAAATATGACTGACCAGTAATGAGTGAAATGTTTCTCACTAGCCAATAAGTATAAACTTAGGCATGGTTTTACTAATTGTTGCTAATTAGAAAACTGGATATAAACTCTGTAATTTTTGTATGCGGCATGCACGTTAGGTGGAGCGATCCCCCGTGCATCCAGCGCTGTAATAAAGAATGCCTGCCTTCTAAAACTTCAGACCAAGTCTCAGAGGGTTGTTCTTTTGCGACCAAATTTACGGTAACACATGTATAAACTGTTGGGGGAGACTGCAACCTCACTAAAACCTTTTCTTTAGGCGTAAATTACGTCGACATAAGGCCCACAGGCTGGCTTAAAAATGCTTTAGTGACCACCAGCTGCTGTGAATCCCTTCTGTATTTAGTTGGGCTAAAGGGCTGAGAGAGTGGCAACGCATTGCTTTAACCCGCGTGTCGAGGTGAAATGAAACCCCAACTTCGCCGCCGAATTCCCTCCGTTTTGCGGGGGCGTGGAGTGGGGGGGGGGAGTCCGCGCGCTTTGCGCGGCGGCGCTGCGCACGGCCCGCAGCGGTGCGTGCCGGCAGGGCGAGCCCCGCCCCTCCGTTTGCACACGGCCCCTTGCCCTGTAAAGCGGAGGGGGCGGGCGGGCGGGGCCGGCCGGGTCCGGTGGTGCCCGTGGGGAAGCGGTGCAGGCGTGGGCCGTTCGCCGGGCGGCGCGTTCGCCGGGCGGCGGCCGTTCGCCGGCGCCGCGCCCCCGTTCGCCCCCGCCGGGCGCCTTGCCGTTCGGCGTGAGGGTGTGTCGTGGCTCAGCTCCTACGGGTTTTGGCCCCCGCCCGTGCTGTTCTTGCCTTCGCCTCAGTTTGTAGGTGGTCTTTATACCGTGTATACCTTGAGGAGGCAGGTTGTCTTGTGGGGGTGACAGCGCTGGGAAGGGGTTCCTCTATTTCTGCCTTTGTCACAGAGGTGCTGAGCTCGGCCGTGTACTGAGGTCAGGCAGGTTTGTGGAGGCGCAGCTGAGGGGGAGCTGAGTTCCCTGCCTGGTCCAGGGCCGTCCTCGTACTTAGGAAAGGCATTTTCCATGTCCTTAGGCATGGATGCGTTTCATTTTTACAGGTGGTGGGGCAGGCTTGTCTTGTGGAGTCAGGCTCATGGTGCTGAGGGTTGAAGGCTTAATGAAAACCTGGCTCAACAAAAAGAATAGCTGGAGAGGGGTCTCTTTCTCCAGTACTCGTTTAAGTTACAGAGGAAAACAACCCAAGCCCGGAGGTGGTTTCCAGAGGTGATGGCATTGAGCAGAGGGGGTTTGCAGCTGCCGTCAGTGTTGAGGCGTTCAGAGATGTAGGTCTGAGTTGTGATGTTAAAGGTGAAATTAGTCATCTGCTCTTTGTCCATGTGCTGTCACTAAGCGAGGGGGGAAAAGGCTTCCTTTAGCATAACCTGGAATTTCTTAATTGATCTTCTGTGGTAGAGGAAAGCGAAGTGGCGCCGAGTGTGTTTCACCTTACCCTCCCGCATCAAAGAGTAGTGAGTGACAGGCTCCTGCGGAGGGGTCATTTATCTGCATTAACTAATCAATGATTGCTTTGTTCTTTGCATTCATAACGGGGGTTCCTGCAATCCTCCTCCAGGACCCATCACTCTGATCTTCTTTCATGGGAATGAACTAGAGGCTCAGCGACTTGGCGACGTCCGAGCGCTGCCACATGTGTTTTGCAGATGGCTGCTCCACGGAGGCCCCAGCATTCCAGTCACCGGACAGGGTCAGACCTCGGGAACTGGCAGTGCCAGGCGCCACCCGGGGAAGGGTCGGATCCTGGCGGCTGGATGTCGAGCAAGGTGGCCTTCCACCACCCGCTGCCCACGCACACCCCAACTACAGCTCTCAGGTTGAGAAGTGTATTTTGTGGTTAGTTCACCTGCCACACCTTCAGCTTGAGTACACGCTCTTTATTTACTACGTGTATTTCATGCAGAAGCAGGGCCCCGATCCCCTGAGCTGAAGGAGGGATCACAAAGCTGTGCACACGTCTCCTGCTGCTTGGAGAAGAGCTTCAGGTGGCATGGGTCTTCTTGAAGGCAGTGTCTCTGGAGGCCAAGTGTCCTGGCTTGCTGAGGAGCAAGCTGCAGTCAGGGCACTAGAAGCCATGGTAGGCGGGCTTGGTTGGATGAACACAGCTGAACAAGGCGTGTGCCCTGTCATGCTGCTTTTCAGGAAAGTAAAGGCATAGCTTGTCCAGGAGATGACCTGGCCAGAAGTTATTGTCGCTTGACTTCTGCATCTTATTCCTCTGAAGATGCCTGTGAAAAAAAGGGGCGAAGGGGGGGGAAAGGAAGCAAAAAAAAAAAAAGTAAGAGAGAATACCACGCTTTACAGAAATAAAATGCTGGGCAGTTTCGCTGCTTCTCTTAGTAAGGGCAAAAGTGAGCCTGACAAGAACAAGCTATCCGGGCTTCCAGGCCCTGGGAAGCTCTGCGAGACCTGTGCAGACCGTGTCGGTCCTTATGAGACATGACTGACGCTGGAAATGCCAGCTTGCGAAGCTATCTTAAGAGCTGGTACATTGCCCATCACTGTAGTATCTAAACACTTTAACCGAGAGAGACAAAGAAGATTGTGCTCTGCTTTGCAATGTTTCTTTTTCTCTCCAAAAGCTTCTCCAGCCATCCAAAGCTGGGCTCTTCAGGATTGTCTTTCTTCCACAAGAATAAACATTCTCTGAGGGGATTTAAGACAAGTGTTGGGTTGGTCTGAGGAGTTTTGTCACCTCTGTAGTTCAGAGCACAGAGCTAGTCCCAGCTAGCCTGCAAGGCTCCTGCCAGGCACCGCAAACTGTTCGCCGGCACCACTGCAACCCAATGACTTAGCTAAAGCACAGGAGTGGCCATGTAGCCGAGAAGAGGATCTGCCTCCTCGCCGTTGCCCACTGCTCCCTTGCAGCATCCTAACGGTTGACTCCAATACCTCGGCACTGCCTCTGATGCCGTGGGGAGTGAGCACAGAGGGGTGATGCGCAGCAGGGCAGCAGGAGGGGACTGATCTTAAGCCCTCTTTGAACAAACCTATTTTCCGCCTCCTTGGCCTGGCTTCCAGCTGCAGTTCCTGATCTGGAGGTGCTCCCAGGTAATGGAGCATCAGCACCTCCTGTGCTGTAGTATCCTCCGGGCTGCCTGATCTTCCTTATGTCTTCTCCCACCTTGATGATCTTGTCTCCTGGATGCAGCAGGGCTGTTGGCAAAGCGCACAGAGAAAACAGTCACGCCTCACCCTGGGATCAGGAGCCCCGTTTCAGCTCAGACGTTGTAGGCGTAGCAGTCTGCAGCTCAGCCACAGCCATGTCTGTTCCTGGCTATGGACTCGCTGACCCTGACCATGGTCTGACTTCCTGGCTTGACCCGGACCTGCCCCATCCCCACGAACTTGCCTCCTGAGCTGCACTCTCGGTTGCACCTGGCTGCCATCCCAGGGGCAACGGGAGAGGGCCCTGGCTGATCTGCAGCACCCTTTGCTATCTCAGCCCTGCTCTGGCCCTGCTGCTGCTATTGCTGATCCTAACCGGCAGCGTCTGCCGTGGCCCTCCGAGGGCTGCAAACATGCTCCAGTGGCAGTGCCCCCTGACACCAGTCATGCTTCTGGGCTTGGGAAGCCATTAACTGGGAAGAGACACTAACTTGTCAGATTTAGGGCATTCACGTCAGGCCCTTGGTCTTTGCTTTACCTTTCTGCAGCGTTGGCTCGGTGATGTCAACGTTGCGCTCTGTGCACAGCTTGGAGCTCTTCAGATAGCTCATGAAGGCATTCCTGCGATAGCGGTCAACCAGTTCTCCCAAGTCAGCCTCTACAGTTGACGGCAGGCAGTGGTCATCAATGGGGCCATCCCCAGATCTCACCAGCCGGCACTTTTCTTTCTGTTCTATGGGGCTGTCTTTGTTCTGCAAGTAAAGAGCAGGTCCCGATCAGCATTCACTGGGGCCCTGGAGTTGCTGCATTCCCTTCCGAGAAGCTACAGGCAGGGATTCATCTCAAAAGTGTGCGCAAACAGGCGTCGGCACCCTGCGATGGGATCACAGGGACAGGCCCTCCTCTGGGAGTTCAATTCCCATCCAGAGCTGGGTCCTCAGAGAGCTACTCCCTGGAGGGCTTAGCAGAAGAGCAGCACACCGGGCACAGGTGCCTCAGATGGAAAAAGTCTTGCAGTCACCTTCTCGTTTCTGATTGTGTCGGGGAGCCAGAGGCTCTCCCCATTGCTGGTGACTGGGGGGCAGCACGTTGGCAGGAGGAGGTAGCCCTGGATTCTGCCAGAGTTCATCCAACCCAAGATGCTCCAAAGAAAACCTCTGGGAGTGAGTGAGTGAATGAGTCACTGCTCTATTGCCCTTGGACTGTCTTGCACTGAGCCTCACAACTGAACAGGACAAAGTGCTTATCAGCACCTGAAGGGACAAATGGCAGTCTGGTGGACAGGTCGACTAGGTGATGAGAAGATGACTCCGTCCCCAGACATAGAAACTGCTTCAACTTCTCCTCCTCCTCCTCCTTCTTCTTGCCAGTTACCCAGAAAAAGTGTTTCTCTCACCAGAGCGTTCAGAAGCCAAACGAATTGTTGGAGATGGCTCGTAGCACCTCAGCTGCAGGGCACCATGTGGTCAAAGAGAAGCTGAGACTCACAATAAGCCCTTGCCCTTTCCTTTACTGCTGCACTGTCCTCTAAACCACCCTACGTTCGCCAAGGCGTGCAGGTGTGCTTGTTCTCCTGCCACATACACAGTACCTTCTCCCACCGTCTCCTCTCTCTCATGAGTTTTCCAATCTCTTCCATTTCATCATAGCTCAGATGTCGTCGTTCTGGCTCGGTGTTGACTGGTGGAACTTCCAAGTGTATTAACTTTCTCTCGGGCTTGGTAGGAGCGTGAGGCTTCATCCCTTTGGCTGTGCCCCCAGCAGAAGGTGGACAAGTGGCAGTTTTGCAGGTGGCCTTCTGGAACTGAGCTTCTACACCTAGGACAGATTAAAACCCAACCAAACAAAAAGCCCAGAGAAGCCGCGTTAGAGCGCAGCAGAAAGGAACATCTGATCCATGTTTAAGACAAAGGGGTTTGGCATGTTGTGCTGATTGGAACTCCCAGCAGAGCTTACTAAAGAATAAGCTCTTCTGAATCGGTGTTTTCCAGCTGCCACCAACAGCTGGAGAAAGGGTCTGCTTTGGATGAGCTGGATGATGAACGCTAACAAACCAAATCCAGTCCAGGACGTTAAACCGCAGGGTTGAGACTTTGATCCCAGCCTGAAAGACTGGATACCCTGTCTCCTGCAACTGGGCTGATTATGGCATTGCACATCCCCCAGATCCTTCAGTTTTCCCTAGAAGGCTCCTTCTGGCCGCTCGGCCCTAGGACAATGGTCTCCAGAAGCCATATTCTGGACCCACTGAGGCATTCCCTGTCTGTGTAGAGATGCTTTCCCAAGCCAGTGCTCGCCTCTCACCTGTTTTGGTCTCTTGGGATTGTCCTTTCCTCATTTCCAGCCACTGCTTTTGACAGTCAATCAGATCTTTGGGGCTTATAAAATTCCCCGGTTTTGAGGAAGTCAAGAAGATGACCACGTCCTCCAGATCCTTCTCGCTGATGGGAACTTTGGTCTGGCAAGGAAAACAGAAGATGACAGTGGGATCACCAAAAGATCAAGGCTTGCCCCAGAGTGGGAGGGGCGAGCTTAGCTGTTGTTCCAGATGCTTTTGCAGGGAAGCATGGCACAAAGGCAACCTGCTGAGGTTGCCTTGGGTTTATCAAGCACTCACAACTTGACCCGTCTTCTGCTGCCCCCTGCAGAGCTCTCAGCTTTTGCTGTGCCAAACTTCCCATCCCCTGGGTTTCAGGAAGGTTTCATTTTGGCTCGGACTAGAGTCTCAGTTAACATCTGAACTGCTAAAGCCTACTAAACCTGAACGTGCTCTTCACAGCTTTGTAACGCCGCGGCCTGTGGAAAGTGAGGCCCAGTGTGAGCCGTGCTGTGTGAACGTGTACTGAAAGGCAGCGCAGTGGGGAGATGTAGGAGCGTGGTGGGGGAAAGACCAAGTTTCAACACTGGGAAACCCGACAGCCACGTTACTGAGCAGTGACTGTCTTCCAAGCCTGTGAGGCAATGGGTTTCTTCAGTCCCTCCTGGGACTCACTCTCGGTGCCTCTCCACAGCTTTCCCTTCCCTTTGCCCTCCAGCTTTTCACAGGTTGTGGGAGCCACTCTCTGAGAGTAAGGCAAGTGAAAAAGCCCCTTGCTGAAGCTCGTCCATTTGCTCTGGGTTGGCATGCAGGAAAATAGGGCAGAGTTGCAGCAGTTCACTACTGTTCTGTTCCCTATGTACCTCCTTGATGACTTTAATGAAGGCTGCTCTCTGGATCTTCCTCCCGTCCATACCAGCCTTCTTGAATACGTCCACCATCCTCAGCTTCTTTTTGTGCAGGAGGTTATGCAGCGTGACAAGAGCCTGGGGGTATGGTGCACAAACAAGGGGAATGCTACCCTTCTTCCAGGGCTGGCTGCTCTTTGGCCGTGAGCACTGAAAAGGATTAGAAAAATACCCTGAGATCACCATTCTCCAGGATCGCCAGGCCCGTCCATGTGGCATCAGCTGGGGTAAAGCAGCGTCACTCTGCCGATGTGACAGCAGACACTATTTCCCTTGCACTTCTGTACTTACATCGGGGCTGTCGCTCACGGCTGATTTGACAGCAGCCCTCCTGTCTGCCCTGCGTGCCTTTAGTCTTTGCCAGAATCTTTCTTCTTGATTGCTGAGGGAAGGTTTTTGAGTCAGCCATTTTTCCACGTCCCCGAAGCTTTCCAGCTCGGTTCGAAACTGCCTCCTCGCCTCAGTCCAAGCCTCCACTGTTTGTAGACCCTCTTCTGTATCAGAGGTGGTCTCTGGGGAGCTGAGGCTACCTTCTTCCTCCTGGGGCAGCTGCAAGACAGACCAAGGACAGAAATCTGTGGCCCAGGTTGGTTTCAAAAAGGGAGAAGCTGGTCCTGCCACAGGTGGAGCAAAACTAATGTGACGCCTGGATTTGGATGGCCCACACCTACTTGCTTTCAGTTTAAAGGCAAAAGTTGGGTACATATTTCTCCGATGGCGTCACCGGAAACCATGCTCCGAGACCACTTCTGGCTTGACGTTAGTCAAACCCTCGATCACATCCTCGCTGCTCACGCTGGTGCTTTACACGACAAGAGATGCGCTTCTTGCAGAATCGAGAGTTGGGGTCAGGTGGGTATGGTGGTTTCCAAAACCAGCAGCAAGCCCACCACAGAACAGTATGGAAACGTGCATGGTAGGACGTGGTCAAAAGTGGCGGCCTCCGTGCCTGTAGTGGGCGGGGGCCTCCGGTTCTGACGTGCTTCTGGCTGAACTGGGAGGGCTGGGGTGGGGTGGAGACAGGGCCATCAGCCAACAGAGCAGCACGGAAACCGGTGGGTCCTGCCATTTCACCAAATGCTGGCTCCCTGCCACCAAGGAGCAGCTGAAATAACGTCGGCCATTTTGCTTACGAAGAACGGCCGGAGTGCTCTCCACGCTACTTGGAGAGACAGCTCTCCCCCTCCACACCGCCGGCTGGAGCTGGCTCAAGCCATGTGACTGGGAGAGATCCTGCTCGAGCTCCAGAGCCGGTGCCTGGGCAGAGGTGGCCTCCTTTCCAGGGACGGAGCAGGCCCACTGATGCCCTCAGCCTGGCCGGCTGCTCGTTTTGCCCCTTGGCCTCTACTGGCAATTCCTCCCTCACAGCAGTGAGCAGGCGAGAATGAAAACCCCAGCCGCCCGCCCTGCTCTTTGGAGGGAGCAATGCTGCTGGGACTTGGAGACCTTCCCAACTCAGTGCCACCCTAACCAGAAAAAGGCTGCTCTGTTGATACTCCCATACCTGGGCCCTCTGCATCTTGTCGCTTTCTCTCCCAGCTTGCTGTTGAGGCAGTTCTGGCAAGATGACCCTTCCTGCTTTGCTGTTCTCTTCTATCTCCTTCCTTTTGGCCATGGATGCCTCCAGTTTTCTCCTGCCGTTCAGCCCAAATACAGACTGTCCTTTCTACAGGAACCCAGAAATGCAATACCAGCGGTTAGTCTCATCTGTCTTGTCTTTTTTTTTTACCTAATGCTCTTCTCTCTCTCATCTTCCCTTTTTTTCCAGTTTCTGTCGACATGCAGTTCCTACAGATGCAACCAGAAAGCCCTTCTGTTACGACCAATGAACTAAGTCATCAGAGAGCTACTTTTTGAAAAGGGCTACAGTTCCTTTTCGGAGATGAACGATACCCAAAATAGGTAATTGAATGGGAAGATGAGCCACAGTAAGAGATCTACTCAGAATTGGTATCTGCACGTTTTTTTATGTAGCTGTTTCTCCTAAGATATCCCCACTTGATTTTCTACAATCAAGTGACACAACAGTTGTCTCGATCCACATTACGTACCTGTCCCGTCTGCCTGCGTTCTTCAGAAAGAGGCAATGGCAATTCAGGGCTCTCGAAAGGAGTTTCTTTGGGCTGCCTTCCTTCTGTGCCTGCACCTTTTGACAACAGTCTGAAAATACACAGCGGGGTGAGTTGGTGTGAGTGCAGGAAGAGTTTCTTCTCCATCCTGTGCTCACGCTGCTCACCTGCTTCGGCAGCAGAGCAAGCTCTCTTCGCCCAATTGTCTTCCCCTCCAGGGAGACAGGGATAACCCTGAGCTGTAACGCTCAGATGTGCCACCAAGGAAATCAAGGAGATGAGCTTTTTCCATAAGGAAGGCTCTGGGACACGCAGCCTGATGCAGCCCTCTTGATGCGACAACGAGCGGATTTGCATCCTGTGCGAGGACAGGCACCTGGAGATACTGGTATCCCTCTCCTGGCCGTTACACTAAGCACTGCAAAGCAGTCCCAAATACCGTGGGACTTCCCATCCAGCAAGGAAATGCCCTGTGTGGTGACGTGTGTTAACAGCCCTTCTGAGTTAACAGAAACACTGGGTCCAAAGGAAACAGGGAAACAGGTTTCTCAGAGAGCTTGGGCAGTCTCCGTCCCTGAAGGCTTTGAAGACAAGACTGGATAAAGTCCTGAGCAACCTGGTCTGACCTCAGCTCATAGCTGACTCTGCTTGGAGCACCCGGTTGGACTAGGACCTCCCGAGAGCCCTTCCAACCTCCATTATTGTATGAGCCTATAACACATGCCGCACAAGCACTAGAACACAAGGCCACTCTAATCGAGTCCTTTCAGAGTCTCACCTGCCAGGAAGGCCTTGTCCCTCCATTTTCTCCTGTGCTTCTTCCTCCATCTCAGCTCTGGCTAAGCGGTCTGTAGAAACGCCCCTTCGCAGGCGGCGTAATGTGTGACAAACAGCCTCTGCAAGCACGAAAGGAGAAAACCTCTTAGAACAGGCAGGAGGAGGCACGGATCTGCTCTGCAATGTTAGACGCTGTTTGAGGCCTCACTGAGATTCCTTCTGCGACCTCTTTTCTCGGAGGGAGATCTTAAGCCCTTCCTGACACCAGCCCTTGATCCTGTTCAACCCTCGACAGCCACATTATTCTCTTTGGTGTGAGTTTTCTCCTGCTGCGGCTAGTCCTTCCTCTGCACAGCGGCTTTCGCGGGGAGACAGGTCTTGGCGCTTCACAATCTCTTTTGGGGGAACAATTTCTTGGCGTTGCATATGTGTTTGGTATACAAGAACTTGCTATCGTGGCGCATTCAACTCAAACACGTTATAGCTCTGATGTTGCTGATGAATTTAGGTCGAGGAGCTAGACTTCCCAGCTTTAAAGGAGAAGTGAGGTCTCGGCACAGCTTAGCAACCTTTGCAGAGTTGTTCTCTACGTGATTTTTCTCATCGAATCACGCCACGGTGATTCCAAGAGATACACCAACCCGCCAGTCTCCCACAACTCAAGGCAGAGTTGGTGATTCACAGTGCTGATGGACTTCCTCAAACATTTACTCCCTCCTGCACAAACAAGCTCCTAAAATGGAAGAGGTATACTCCAGGGCATGGAGTGCAGGGCAAAACATACTTCAGCACCGTCAACTGCAGTTGGTGGTGCTGAGCCCTCCTGGGATCTTGTGCCAAAGCGAGTCCCTTGAGATTTACCAGGAGGGGTAAACAGAGGCACACAGAGTGCCTCTACCATCCCAGGCATCTATTGAGGCCTGGCCTTCAGCACCCACCAGGAATGAAGACAGGCAAACGCACAAACCTCTGCCAGGAATCAGTCACTCTTATTCCCATCACATTCCCATGCACTCCCATTCCCATGCGCGTTACCTCTTATCCCCATGCGGCTCAAAACACTGTCGAATTCTGTACATATCTTTTCGGCTGTGAGAGAAGCTCTTCGAGGCACTGTCCTAATCTCAAACCTGGAAATAGGAAGAAAGCAGCATTCTGAGAAAAGGGCTGCTTTGCCAGATTAATGTCAAGGTATCTCTACGGAGTCACCCTCACGTCCGAGGCCATTAAGGGAACCACCGAGCAGCGCTGGCCTCAGGAACGGTTCAGCGGCCCCTCGCTAGACAGAGGTGTTGGGTTTTTGCCTCAGTCCTCCTGTGCCATCTTGACCCAAGAAGGCATTTCAGAGATACTTTGATTCACGTGAGTTTCACAGAAGGCACGGAAACGTCACAGACAGAGGACTTGCACGCATCCGGTCTTTGATCCACCCTCTAAGAGAAGCTTTCCGTGTTATATTCAAAACAACGGAAATATTAGGATCTTATTTCTGTTCAATGTTTGGGCAGTCTCTACCAATGGAAAGAGAATGAGCAGATGAAACGTTAAGGAGGGTTGCCTAAATTCCTCTGCCTAGCGAATCGGTTCCCTCTAATGGGAGTCCTGGTAAAATCCAAACCACAATCAGTAGCTGGAGGATGCATAACTGCAGACTAAGCAAAAGCAAGGATGACATTAACTGCAAACCAGTAACTGGACCGAGCGCTACCAAACATGAGCTGAGCACATCTGCGCTTGGTCAGACAAGGGCTGCAGAAACAAATATACTCACTGTGGAAACTGGTGGACACGGCCAAAATGGCTCGGAGAGAGCGCAACGTCTTTGTCCGATACGACCCATTTCTTCTGCAACAGGGACAGAAACATCTGACGTGACTCCAGGGAAATGAACTCAATGTTCACAACAGCCTTTCCATAGCTCCAAGAATTAGCGGCCTCTCAGCAAACGTCTGGCCAAGTGCCTCAGCCCCTTGCTAAAACAAGCTGCACAGCGTATCATCTGCTAGGGCGAGAAACGTTGCCAGCCTTTTTGCAAGGACAAGAGTTGACGGTGTCAGGCAGGAGACTCCTTGTTTACCAGGGAAGAAGTCCATGGAGGCAAACACAAGGGAAGGCCCATTGCGAACCTGGGTTCCTGGCTGCTGGCTGCAGTGTGGTGGCTTGCTTTAACTATTGCTGAGCCAAGAGCAAATGGTTCCAAGCGGGTTTTATCCCCAGAGTCCTTCCAAAGACTTCCAAAGAGTCTGCATGCCTCTGCAGCGTGGAGGAACCCAGCCACGGGCTCCTTCTCTTCCGTCAGGCCAGGAGAACTGCACCAGCAGCGTGCCAGCAGCCATGAGGGGCTATCTCAGCGAGGCCTTGGTGTCTCTGCGCCTCAGCCTCATGTCCAGAGCATGGGGTGAACATCATCACCCCTGCCACTGCTTTGGCCTTTTTCCTATTTATGGCAAGGCCCTTCCAGGGCTTTCGCTTGCCCAGCCAAAGTAGTACTGTGTACCTTCCCAGCAGCCTTGAACCACAGCAAATCAACGAGAGAAACTGCAGAAAGCTTTCACTGCTACACACCGTGCCTAGCCCAAGTGACCCAGCAGGCTACAGCTGGCCAGCAGGGCTCAGTTCCCCGGTCCTTTGATGGAATGTCAACCCCCCTCTAAGTAGCACTGAAAAAACAATAAACTTACAGCGAGCAACTTCTGTACCACGTATGTCGACCTGTTGAGGCTTATTAAAAAGTCTTCGCAAAATGCCATTGTCACTTCTGTTCCCCGGATAGCAAGAGTGCCAACATCCTTTAAAATGAAGTCCGTGTCTTCTCTGTTTGTTAGGATGAAGTAGAAAAAGTTCAGGGTCTCCTGCATACAGTTCTGCACGACTTCCTCGGAATACGGGGCATCCGAGTGGATCTTCTTGTAGTTCACCGACACTTTCTTAATCTCGCCTGGAAAAGAGGAGGAAGACTGTAACTCAGACAGCTCCCTGAGCAGACTCCAATGAAGTGCCAGCAGCTCCCAGGTAAAATACATTGCTATGGCACTGTCTGGTGTAACCACCCGGTACAGCTCCTTGAAGGAGCTGATGTAGGCCCCTCCTCAAGTTAAGGTCCGATCACTCCGTTAGCGGATGTGCCAAGCTGCAGCCGTGATCCCCTCAACGGAATAAGGAACCAAGGGCCTCGGCCATCTGTGTCCAAGGACCTCAGCCATCTGTGTCCACACTGCGCAGGAGGGCAGGACAAGGTGGGAAGAATGGGGCTGGTTCCCACGGGAAGAGCGGAGGGTGCCGGGCCATGGAGCTGAGCCCACACGTAGCGCACGCGTGGTCTGGCGAGACTTGGATATGAACACAAACCAGCAAGCTCTTAGTGCTGCACAGGCCCCATCGATGGCACAGTGTACATACAGCAGCGGCAGCAATGGTCAGAAGCGGCAGCAAATCTGGCCATCGGCAGGTTTCTGTGCTAGCTATCATTTCCATCTCTCGTTCGAGGCTCTCTACAGCTGACTTTGACCCACTTCTCTGCATAAAAGCAGCGCCGAGGGCCTGTGGCCGTTTGCCTTGCCCGGCGCGGGGCAAGAACAAAGCATCAGCATCATCTCAACAGCTTTATGGTGAACAGTTCCAATAAAGGACCATCAGCCAGCAGGCATCCTACAAATCAATAAATGTGGCTGGCACGAAGCCCGTTGCTCAAGCAGATCATGGAGAGATGGTCTAACTTTGGACAGCCTTAATAAAAACTAGTCCAAAAGAAATGGCCCCTTTCTAGGCAGTGCTGCGTGGTGGGCTGTTTGTGTCATCCCATGGAGGTTTTCCTCCGGGCCTTCTGAAGGCCTCTGATGTGTCCATCGTCGCATCTAAACAGCAAGCAGCATAAACCCCAAATAGATGGACATAGGGAAAACCAAAGAATTTCTTTGCTCTTCTTACCAGGAAGAGGTACAGAAGCATGTTGCAGCTCACGGATCCGTGCAACAGTCCTGGACAGCGAAAAC
The DNA here is from genome assembly GCF_018139145.2 of Gymnogyps californianus. Taxonomy (NCBI): domain Eukaryota; kingdom Metazoa; phylum Chordata; class Aves; order Accipitriformes; family Cathartidae; genus Gymnogyps; species Gymnogyps californianus. Next base: position 121,442 of record NC_059499.1, on the reverse strand, counting down.
ACGGGTCTCTGAAATGCGAGCACCTCGCCATTTTCCGAAGAGAGCCATTTTTGAATATGAAATGTCCCCAGTCCCGTTATGCTGACAGCCTGAGGCTGGAAAAAGAAGAGAAGGGCAAGCATTTGTAAGTTGAAGACCAGAGTGAGGACTTAGGAGAGCTTGCAAGGGGGTGCCTTGTGCCCTGCCGACTCCTGGTGCAGAACGCTTTTGCACACCTCAACCCGACTTTTACTTCTGTCTTTATATATTGCGTAGATATATAATATATATTTTATGTTACTTTTTTTTTTTTAATTATTTATTTATTTTATGTCTCTCCAGTTATGGAGGAGCTGGTCTTTGGCACATTTGTGGCAAATCTGTAAATCAGAATGCAGTTCTGGGAAGAAGAACAGCACTTGCTGGCACAGGGCTGCCGGGACCCCTGAAGCCATCTGGGGAGGGGAGGGGTAGGGTGGGATCCCACCTTTCTCTGCAGAAGCTGTTGCCGAACGTGCTTAGACACGCTGCTCCAAATAGCAACGACATCTGGAAAGCAAGGGAAAGACACGTCAAGCTCTAAGTCGGCCAGCTCACGTCCCATCAGCACATCTGTAGACAAGGAGACGGCGGATGCAAGTGTGCTTCAACAAGCCTCACAGAATAAATCCATCTGTGAGACGGGCCGACTCTTTGACTGGCCTCGGCCTTCTTCCAACAGGACACGTTTCCCTTCAGAGCCAGATCCCTGAGTGTGACCCGCTGCCGAGGGAAACCCGTCCATGGGACTTCCCCCACGGCAAGGGAGGGCGCTGTGTGCACCGGACTCTGCGGGGCTGAGGGTGTCCCTAGGGGCCTCCCCCACAGGGACGAACCCCACTTCCCACAACGATTCGTGCCGCTCATCTCGTCTGCAGCGATGCTCGTCAGAGAGCTCCCAAAGGCCTTACCGCTGACGGAAAGCTTCTTGAGGGTGGGAAACGTGACCGCGCTGGAGCCGCCAGTCTTGCTGCAGAGCTCGATGTTGGTGACCAGCGCTTCCAGGTTTGTCATGTTCTTGCTTTGGGTCAGCAGGCGAGGCTGGCGGGGAAGGATTCTGGTGTCTCCTACTGGGAAACACCCCCTCTCCGACGTCCTCGCCTGTGCTTCACCAAACAGCTCCCGCACTGTCCCACCGCCTCCCTTTGTCCTCTGCGTTTCTGAGGTACAGGAGAGACTTCTCGCATCCCCTGGATCCAAGAGCTCGCAGAGGCCTCGCAGGGAAGTGAAGGGAGGGTCTGGGGCGCGGGGTTATGATGGGGAGGGGCTCTGTGACACGGGCTTGGCGTCACAGAGGGACGCCCCCCCATCACCCCCATGCCCGCTGACCCGGCCAGGCTTGGTCCTGCAGTGAGAAGGGGGCTGCTCCCTAAAACAGCGTTGAGTTTTCGTGGCGGGGTTTGGTAGCGGGGGGGGGACTGCAGGGGTGGCTCCTTGGACATGCCTTGTCCTGTTCAGTAGATAAGAGGAAGGGTGTCCTTGTACTTAGAAACTATGTAGGCTTCAGCAAGTAACAATACATGATAAAATGGCAAGATGTTCCTCAGTATCGGTATTGTACCCCCGGCTCTGCTGACTAAATTACAAAATGAGCCAAAACCCGGAGAAGTCCTTCGTAACTAGGGGAAAGGTAAAAGCGGCAGGGGAAGCACGACCACCGACTCAATTCAAGACCAAAGAAACTCGCACCCGGAAGGAGCACGCGTGCTAATCTACATCGCAAGCGGAGTTAATTTAAATATGACTGACCAGTAATGAGTGAAATGTTTCTCACTAGCCAATAAGTATAAACTTAGGCATGGTTTTACTAATTGTTGCTAATTAGAAAACTGGATATAAACTCTGTAATTTTTGTATGCGGCATGCACGTTAGGTGGAGCGATCCCCCGTGCATCCAGCGCTGTAATAAAGAATGCCTGCCTTCTAAAACTTCAGACCAAGTCTCAGAGGGTTGTTCTTTTGTGACCGAATTTACGGTAACACATGTATAAACTGTTGGGGGAGACTGCAACCTCACTAAAACCTTTTCTTTAGGCGTAAATTACGTCGACATAAGGCCCACAGGCTGGCTTAAAAATGCTTTAGTGACCACCAGCTGCTGTGAATCCCTTCTGTATTTAGTTGGGCTAAAGGGCTGAGAGAGTGGCAACGCATTGCTTTAACCCGCGTGTCGAGGTGAAATGAAACCCCAACCAGTTGTGTCCGGTTGCTCAACTCCTACGGGGTTTTGGCCCCCGCCCGTGCTGTTCTTGCCTTCGGCCTCAGTTTGTAGGTGGTCTTTATACCGTGTATACCTTGAGGAGGCAGGTTGTCTTGTGGGGGTGACAGCGCTGGGAAGGGGTTCCTCTATTTCTGCCTTTGTCACAGAGGTGCTGAGCTCGGCCGTGTACTGAGGTCAGGCAGGTTTGTGGAGGCGCAGCTGAGGGGGAGCTGAGTTCCCTGCCTGGTCCAGGGCCGTCCTCGTACTTAGGAAAGGCATTTTCCATGTCCTTAGGCATGGATGCGTTTCATTTTTACAGGTGGTGGGGCAGGCTTGTCTTGTGGAGTCAGGCTCATGGTGCTGAGGGTTGAAGGCTTAATGAAAACCTGGCTCAACAAAAAGAATAGCTGGAGAGGGGTCTCTTTCTCCAGTACTCGTTTAAGTTACAGAGGAAAGCAACCCAAGCCCGGAGGTGGTTTCCAGAGGTGATGGCATTGAGCAGAGGGGGTTTGCAGCTGCCGTCAGTGTTGAGGCGTTCAGAGATGTAGGTCTGAGTTGTGATGTTAAAGGTGAAATTAGTCATCTGCTCTTTGTCCATGTGCTGTCACTAAGCGAGGGGGGAAAAGGCTTCCTTTAGCGTAACCTGGAATTTCTTAATTGATCTTCTGTGGTAGAGGAAAGCGAAGTGGCACCGAGTGTGTTTCACCTTACCCTCCCGCATCAAAGAGTAGTGAGTGACAGGCTCCTGCGGAGGGGTCATTTATCTGCATTAACTAATCAATGATTGCTTTGTTCTTTGCATTCATAACGGGGGTTCCTGCAATCCTCCTCCAGGACCCATCACTCTGATCTTCTTTCATGGGAATGAACTAGAGGCTCAGCGACTTGGCGACGTCCGAGCGCTGCCACATGTGTTTTCAAGATGGCTGCTCCACGGAGGCCCCAGCGTTCCAGTCACCGGACAGGGTCAGACCTCGGGAACTGGCAGTGCCAGGCGCCACCCGGGGAAGGGTCGGATCCTGGCGGCTGGATGTCGAGCAAGGTGGCCTTCCACCACCCGCTGCCCACGCACACCCCAACTACAGCTCTCAGGTTGAGAAGTGTATTTTGTGGTTAGTTCACCTGCCACACCTTCAGCTTGAGTACACGCTCTTTATTTACTACGTGTATTTCATGCAGAAGCAGGGCCCCGATCCCCTGAGCTGAAGGAGGGATCACAAAGCTGTGCACACGTCTCCTGCTGCTTGGAGAAGAGCTTCAGGTGGCATGGGTCTTCTTGAAGGCAGTGTCTCTGGAGGCCAAGTGTCCTGGCTTGCTGAGGAGCAAGCTGCAGTCAGGGCACTAGAAGCCATGGTAGGCGGGCTTGGTTGGATGAACACAGCTGAACAAGGCGTGTGCCCTGTCATGCTGCTTTTCAGGAAAGTAAAGGCATAGCTTGTCCAGGAGATGACCTGGCCAGAAGTTATTGTCGCTTGACTTCTGCATCTTATTCCTCTGAAGATGCCTGTGAAAAAAAGGGGCGAAGGGGGGGGAAAGGAAGCAAAAAAAAAAAAAGTAAGAGAGAATACCACGCTTTACAGAAATAAAATGCTGGGCAGTTTCGCTGCTTCTCTTAGTAAGGGCAAAAGTGAGCCTGACAAGAACAAGCTATCCGGGCTTCCAGGCCCTGGGAAGCTCTGCGAGACCTGTGCAGACCGTGTCGGTCCTTATGAGACATGACTGACGCTGGAAATGCCAGCTTGCGAAGCTATCTTAAGAGCTGGTACATTGCCCATCACTGTAGTATCTAAACACTTTAACCGAGAGAGACAAAGAAGATTGTGCTCTGCTTTGCAATGTTTCTTTTTCTCTCCAAAAGCTTCTCCAGCCATCCAAAGCTGGGCTCTTCAGGATTGTCTTTCTTCCACAAGAATAAACATTCTCTGAGGGGATTTAAGACAAGTGTTGGGTTGGTCTGAGGAGTTTTGTCACCTCTAGTTCAGAGCACAGAGCTAGTCCCAGCTAGCCTGCAAGGCTCCTGCCAGGCACCGCAAACTGTTCGCCGGCACCACTGCAACCCAATGACTTAGCTAAAGCACAGGAGTGGCCATGTAGCCGAGAAGAGGATCTGCCTCCTCGCCGTTGCCCACTGCTCCCTTGCAGCATCCTAACGGTTGACTCCAATACCTCGGCACTGCCTCTGATGCCGTGGGGAGTGAGCACAGAGGGGTGATGCGCAGCAGGGCAGCAGGAGGGGACTGATCTTAAGCCCTCTTTGAACAAACCTATTTTCCGCCTCCTTGGCCTGGCTTCCAGCTGCAGTTCCTGATCTGGAGGTGCTCCCAGGTAATGGAGCATCAGCACCTCCTGTGCTGTAGTATCCTCCGGGCTGCCTGATCTTCCTTATGTCTTCTCCCACCTTGATGATCTTGTCTCCTGGATGCAGCAGGGCTGTTGGCAAAGCGCACAGAGAAAACAGTCACGCCTCACCCTGGATCAGGAGCCCCGTTTCAGCTCAGACGTTGTAGGCGTAGCAGTCTGCAGCTCAGCCACAGCCATGTCTGTTCCTGGCTATGGACTCGCTGACCCTGACCATGGTCTGACTTCCTGGCTTGACCCCGGACCTGCCCCATCCCCACGAACTTGCCTCCTGAGCTGCACTCTCGGTTGCACCTGGCTGCCATCCCAGGGGCAACGGGAGAGGGCCCTGGCTGATCTGCAGCACCCTTTGCTATCTCAGCCCTGCTCTGGCCCTGCTGCTGCTATTGCTGATCCTAACCGGCAGCGTCTGCCGTGGCCCTCCGAGGGCTGCAAACATGCTCCAGTGGCAGTGCCCCCTGACACCAGTCATGCTTCTGGGCTTGGGAAGCCATTAACTGGGAAGAGACACTAACTTGTCAGATTTAGGGCATTCACGTCAGGCCCTTGGTCTTTGCTTTACCTTTCTGCAGCGTTGGCTCGGTGATGTCAACGTTGCGCTCTGTGCACAGCTTGGAGCTCTTCAGATAGCTCATGAAGGCATTCCTGCGATAGCGGTCAACCAGTTCTCCCAAGTCAGCCTCTACAGTTGACGGCAGGCAGTGGTCATCAATGGGGCCATCCCCAGATCTCACCAGCCGGCACTTTTCTTTCTGTTCTATGGGGCTGTCTTTGTTCTGCAAGTAAAGAGCAGGTCCCGATCAGCATTCACTGGGGCCCTGGAGTTGCTGCATTCCCTTCCGAGAAGCTACAGGCAGGGATTCATCTCAAAAGTGTGCGCAAACAGGCGTCGGCACCCTGCGATGGGATCACAGGGACAGGCCCTCCTCTGGGAGTTCAATTCCCATCCAGAGCTGGGTCCTCAGAGAGCTACTCCCTGGAGGGCTTAGCAGAAGAGCAGCACACCGGGCACAGGTGCCTCAGATGGAAAAAGTCTTACAGTCACCTTCTCGTTTCTGATTGTGTCGGGGAGCCAGAGGCTCTCCCCATTGCTGGTGACTGGGGGGCAGCACGTTGGCAGGAGGAGGTAGCCCTGGATTCTGCCAGAGTTCATCCAACCCAAGATGCTCCAAAGAAAACCTCTGGGAGTGAGTGAGTGAATGAGTCACTGCTCTATTGCCCTTGGACTGTCTTGCACTGAGCCTCACAACTGAACAGGACAAAGTGCTTATCAGCACCTGAAGGGACAAATGGCAGTCTGGTGGACAGGTCGACTAGGTGATGAGAAGATGACTCCGTCCCCAGACATAGAAACTGCTTCAACTTCTCCTCCTCCTTCTTCTTCTTGCCAGTTACCCAGAAAAAGTGTTTCTCTCACCAGAGCGTTCAGAAGCCAAACGAATTGTTGGAGATGGCTCGTAGCACCTCAGCTGCAGGGCACCATGTGGTCAAAGAGAAGCTGAGACTCACAATAAGCCCTTGCCCTTTCCTTTACTGCTGCACTGTCCTCTAAACCACCCTACGTTCGCCAAGGCGTGCAGGTGTGCTTGTTCTCCTGCCACATACACAGTACCTTCTCCCACCGTCTCCTCTCTCTCATGAGTTTTCCAATCTCTTCCATTTCATCATAGCTCAGATGTCGTCGTTCTGGCTCGGTGTTGACTGGTGGAACTTCCAAGTGTATTAACTTTCTCTCGGGCTTGGTAGGAGCGTGAGGCTTCATCCCTTTGGCTGTGCCCCCAGCAGAAGGTGGACAAGTGGCAGTTTTGCAGGTGGCCTTCTGGAACTGAGCTTCTACACCTAGGACAGATTAAAACCCAACCAAACAAAAAGCCCAGAGAAGCCGCGTTAGAGCGCAGCAGAAAGGAACATCTGATCCATGTTTAAGACAAAGGGGTTTGGCATGTTGTGCTGATTGGAACTCCCAGCAGAGCTTACTAAAGAATAAGCTCTTCTGAATCGGTGTTTTCCAGCTGCCACCAACAGCTGGAGAAAGGGTCTGCTTTGGATGAGCTGGATGATGAACGCTAACAAACCAAATCCAGTCCAGGACGTTAAACCGCAGGGTTGAGACTTTGATCCCAGCCTGAAAGACTGGATACCCTGTCTCCTGCAACTGGGCTGATTATGGCATTGCACATCCCCCAGATCCTTCAGTTTTCCCTAGAAGGCTCCTTCTGGCCGCTCGGCCCTAGGACAATGGTCTCCAGAAGCCATATTCTGGACCCACTGAGGCATTCCCTGTCTGTGTAGAGATGCTTTCCCAAGCCAGTGCTCGCCTCTCACCTGTTTTGGTCTCTTGGGATTGTCCTTTCCTCATTTCCAGCCACTGCTTTTGACAGTCAATCAGATCTTTGGGGCTTATAAAATTCCCCGGTTTTGAGGAAGTCAAGAAGATGACCACGTCCTCCAGATCCTTCTCGCTGATGGGAACTTTGGTCTGGCAAGGAAAACAGAAGATGACAGTGGGATCACCAAAAGATCAAGGCTTGCCCCAGAGTGGGAGGGGCGAGCTTAGCTGTTGTTCCAGATGCTTTTGCAGGGAAGCATGGCACAAAGGCAACCTGCTGAGGTTGCCTTGGGTTTATCAAGCACTCACAACTTGACCCGTCTTCTGCTGCCCCCTGCAGAGCTCTCAGCTTTTGCTGTGCCAAACTTCCCATCCCCCTGGGTTTCAGGAAGGTTTCATTTTGGCTCGGACTAGAGTCTCAGTTAACATCTGAACTGCTAAAGCCTACTAAACCTGAACGTGCTCTTCACAGCTTTGTAACGCTGCGGCCTGTGGAAAGTGAAGCCCAGTGTGAGCCGTGCTGTGTGAACGTGTACTGAAAGGCAGCGCAGTGGGGAGATGTAGGAGCGTGGTGGGGGAAAGACCAAGTTTCAACACTGGGAAACCCGACAGCCACGTTACTGAGCAGTGACTGTCTTCCAAGCCTGTGAGGCAATGGGTTTCTTCAGTCCCTCCTGGGACTCACTCTCGGTGCCTCTCCACAGCTTTCCCTTCCCTTTGCCCTCCAGCTTTTCACAGGTTGTGGGAGCCACTCTCTGAGAGTAAGGCAAGTGAAAAAGCCCCTTGCTGAAGCTCGTCCATTTGCTCTGGGTTGGCATGCAGGAAAATAGGGCAGAGTTGCAGCAGTTCACTACTGTTCTGTTCCCTATGTACCTCCTTGATGACTTTAATGAAGTCTGCTCTCTGGATCTTCCTCCCGTCCATACCAGCCTTCTTGAATACGTCCACCATCCTCAGCTTCTTTTTGTGCAGGAGGTTATGCAGCGTGACAAGAGCCTGGGGGTATGGTGCACAAACAAGGGGAATGCTACCCTTCTTCCAGGGCTGGCTGCTCTTTGGCCGTGAGCACTGAAAAGGATTAGAAAAATACCCTGAGATCACCATTCTCCAGGATCGCCAGGCCCGTCCATGTGGCATCAGCTGGGGTAAAGCAGCGTCACTCTGCCGATGTGACAGCAGACACTATTTCCCTTGCACTTCTGTACTTACATCGGGGCTGTCGCTCACGGCTGATTTGACAGCAGCCCTCCTGTCTGCCCTGCGTGCCTTTAGTCTTTGCCAGAATCTTTCTTCTTGATTGCTGAGGGAAGGTTTTTGAGTCAGCCATTTTTCCACGTCCCCGAAGCTTTCCAGCTCGGTTCGAAACTGCCTCCTCGCCTCAGTCCAAGCCTCCACTGTTTGTAGACCCTCTTCTGTATCAGAGGTGGTCTCTGGGGAGCTGAGGCTACCTTCTTCCTCCTGGGGCAGCTGCAAGACAGACCAAGGACAGAAATCTGTGGCCCAGGTTGGTTTCAAAAAGGGAGAAGCTGGTCCTGCCACAGGTGGAGCAAAACTAATGTGACGCCTGGATTTGGATGGCCCACACCTACTTGCTTTCAGTTTAAAGGCAAAAGTTGGGTACATATTTCTCCGATGGCGTCACCGGAAACCATGCTCCGAGACCACTTCTGGCTTGACGTTAGTCAAACCCTCGATCACATCCTCGCTGCTCACGCTGGTGCTTTACACGACAAGAGATGCGCTTCTTGCAGAATCGAGAGTTGGGGTCAGGTGGGTATGGTGGTTTCCAAAACCAGCAGCAAGCCCACCACAGAACAGTATGGAAACGTGCATGGTAGGACGTGGTCAAAAGTGGCGGCCTCCGTGCCTGTAGTGGGCAGGGGCCTCCGGTTCTGACGTGCTTCTGGCTGAACTGGGAGGGCTGGGGTGGGGTGGAGACAGGGCCATCAGCCAACAGAGCAGCACGGAAACCGGTGGGTCCTGCCATTTCACCAAATGCTGGCTCCCTGCCACCAAGGAGCAGCTGAAATAACGTCGGCCATTTTGCTTACGAAGAACGGCCGGAGTGCTCTCCACGCTACTTGGAGAGACAGCTCTCCCCCTCCACACCGCCGGCTGGAGCTGGCTCAAGCCATGTGACTGGGAGAGATCCTGCTCGAGCTCCAGAGCCGGTGCCTGGGCAGAGGTGGCCTCCTTTCCAGGGACGGAGCAGGCCCACTGATGCCCTCAGCCTGGCCGGCTGCTCGTTTTGCCCCTTGGCCTCTACTGGCAATTCCTCCCTCACAGCAGTGAGCAGGCGAGAATGAAAACCCCAGCCGCCCGCCCTGCTCTTTGGAGGGAGCAATGCTGCTGGGACTTGGAGACCTTCCCAACTCAGTGCCACCCTAACCAGAAAAAGGCTGCTCTGTTGATACTCCCATACCTGGGCCCTCTGCATCTTGTCGCTTTCTCTCCCAGCTTGCTGTTGAGGCAGTTCTGGCAAGATGACCCTTCCTGCTTTGCTGTTCTCTTCTATCTCCTTCCTTTTGGCCATGGATGCCTCCAGTTTTCTCCTGCCGTTCAGCCCAAATACAGACTGTCCTTTCTACAGGAACCCAGAAATGCAATACCAGCGGTTAGTCTCATCTGTCTTGTCTTTTTTTTTTACCTAATGCTCTTCTCTCTCTCATCTTCCCTTTTTTTCCAGTTTCTGTCGACATGCAGTTCCTACAGATGCAACCAGAAAGCCCTTCTGTTACGACCAATGAACTAAGTCATCAGAGAGCTACTTTTTGAAAAGGGCTACAGTTCCTTTTCGGAGATGAACGATACCCAAAATAGGTAATTGAATGGGAAGATGAGCCACAGTAAGAGATCTACTCAGAATTGGTATCTGCACGTTTTTTTATGTAGCTGTTTCTCCTAAGATATCCCCACTTGATTTTCTACAATCAAGTGACACAACAGTTGTCTCGATCCACATTACGTACCTGTCCCGTCTGCCTGCGTTCTTCAGAAAGAGGCAATGGCAATTCAGGGCTCTCGAAAGGAGTTTCTTTGGGCTGCCTTCCTTCTGTGCCTGCACCTTTTGACAACAGTCTGAAAATACACAGCGGGGTGAGTTGGTGTGAGTGCAGGAAGAGTTTCTTCTCCATCCTGTGCTCACGCTGCTCACCTGCTTCGGCAGCAGAGCAAGCTTCTTCGCCCAATTGTCTTCCCCTCCAGGGAGACAGGGATAACCCTGAGCTGTAACGCTCAGATGTGCCACCAAGGAAATCAAGGAGATGAGCTTTTTCCATAAGGAAGGCTCTGGGACACGCAGCCTGATGCAGCCCTCTTGATGCGACAACGAGCGGATTTGCATCCTGTGCGAGGACAGGCACCTGGAGATACTGGTATCCCTCTCCTGGCCGTTACACTAAGCACTGCAAAGCAGTCCCAAATACCGTGGGACTTCCCATCCAGCAAGGAAATGCCCTGTGTGGTGACGTGTGTTAACAGCCCTTCTGAGTTAACAGAAACACTGGGTCCAAAGGAAACAGGGAAACAGGTTTCTCAGAGAGCTTGGGCAGTCTCCGTCCCTGAAGGCTTTGAAGACAAGACTGGATAAAGTCCTGAGCAACCTGGTCTGACCTCAGCTCATAGCTGACTCTGCTTGGAGCACCCGGTTGGACTAGGACCTCCCGAGAGCCCTTCCAACCTCCATTATTGTATGAGCCTATAACACATGCCGCACAAGCACTAGAACACAAGGCCACTCTAATCGAGTCCTTTCAGAGTCTCACCTGCCAGGAAGGCCTTGTCCCTCCATTTTCTCCTGTGCTTCTTCCTCCATCTCAGCTCTGGCTAAGCGGTCTGTAGAAACGCCCCTTCGCAGGCGGCGTAATGTGTGACAAACAGCCTCTGCAAGCACGAAAGGAGAAAACCTCTTAGAACAGGCAGGAGGAGGCACGGATCTGCTCTGCAATGTTAGACGCTGTTTGAGGCCTCACTGAGATTCCTTCTGCGACCTCTTTTCTCGGAGGGAGATCTTAAGCCCTTCCTGACACCAGCCCTTGATCCTGTTCAACTCTCGACAGCCACATTATTCTCTTTGGTGTGAGTTTTCTCCTGCTGCGGCTAGTCCTTCCTCTGCACAGCGGCTTTCGCAGGGAGACAGGTCTTGGCGCTTCACAATCTCTTTTGGGGGAACAATTTCTTGGCGTTGCATATGTGTTTGGTATACAAGAACTTGCTATCGTGGCGCATTCAACTCAAACACGTTATAGCTCTGATGTTGCTGATGAATTTAGGTCGAGGAGCTAGACTTCCCAGCTTTAAAGGAGAAGTGAGGTCTCGGCACAGCTTAGCAACCTTTGCAGAGTTGTTCTCTACGTGATTTTTCTCATCGAATCACGCCACGGTGATTCCAAGAGATACACCAACCCGCCAGTCTCCCACAACTCAAGGCAGAGTTGGTGATTCACAGTGCTGATGGACTTCCTCAAACATTTACTCCCTCCTGCACAAACAAGCTCCTAAAATGGAAGAGGTATACTCCAGGGCATGGAGTGCAGGGGCAAAACATACTTCAGCACCGTCAACTGCAGTTGGTGGTGCTGAGCCCTCCTGGGATCTTGTGCCAAAGCGAGTCCCTTGAGATTTACCAGGAGGGGTAAACAGAGGCACACAGAGTGCCTCTACCATCCCAGGCATCTATTGAGGCCTGGGCCTTCAGCACCCACCAGGAATGAAGACAGGCAAACGCACAAACCTCTGCCAGGAATCAGTCACTCTTATTCCCATCACATTCCCATGCACTCCCATTCCCATGTGCATTACCTCTTATCCCCATGCGGCTCAAAACACTGTCGAATTCTGTACATATCTCTTCGGCTGTGAGAGAAGCTCTCCGAGGCACTGTCCTAATCTCAAACCTGGAAATAGGAAGAAAGCAGCATTCTGAGAAAAGGGCTGCTTTGCCAGATTAATGTCAAGGTATCTCTACGGAGTCACCCTCACGTCCGAGGCCATTAAGGGAACCACCGAGCAGCGCTGGCCTCAGGAACGGTTCAGCGGCCCCTCGCTAGACAGAGGTGTTGGGTTTTTGCCTCAGTCCTCCTGTGCCATCTTGACCCAAGAAGGCATTTCAGAGATACTTTGATTCACGTGAGTTTCACAGAAGGCACGGAAACGTCACAGACAGAGGACTTGCACGCATCCGGTCTTTGATCCACCCTCTAAGAGAAGCTTTCCGTGTTATATTCAAAACAACGGAAATATTAGGATCTTATTTCTGTTCAATGTTTGGGCAGTCTCTACCAATGGAAAGAGAATGAGCAGATGAAACGTTAAGGAGGGTTGCCTAAATTCCTCTGCCTAGCGAATCAGTTCCCTCTGATGGGAGTCCTGGTAAAATCCAAACCACAATCAGTAGCTGGAGGATGCATAACTGCAGACTAAGCAAAAGCAAGGATGACATTAACTGCAAACCAGTAACTGGACCGAGCGCTACCAAACATGAGCTGAGCACATCTGCGCTTGGTCAGACAAGGGCTGCAGAAACAAATATACTCACTGTGGAAACTGGTGGACACGGCCAAAATGGCTCGGAGAGAGCGCAACGTCTTTGTCCGATACGACCCATTTCTTCTGCAACAGGGACAGAAACATCTGACGTGACTCCAGGGAAATGAACTCAATGTTCACAACAGCCTTTCCATAGCTCCAAGAATTAGCGGCCTCTCAGCAAACGTCTGGCCAAGTGCCTCAGCCCCTTGCTAAAACAAGCTGCACAGCGTATCATCTGCTAGGGCGAGAAACGTTGCCAGCCTTTTTGCAAGGACAAGAGTTGACGGTGTCAGGCAGGAGACTCCTTGTTTACCAGGGAAGAAGTCCATGGAGGCAAACACAAGGGAAGGCCCATTGCGAACCTGGGTTCCTGGCTGCTGGCTCCAGTGTGGTGGCTTGCTTTAACTATTGCTGAGCCAAGAGCAAATGGTTCCAAGCGGGTTTTATCCCCAGAGTCCTTCCAAAGACTTCCAAAGAGTCTGCATGCCTCTGCAGCGTGGAGGAACCCAGCCACGGGCTCCTTCTCTTCCGTCAGGCCAGGAGAACTGCACCAGCAGCGTGCCAGCAGCCATGAGGGGCTATCTCAGCGAGGCCTTGGTGTCTCTGCGCCTCAGCCTCATGTCCAGAGCATGGGGTGAACATCATCACCCCTGCCATTGCTTTGGCCTTTTTCCTATTTATGGCAAGGCCCTTCCAGGGCTTTCGCTTGCCCAGCCAAAGTAGTACTGTGTACCTTCCCAGCAGCCTTGAACCACAGCAAATCAACGAAAGAAACTGCAGAAAGCTTTCACTGCTACACACCGTGCCTAGCCCAAGTGACCCAGCAGGCTACAGCTGGCCAGCAGGGCTCAGTTCCCCGGTCCTTTGATGGAATGTCAACCCCCCTCTAAGTAGCACTGAAAAAACAATAAACTTACAGCGAGCAACTTCTGTACCACGTATGTCGACCTGTTGAGGCTTATTAAAAAGTCTTCGCAAAATGCCATTGTCACTTCTGTTCCCCGGATAGCAAGAGTGCCAACATCCTTTAAAATGAAGTCCGTGTCTTCTCTGTTTGTTAGGATGAAGTAGAAAAAGTTCAGGGTCTCCTGCATACAGTTCTGCACGACTTCCTCGGAATACGGGGCATCCGAGTGGATCTTCTTGTAGTTCACCGACACTTTCTTAATCTCGCCTGGAAAAGAGGAGGAAGACTGTAACTCAGACAGCTCCCTGAGCAGACTCCAATGAAGTGCCAGCAGCTCCCAGGTAAAATACATTGCTATAGCACTGTCTGGTGTAACCACCCGGTACAGCTCCTTGAAGGAGCTGATGTAGGCCCCTCCTCAAGTTAAGGTCCGATCACTCCGTTAGCGGATGTGCCAAGCTGCAGCCGTGATCCCCTCAACGGAATAAGGAACCAAGGGCCTCGGCCATCTGTGTCCAAGGACCTCAGCCATCTGTGTCCACACTGCGCAGGAGGGCAGGACAAGGTGGGAAGAATGGGGCTGGTTCCCACGGGAAGAGCGGAGGGTGCCGGGCCATGGAGCTGAGCCCACACGTAGCGCACGCGTGGTCTGGCGAGACTTGGATATGAACACAAACCAGCAAGCTCTTAGTGCTGCACAGGCCCCATCGATGGCACAGTGTACATACAGCAGCGGCAGCAATGGTCAGAAGCGGCAGCAAATCTGGCCATCGGCAGGTTTCTGTGCTAGCTATCATTTCCATCTCTCGTTCGAGGCTCTCTACAGCTGACTTTGACCCACTTCTCTGCATAAAAGCAGCGCCGAGGGCCTGTGGCCGTTTGCCTTGCCCGGCGCGGGGCAAGAACAAAGCATCAGCATCATCTCAACAGCTTTATGGTGAACAGTTCCAATAAAGGACCATCAGCCAGCAGGCATCCTACAAATCAATAAATGTGGCTGGCACGAAGCCCGTTGCTCAAGCAGATCATGGAGAGATGGTCTAACTTTGGACAGCCTTAATAAAAACTAGTCCAAAAGAAATGGCCCCTTTCTAGGCAGTGCTGCGTGGTGGGCTGTTTGTGTCATCCCATGGAGGTTTTCCTCCGGGCCTTCTGAAGGCCTCTGATGTGTCCATCGTCGCATCTAAACAGCAAGCAGCATAAACCCCAAATAGATGGACATAGGGAAAACCAAAGAATTTCTTTGCTCTTCTTACCAGGAAGAGGTACAGAAGCATGTTGCAGCTCACGGATCCGTGCAACAGTCCTGGACAGCGAAAACACGGGTCTCTGAAATGCGAGCACCTCGCCATTTTCCGAAGAGAGCCATTTTTGAATATGAAATGTCCCCAGTCCCGTTATGCTGACAGCCTGAGGCTGGAAAAAGAAGAGAAGGGCAAGCATTTGTAAGTTGAAGACCAGAGTGAGGACTTAGGAGAGCTTGCAAGGGGGGTGCCTTGTGCCCTGCCGACTCCTGGTGCAGAACGCTTTTGCACACCTCAACCCGACTTTTACTTCTGTCTTTATATATTGCGTAGATATATAATATATATTTTATGTTACTTTTTTTTTTTTTTAATTATTTATTTATTTTATGTCTCTCCAGTTATGGAGGAGCTGGTCTTTGGCACATTTGTGGCAAATCTGTAAATCAGAATGCAGTTCTGGGAAGAAGAACAGCACTTGCTGGCACAGGGCTGCCGGGACCCCTGAAGCCATCTGGGGGAGGGGAGGGGTAGGGTGGGATCCCACCTTTCTCTGCAGAAGCTGTTGCCGAACGTGCTTAGACACGCTGCTCCAAATAGCAACGACATCTGGAAAGCAAGGGAAAGACACGTCAAGCTCTAAGTCGGCCAGCTCACGTCCCATCAGCACATCTGTAGACAAGGAGACGGCGGATGCAAGTGTGCTTCAACAAGCCTCACAGAATAAATCCATCTGTGAGACGGGCCGACTCTTTGACTGGCCTCGGCCTTCTTCCAACAGGACACGTTTCCCTTCAGAGCCAGATCCCTGAGTGTGACCCGCTGCCGAGGGAAACCCGTCCATGGGACTTCCCCCACGGCAAGGGGAGGGCGCTGTGTGCACCGGACTCTGCGGGGCTGAGGGTGTCCCTAGGGGCCTCCCCTACAGGGACGAACCCCACTTCCCACAACGATTCGTGCCGCTCATCTCGTCTGCAGCGATGCTCGTCAGAGAGCTCCCAAAGGCCTTACCGCTGACGGAAAGCTTCTTGAGGGTGGGAAACGTGACCGCGCTGGAGCCGCCAGTCTTGCTGCAGAGCTCGATGTTGGTGACCAGCGCTTCCAGGTTTGTCATGTTCTTGCTTTGGGTCAGCAGGCGAGGCTGGCGGGGGAAGGATTCTGGTGTCTCCTACTGGGAAACACCCCCTCTCCGACGTCCTCGCCTGTGCTTCACCAAACAGCTCCCGCACTGTCCCACCGCCTCCCTTTGTCCTCTGCGTTTCTGAGGTACAGGAGAGACTTCTCACATCCCCTGGATCCAAGGGCTCGCAGAGGCCTCGCAGGGAAGTGAAGGGAGGGTCTGGGGCGCGGGGTTATGATGGGGAGGGGCTCTGTGACACGGGCTTGGCGTCACAGAGGGACGCCCCCCCATCACCCCCATGCCCGCTGACCCGGCCAGGCTTGGTCCTGCAGTGAGAAGGGGGCTGCTCCCTAAAACAGCGTTGAGTTTTCGTGGCGGGGTTTGGTAGTGGGGGGGGGACTGCAAGGGTGGCTCCTGTCGGAAGCTGCTAGAGGCTTCCCCGGCTCCAAGTCAGACCCGCCTCTGGCCAAGGCTGAGCCAGTCAGCGATGGTGGTAGCGCCTCTGTGATAACATATTTAAGAAGGGGAAAGAAGACTGCTGAAAAAAAGACCTGCAGCGGAGAGAGGAGTGGGATGTGAGAGAAACAACTCTGCAGACCCCGAGGTCAGTGACGAAGGAGAGGGAGGAGGTGCGCCGGAGCAGAGGTTCCCCTGCAGCCCGTGAAGGACCCCACACCGGAGCAGGTGGCCGGGCCCGAAGAAGGCCGTGACTTCATGGGAAAGCCCACGCTGGAGCAGTTTGTGGAGGACTGCAGCCCGTGCAATGGACTCGCGTTGGAGAAGCTCGTGGAGGGCTGACCCCCGTGGGAGGGACCCCACGCTGGAGCAGGGGAAGAGTGTGAGGAGTCCTTCCCCCGAGGAGGAAGGAGCGGCAGAAACGACGTGTGATGAACTGACCGCAACCCCCATTCCCGTCCCCCTGTGCCACTGGTGTGGGAGGAGGTAGAGGAATCGGGAGCAAAGCTGAGCCCGAGAAGAAAGGAGGGGTGGGGGGAAGGTGTGTTTATAAGATATGGTTCTATTTCTCATTATCCTACTCTGATTTGATTGGTAACAAATTAAATTGATTGCTTTTCCCCATATCGAATCTCTTTTGCCTGTGACCACAATTGGTGAGTGATCCTTGCCTGTCCTTGTCTTGACTCACGAGCCTTTTCATTTTATTTCCTCCTCCCCATCCCACCGGGCGGGAGGAGTGAGCGAGCGGCTGCGTGGTGCTTTGTTGCTGGCTGGGCCTAAACCACAACAAACACATACCCCATCCTCACTCCCCGAGGAGGCTGTGGGGCAGGGAGAGCCTCCAAGATGTCACCAAATGATGAAAACGGGGACGTAGAATCACACAATCACGGACTGGTTGAGGTTGGAAGGGAGCTCTGGAGGTCATCTGGCCCAATCCCCCTGCTCAAGAAGGGACATCTCTTTTTTTCCGAGTAAAACTGTGGTGCCTACAGTCATAAATGACATCCCATTTTCCTCCCTCCAGTTCAGTACTGAGTATTGTGACCATCACACAGATACCACTTTATCTCTGTGCATTGTTGGAATGTAGACTTTCTTTGAAGAATTAAAGATCAGTTTCACTGTCTGAAAATCCTGTATGTGGTATCTGGAGGCAGGAATAGGTGCCAGAGGCAATTCCAGCTGGCCTGGCTCTAGCTGGTTCTCTGTCATCTGGTGGTGCTCCCACAAGTAGGTACCTCTCACAAAATGGTTCCGCTCCCTTTTCCTACACCCCAGCTGTTTGATGCTCAAATTTGCCCGCTTGCTGTCCCTGGTAGCTGTGCCATAGTATGCTTGCCCATGGCATGGTGAATTCTTCTTGCTAAAAAAGCAGGACAGAAACATTTCCTTGGGAAAGGGATGGTGTTTCAAGGGCCTCCCCAGGTTGGAAACCTCTCACAAACCATGTTCCCCTCCCACACCTTCAGCTTGAGTATATGCTCTTTATTTAGTACATTTACTTTATCCAGAAGCGGGGCCGAGATCCCCTGAGCTGACTGAGGGATCCCAAAGCTGTGCACACATCTCCTGCTGCTTGGAGAAGAGCTTCAGGTGGAGTCGGTCTCCTTGAAGGCAGTGTCTCTGGAGGCCAAGTGTCCTGGCCTCCCATCGTCCCACTGCGGCCCTCGCCCTGGCTGGCTGCTCTTTATTTTTGTTTCTGATTTGGGAATGGAGGATATGGAACGTCCCACTGCTGCCAAAAGTGTGGGGAGGGAAAGTAGCCGCTGTCAGTGGTTTCCCATTGATGGAAGTTTTGGTGATAATGACACCAAACTACAGACGCCGGCACTGGCACTTCCAGCTGCCACCGTGTCACCAAACGTGACAAAAGAACTTATCAACACCAATGTGATGCAGATAAGCAGGCACTCCTTTAATTCAGCACTGGGAACACGGGGGATAACTCCACCAAACCATGTTCGCCTTCACATCAAAATCCATCACTTTTTATACACGAGATGTTAACATATTTAATCATTCAATACATATTCATTGTTATTCTATTAAATGATTGGTTAAAATTTCTTCGCCTACCATGCAAATTACTACGCATGCCCACTATGATTTTTGAGACCTGTAGTTCCTTAACCTTTTGGGTCGGTGGGTTTCTTGAGTTGGTGGTCTACGAGTCGGTGGTCGTGATCTCCCCCCGCCAGAATCACCTTTCCCTTAAGTTCACTTAAACTTGGCAACACTAAGCGGTCCTTCATGGGTCGTTAACAAAGCAGACTATCATTCACTTTGGTTTCTACTCTGAGACAGCTTCACAATGCCATATGTTGGTAGGGTCGCTGATGCTTCAAGTCTCGCATCGTTCCTACCTTAATAGCCTCATTGTTTCTAGTATTTCATTGTTTTAGGCACTTCACAACCCCTTCTCTGATAGGTAATATGCTCACTATTAAATTTAACTTTTATTAGGATTATTTTATTAGTTATATATATACACCTTATCAATATTCTTACCCTAAAACAATCATTGGTCATTTTCATTTAACTCTACTGATTGGAATCCTTGATATTTAAATCAAGATGGGAAGGGTAAGGGGATTTCCAAACAGCATAGCTGGTCCCCATGACAATCTCCTTAGTTTCTTAAAACAAAACAAAAAGCCAATTGCTTCAAACTTAACAAACCTATGCTTTATAACTCTTCTATATATGTAGAATCAAATTTTGATTATATTATCATTATTTTATCAGATTAATTCACAACAACTGCACCCACACAGCCTGGGATCAAGCGCAGAGCTTGCCTCAAACAGGGAGGTAAAACCAATTCTGAAGGAAAAAGGTCTTCAGGTATAAACTGTTGGTCGAGACTGCAACCTCACTAAAACCTTTTCTTTAGGCGTAAATTACGTCGACATAAGGCCCACAGGCTGGCTTAAAAATGCTTTAGTGACCACCAGCTGCTGTGAATCCCTTCTGTATTTAGTTGGGCTAAAGGGCTGAGAGAGTGGCAACGCATTGCTCTAACCCGCGTGTCGAGGTGAAATGAAACCCCAACTTCGCCGCCGAATTCCCCTCCGTTTTGCGGGGGGCGTGGAGGTGGGGGGGGGGGGGGGGAGTCCGCGCGCTTTGCGCGGCGGCGCTGCGCACGGCCCGCAGCGGTGCGTGCCGGCAGGGCGAGCCCCGCCCCTCCGTTTGCACACGGCCCCTTGATACCAGCGGAGGGGGCGGGCGGGCGCCGGCCGGGCCCGGAGGTACCCGTGGGGGAAGCGGCGCAGGCGCGGGAGATCGCCGGGCGTGAGGGGTGTGTCCGGTTGCTCGGCTCCTACGGGGTTTTGGCCCCCGCCCGTGCTGTTCTTGCCTTCGGCCTCAGTTTGTAGGTGGTCTTTATACCGTGTATACCTTGAGGAGGCAGGTTGTCTTGTGGGGGTGACAGCGCTGGGAAGGGGTTCCTCTATTTCTGCCTTTGTCACAGAGGTGCTGAGCTCAGCCGTGTACTGAGGTCAGGCAGGTTTGTGGAGGCGCAGCTGAGGGGGAGCTGAGTTCCCTGCCCGGTCCAGGGCCGTCCTCGTACTTAGGAAAGGCATTTTCCATGTCCTTAGGCATGGATGCGTTTCATTTTTACAGGTGGTGGGGCAGGCTTGTCTTGTGGAGTCAGGCTCATGGTGCTGAGGGTTGAAGGCTTAATGAAAACCTGGCTCAACAAAAAGAATAGCTGGAGAGGGGTCTCTTTCTCCAGTACTCGTTTAAGTTACAGAGGAAAACAGCCTAAGCCCGGAGGTGGTTTCCAAAGGTGATGGCTCAACTGTGGCTGGAGGTGACTTAAATGTGGAGAGCCTCTTCTTAGTGTCCTTTGAAAATCTGTTAGCCAGTTAACAGTTAGTTAGTTAGTGTTAGCTAAGTGGGTGCCAGTTAGCACTTCAGAGCATTGCTTTCAAAGGCTCGTGTTTCATACAAATAGGCATGCAATATTCTAATTACTGCATTCTGCAAACGTCAGGGGAGGTCTGTGCTGGTGTGAAAATCAACAATCTGATACTGGTGACTACTAGATGAGCTGTCCTGCTCTGTTTCCTTAAAATTATGGGGTGTGTTTGAAATGATACAGATTAATTGTGCAGGAAGTGTTTGTAGGTCCACGTACTGACCTGTTAAAGCTGAATAGCTGCAGTCTGGGCTCACCTGGACTTGTGAATGGTGGTCATACATGTGTTAACACAGATGTTTTATCAACAGAGAGAAGAGTATCTGCAAAATGGCAACTGCTCAGAAGCAAAGGAATTGTGTGGTATGATTTTCTTGTGTATTTCAGCACAGTATAGTATTTGAATTAGAAAAATCAGTGAATTTTAGCTGAAGTAGTGCACGCAGGTGCTCTGTAATATTTCTTCACTTGAAAATTACCGGCTAATTCAGTTTTTTAAGTCTGAATAAAGATGATTAATAGCAAAATAGTTTGAGTCTGAACTTTGTGGTCATGCACTTGATAGAAATCAGCTGTGTCCTAAAAACATAGTAGCACCAAGTGTTAGGAATATGCTTAACTTTATAAATGATGAAAGTCATACTTTCCAATTAAATTAAAATGTTATGCAGGCATTGGACCAGATTGTAGACTGTACAGGTTTGTTGTTGTGGATAGAGATTAATTGTTTTCTTTCTCTAACTTTCAGAGTGCAGTTGTATTTCCTAACAAAATATCTACAGAACAGCAGTCCCTGATGCTAGTGAAGAGGCTCCTGGCAGTAGCAGTATCCTGCATTACATATCTGAGAGGAATCTTTCCTGAAAGTGCCTATGGAACAAGATATATGGATGGTAACAGGCTATTTTAATGGTTCTTTGCAAAATCTACTGTCGTAGGGTTGTTAAGAAGTTACTGAGTGTTTTTAAAGCCACTTGATCTTCTTAATTAAAGGTAATAGCTGTTTTCCATGACTGTAATGGAAGCTTCACTAATACATTCATTGTTGAATTTTGTTAGGGTAGTGGTGATGCTAACTCAGCAATTAAAATTATGCCTACTCCTGTCGGTAACATTAATTTTAGTCTGCTTTTGATATATACTGTTAGGGAATGAACTTCACTTTCTTAGCAATGTAGTTGCATTTTATCCTAAGTAAATATGCATGTATATGTTATTTTTTTGAGATGTCTGTGTCAAAATTCTGAGGGAAGACAAGAACTGTCCTGGCTCTACTCAGCTGGTGAAATGGTATGTTAATTACAGTGCATATATAACTTCCATAGCATGTCAATTCTGAAAGATACCTTTCTGGTTGTTTGCAGATACAAAGAAAAATGTTCACTTGCTGTGAGTGAACAACTGCCCAGGCAGTGCTTTTAGTGCATGGTATTTACTATGTTGACAATTTTTTTTTTTTAGAATGGAAAGTCAAAATGTGTGTGTTTCAGTAGAGATGTAATTGACTTCTACAGCTGTGTTTCTAGAGAGGCTTATGACTTGGTGCTTAGTAGAGCACAAATCTTTGTTTACAGAGTGATTATACTTTATGTTTAGTTTCCGTGGTTGTATATGAGTGCTCAAGGGTGCACAGAAATGCAAAAATCTAGCCAGTAGTTCCTTAGTTGATCAGGAGACGCAGTGTTACTGTGTTGCATCTTGAATTTAAAGATCTTGCTCTCAGACTTGTATAAGAAAGTGGTAGTGTTGGCCTTTATATTCAAAGGCAGAATGTCTGCAAACGATAGTCTGGCTGCTTGTATGTTCACACAGTTGAGTGTAAGTATGTCGCTTGGGACTAGAGGTATTTATTTTGATTTTCTTTCTGTTCACAGAAACTGCGCGATTTGTTCATGGCTGTTTTCCTTGCTATTTGGAAAAGAGCATATAAGGCCTTTGCCTTATATACACATTCCTACTTTTTGTTACCTCTGTAAAGGCCATCTTTGTTCTTTTCACACTTTTACCAGTTGTAGTACAAGGTAAGGCATCAGAAGTGATGCTGCATTGAGCAGAGGGGGTTTGCAGCTGCTGTCAGTGTTGAGGTGTTCAGAGATGCAGGTCTGAGTTGTGATGTTAAAGGTGAAATTAGTCATCTGCTCTTTGTCCATGTGCTGTCACTAAGAGAGGGGGGGGAAAAGGCTTCCTTTAGTGTAACCTGGAATTTCTTAATTGATCCTCTATGGTAGAGGAAAGCGAAGTGGCGCCGAGTGTGTTTCACCTTACCCTCATGCATCAAACAGTAGTGAGGGCAGTGGCATGGCAGCCTGTGGATGCTGACAAGAAAAAGTGCCCGCGTTTTTGTGTGAAGGGTGTGTGCTACCTGTTTGGAGTTTACAGGTGAGTAGCCTTTCTTAACTTAGCATCATGTACACACCAAAACCAGATTTTGCTTGTTGACTATATTCAAAAGAAATGTTAGAAAAAAAAATCAGGGTAAGTTTTGGTTCACTATTTGACTGTTGTTTGCATGTTACATAAAAAGCAAATTGCAGCATCTAAATAAAGGCAGTAACAACTCCTTTGTGCTTCAGAGATGTCAGTGTTCAGCTGATGTACTTATAAACTGATTAATGAATACATGTGTTAGAAGGTGTTTGAAAATGGTAGGCATACAATTGCATTATGTTTTTACTGATAAATTATTTACTTAGAGATTATATTTTTACTTATTCTGCAAAGAGGTTAGGATAATTTGATGTTACAAAGATAGTCATTGCTTGTATCACTACTAATAAGATAGAATAATGGAATAAGCATTATTTATTGCTCTAACATAATATTAAGAAGGCTAAACACAATTTCATTTTTTGGGACTATTTAGTCAGAAGCAAAGCAAATGGAAATTAGTAGTAGACGGACAATATTATTTGATTTTTTTATCCTTTGATTATTTGATCCTACAGGATGTTAGGATGCTATGATGCCTTGCAGAAGAAATACGTAAGTCTTCCAGTATCATTTAGCTATTTTAAATGTATTGAGACATTCACTTATGTAAGTCCGTTAGCTGCCAGCGTAGTTATAGGACTTTCTGGTTAGGGAACAGCTGTACTTTCATATGTTAAAACAGTTAGCCACAATGTGGGATGCACAGACATTTCTTTGTAAACAGAAACACTTAGGGATACGTAGGAATTCTCTTCTGCCAGTTGAGTAAGTCCTTTCTTCAACAGATAAGGAGTTAAGCGTATGAAGAGGTTTCTCTTCAAACAGGCCTTAGTTGTCTATATTGGTTTCCAGAGCTAGAGAAACAAAACAGCTTGGTAAGTAGAAATGGGCTATGGAATACATTTAATGTTCTTTTTCTTTCTCTAATTATGTTTCCAACAGCTAAGAATGATTGTCCTGGCAGTAAGTATCTTTGAAAAGTAAGGTACACATTTTTTAAGGTAGATGCTTAGAGATGTGTACAGTTCTTACTGTTTCCTCTCTACTTTAAAAATACAGGTCTATACCCATCCAGAAGATCCTCAGGTAAATCTGCTAGAATATTTTACTGGATGACTAATGATAATATGGATATAGTGAAATGTGTATACAAGCAATAGTACTTAACATTCACATTAAAAAAAAAAAAAAAAAGGACATCTTAAAATATCAAATGTAAGAATCACTAGGGCTAATCAGAACTGCCACGTAGTGAATTGCTTTTGAATATCTAGTGTCAGGTTATTCTCAGGCCAGTACAAGAAACCCAGAGTGTCGTCGCAGAGTTAAATGCCCATAAAGATGCATTATCCTAACTCTGCATAACAAATTTATGGAACTTTTTTGTGAAAAACGCAGTATGTCTTAACTAACCACTGGGTGTCACCATGTCTCTGTTATGTGTGTGAAACACTTTCATAGTGATCAAAATTTGAATGAATATTTAATTCCAAAAACTTAAGCTGATGTTTCAAAATATTTTATCATGGTGATTCCTGGAAAATAATGTAGATAATCATTTTTATTTGATGACAATTATATACATTAATACTGTTAATTATTACAGCATTAGAAAGCTGTACTCAGTGCATGTAAGTGGATCAGACAAGAGTTGGGCTATCACTTTCTTTAAATGCAAGGTTAATAGATTACTAGACAGAAAGAGCAGCAGTTTGCTTGACAGCTGATAGTTTAATAATAACTGGATTTGTTTGCAGACAATTACGGAATGTTACCACTTCAAATTCAAGTACACCCACAATGGGCCACTCCTGGATTTCAGCAGGTATTGTCACTGTGACTTTATTCTGCTCTATGGGTTTACAGTGTATTTGCATACACCTGAACGTAAAAACTTTGGATTTTATCTGTTTGGTGTTTCCTTTCTTAATTCTGGATCTTAAGACTAATTTTATCAACATATACTATTGGCTTAGACTTAAAATACAATGAATCATTTTGTCAGATTGTTGTCCCAAAAACCAGGATTCTTTCACCCGGTGTGCAAAAAAGCCGATTAACACACAGAGCCGAGATATTTGTTTATTTCATGCTGCACAGAGATGGGTGCTAGGTGGTAACTCCACAAAGCTAGCACACCTGGTTAAAATTACTGCGGTAAAGCATTTTATACCTTTCGAGCAACAGTTATCAGTATTTTTACAGTTTTGCTTCGTTACTCTCGTTCCTATTGGTTCTCGCAAGTCTCATCTCCACTTAAAGTCGCAGTGTCCTCCTTTTTTACTGCGCATGTTCTGGGAGGAAGGGGCTTCTGTTGGTAGGGGGCTCTCCCTACTCAAGGGTGGGTTTTCTAGTATGTTAATTAGGATAGTTCACTCACAGTTCAAGTAGCTCTTTGATTGCCCCTGTGCTTATCTTGGTATGTCTTTACCCACTGACTTATGGTGTCATCTTGTTTCTCTTCTCAAGGTCACGCCTCGTTAACTAAATAGCATCCTTTGTTTTTGTTTCTCGCATATCTCCAACAAGATCATGCTCATATTTTTAAATATCCACTCAAAAGATGATTCTTGGTGTTAGAGTCCAATACTCTCTGACCAGGTTATTTAAGATATTCCATGTGTGGAGGGTGAAACGTTTCAGATTTACTTACCTGAAGATACTTGATGTTACATGGCATTTCTCATTTAGCAGAGATGATACAAAATACACTGAAAACGCAATACAAATGTAAGCTACACTTAGCAAAGCATAGCTATTGCAATATACAGTTCAATCACAGTACCAATGTGATTCCCATTACTGGTCTCTCTAATATGGTCACCGTCATGACACTGGGCATCCCCAGTCATGGGGAAGGAATATGTGGGTTGAAGCCAGCTCCAGCCCATTGCTGTCTTTGGAATTCTTTTGTTGTTTAGTTTTTGTACTCTTTGGGCTGAGCCACGTATTCACTCCCTCCATACTGGTCTGGCTAACTCGAGGAGACGTTCACATGCTTTTAATGAACTTGGAAACATTTACACCGCCAGTTGATCCACTCAACTGTAATATAGTTGATCCACTCAACTGACATAGCTATTTATCTAAAATGAAGGCCATGCTCAGGTCCTCTGTGTGTTGAGATAAAGTCAGCTTTCTTTGCAACAGCTGTGGTCAGTGATGCCCTGCGTTATTCCCTGAGCTTCATGGGCACGTCACCCTTGCACGTCTCCACTGAGCCTTCTTCCATTGTAGGGTGAGTCACAGCTGCAAGGAAATGGCTTATTTTAAGACAAGTAATTGAAATATAGCAAGTTTGTACCTAACAAACTTCTCCCAGCTTTCCTCCTGCATAAAATGCTTTTTAAATTAAAAAAAAAAAAAAAAGCTGCAGTGCTGCAGACCTAGGTCCCTTGGGCAGAGTTTAGTTAGTTACCGCTGAAAGAGGTTGCAAGTCACATAAGCACTGGTGGAAGGGGATGTGACTCTCAGCCACACCAGGTTGCCTTAGTGTATTAGCATAAATTAATGCCAGACTAATTTGAAAATACAAGGCATGAGCCTACTTCTCTGACAGCCTGCAGGGAAGGAGTGTCTGCAGACCCTCTGCAGAGGGATGAGACGTTTGAAGCCATCGCAGTTGAGGGTGTGCTTCCAAAAGACAAGGTTACCCAATGAAATAACTCCCAGTTGCTTGCCTTGCGCTGGCTGTTCAGGTCCTCGGGTGCCTCTCTAAGCTGTGTGGCTGTGAAGAGCAGGGGAGTAGAGGGAGAGCATTTTTAGTGGCAGTAAGGTAGGATTTGGGTCAGCTGCTGTAGAACGGGAGCATGGAAATGTTGGAGCTGGATGCCAAGGGTCACACAGGCACACATTTTCTTACCAGTAACCATTCTTGTCAAAGTCAATAGCATTGCTTGCTTTATTTAAGGGAAAGCATGTATGTAAGACTTCGCAGAATTGGGGCTTTCAAAAGTACCTACTTTTTTCTTCCTTTCAGACTGGGTATTTTTTAAGCATTGTGTAATGTAAAATACAATAGTTGGTCACAGCTGCTGAACCATAATGCCTTCATGATGTCCCTGGCTCAGGATTTGATCCTCCAAGGGGCAGAGAAGATGCAGGTCACTTAGACAGTATTAGGAATTGCAGTGTGTGTGTAATCTCAGACCTTAGGCAATAAATGTGATGTGTGCTTCTGACATTCATGGAGTCTGTTAAACAGTCATGTGTCTTACTACTAGAAACAGCTTGCTCTGTATAAAAAAAAAATAATTTGAATACTTTGTCCATTTTTAGTAAGAATAAAAGGAATGATTCCACAATCACCTGTGCAGACACCAAGAAAGCAAGTATCCTCCTCATTCGCAAGATTTATGTTCTGATGCAAAACCTGAGTCCATTACCAAATGATGTTTGCCTGACTATGAAGCTGTTTTATTATGATGAAGGTAGTATTTCCATATTACCTTGATTTATCAACTGTATTCAGACATTGGAAAACAATTTGAAGAAATATTTTAATGTATAATCTTTATGGTTGCTGGGACTTGTTAAATGATGTTATTTTGCACGTGTCTGTTTCTCATGACAATTTCTAAAATCCAAGGGGAATGGATTTGATCTCACTGTGGGAACACAATCTTGTGACTGACTTCATTGAAGCAAGGATTTAAGTGTGTTTTAAAAACAAATTGAATTTTCCTGAGTATGTTAGGATGTAACATGTTTGCCAGACTAGTTCTAGTTTGGATGACTACTTAAATGTCTCGCTCTGCTTTCAGAATGTATTATTGCTTTATAACGAAAAATCAGAGCTTCTAGCTCATCTCTTTGCATGTATAAACTGTTTCAAACAGCTTTAATTGAGTTTCACCTATTGTGTAGGGGAAAAAAAACTTCATTTAGTGCAAGCTGAATATTGATTATTCCCCTCCCCACACACAATTTTTTTGGAGTAGCCTTTTGTATTTAAAGGGGAAAAGTCTTTTCACTGCACAAGTTAAAATTAATTTTACAAGGACGTGTTTCATTCTAACACATTTAATGAATTCTTTTCTGCAGTTACACCATCTGATTACCAACCTCCTGGTTTTAAGGAGGGTGAATGTGAGGGGATGATATTTGAGGGGGAGCCTATGTATCTGAATGTGGGTGAAGTGCCAACGCCTTTTCATATGCTGAAAGTTAAAGTTACAACTGAAAAACAACGAATGGAAAATGTTGATAAAAGTGTTCTAAAGCATGGAGACACTAACGTGCCTCTCCAGGTGCTCAGAGTGGACAGAGATGATCCAGAAGAGGAGAACCAGGACATGAATGTAAGAGCGCAAATGTTTTGTGTAGCTTGTTGAAACTTTTGGTGATTTATAGTCTAGAAAAAGGCCATTAATTGTTTTACTGCATGTCTTAACTATAACAGTAATAAAAAACTCTGTTTCCAGATATATTTAAGCAAGACAATGTCTTCAGTACGTTTTCGCTTTAATTTTACTGCTCCAGTTAGCAATCTGTCATTGTTAAAGCAGTATTGAACAAGTGCATCAGCGTAATGCCTGTCAGCAGCAGCATTGTTGCTAGTCATGTCTCTGTGAGACTAGAGAGGAGCAGCAGGGTGAGAAGCAGAGGGGCAGCTTCGTGCTGTGGGCACAGGTGCCATTTCTTCAGCTCCATGTACAGGACACAGGGGAAACCTCCCTGGAGCTGTCCCATACCAGTCCCAAGTGAGCTACTGCAGCCAGACAGTATTGACTGGCAATAAATTTGCTCTGGGATCCTCTTGTACAGCAGTATACGTACAGCTGGTGATGCCGCAGCTAAAGTTAAAACAGACTTGATTCTGTATTGGCATTTTTTCCCTGGGGAGATCTGCCTAGAAAAAAGCACAAAGCGAAGCTTGCTGAACGCGTGAGCGTGTGACAGACTTGTGCATCCTGCTGCTGATGCTAGAGCGCCCGAGACAGCTCTTGGGGCTGTGCTTGTGCAGGCTTCAGCAATTGGAGGCATATATTTCTGGGGTCGTTTGAGGCAGGCAGCAAATACTTTTAGTCACGTTAGAATGTGCACTCATCTATACTGTCCCTAGGTGAGAAGGAGGCGGAGCTTCAGGGCTTTTGGCCCCTCCCCCTCAATTAGCATAGCTAGGGGGGCCTGTAGGTGATGAGATGGAAATAAACTGCTTGGCCCTCTAAATCTGCGTATGCCTCTGAATTGGTGTTTCACAGGCAATAGGAAGGTGGTAATCGATGCACTGATAGTATTCTTTCAATATCTATTGTTACAACTGTAGTATTTTTTACAGATGTTTTTCTTGATAGTGGAATTAAATGTGTGCTTGCATTAATAATTAAGTAACACTGAGCTAGTCTGTACATTCTATGTCAGATTAAATTACTTCAATACAGTTTGTTCCACTGAGAATCCATCTAATAAGCTCTGGCCCTAAGCATCTGAGTACAAACTCTCTTCCTTATTTGTCTGCATTAAGTGATAGAGCTTTTTTTTAATCTAGGAAGATCCTGTCTTGGATAATAAAGTAGAAGATAGAAATAATGTAAATATTTCAGAAGCTCAAGGTAACATTTATGTATATTTTTTTCAAGTCTCTTCAGGTTTTGTCTCTTTTTCCTGATGTTACTAAAATGAAAAATCAGTTTCCTGTCATAGACCACTATATTCAAATTTACATTCTGTTTTCTTCACGTATATTGCTATGCCTTTATTTTCTATTGTGGCTTTGTTCTGTGAAGCACTTGGTTAGCAAATGCCCATTTTCATCTTTCTGTTCTAAAATTGTGATCTTCCATTCCATTTTATCAGATAAGGTAAATTTAATGGGCTATATATTTAGGAGTAAACTTTGTTGTTTGGTTTTTCTATTATTTTTGTTGTTATTATGTTTACTAATATATTTAATTTCCACATAAAGCTTGCAGAGGTATTGTGCTCTTGAGTTCATTATTGCAGACTTGGGGAGCAGAATTCTCTGTGCAAAAAAATGGTCCAGGTCTATTTTTGTTTAAATCACAACTGTTTGGACTGTATCCTCACAGTTTCAGCCACTAAATAAGTTTGGCAGAAATACCACTTTTAGCCACCTTTTTTCCTTAAGCTCTGACTACAGTAGGACCACGGTCTGATTCTGCAATCCATACATGCTTCAGTCTGTGTGGTTGGGGAGGAATTGAGACCATCTGGGCTTGTGTACACAGCTTTTTATGTTGTGGTAGACTGAATGATACCCATGTAAAAATACCTATCCATATGATGCATGTTCTTCTGTACAAAGGAAGTTGTTCATTACTGTGGCTTGCTATTCCTGATACAATCAGTAACTTCATCTCAAAATGTTTTGTTTTATGAATGATTGTATGGTTATGTCTGTGCTGCTGGCTATTTTAGTGCCTTTTCCAGCTACTTGCTTTCACAGCTTACTCTGGACCTGTGTGCCCTCTTACTGCATACATGGAGCATTTTGATAATTGCAAGTGAACTTTTTTAACTTTAGTTTTAATAGGTACAAGTTCTAGCAAGGCATTTTTGTTAGTATGAATCTCAGCAAACTGAGTTTCCTCGGGTGAAATCCTAACACTGTAAAATCTGTCAATGTAAAACTACGCACACAATGTCAGTAGCAGCAAAAAGCAAATTCCAGGTGGAAGCCTGTAAGGCAGCACTTCTCAAGAAGGTACCAAAAATGTTTACTTCTGTTTTGTTTTAAAAAGTTTCATGCAATAACTTCAATAAGCAATTGAACTGAGAGTTCTGCAGAGAGTATAAATGAAATCTTATGTTTTGGAAGCACTCTGAGGACTCTTAACACTGCAAGGCAAAGCTGCAGTCTCCCTTGTTATCAAATAAACAGTTATGCCTTTCCTGCTGTGCAGGACATTGGGAGGTACCTGCTCATCCTGTCTGATGAAAAACAGCAGCTCCTGTCTTGTTGGATTTTTCTTAGCCTTTATAAATAGGTAGTTTCTGCACTGTTTGCTTACAATCGTATAAATATCCTCCACTGTAAGCTCTGAATGCAGAAGTGCCAATGAAATAACTGTCCTGGCTACACCAGCCTGACCATAGCTGCTACCAGAAACATGCCCTGGAAGCACTCCACTGTTTTTTGGTTTTTTTTAATCAGTGCTCCAAGATGTGGACCCAGACTGTCTCCAAGTCAAAACATGAGACAGCAAACTCTGTCCTCAGGGATCTCTGTCAGCAGAAGCTTCCCTTTAAGATTTTAGAGAAACTAGGAGGAAAAGTAGAAGATAATTTATCTTCAGATTCCCCAGGATAGCGCAGGGGCTCAAAGACTGAACTTTGCTACCAAATGAACTGAAGAATGAACTGCTGCTTGTTGATCTGCTCATCTTGGAGAGGCTGTGTAGGAAGCATCCAGACAATACTGGTACCCATTTGCTGTACATAAAGCATTTCAAACATAGCAAAGAAAGATCAAAAGAGGAAATAAGTGCACTTTTTGGAAGAAGATTGGAGATGATGTAGACGAGTATGCTCAGAAATGCTCTGATAAGCTGATGTGAAATAGGATAGCTAAAGGAACGTAGTTCTCAAGACTGTGAAGTAAAAAACCAAGCTTTATGACCGAAATCTGTGGGGGAAGAAAAACCCCTTTATTTGGATGAGAAGCCTATGTAAAATGCTTTTTTTTTCTCTAGCAGAGGTAGAGGCTTTTGTGGAGATAATGAATATATGGCACTTCTAGAAGAAATGCCCATTAGTGCTGCTGCTTGTTCTGTTCACTGTTAATGCATTTCCCTAAAGTTGCATCAGCTTTGAAATATAACTCTGGTTCTGCAGACTTCAGAAACACCAATTTTCCATAAAAACTTCCGGACATGTTGCTTTCTGCGTAACTATAAAAGTGACGACTGTGTCGGTGCTGAGGCTTTTGGTCCTCCCAACCCGAACAAGACTAGCCACTTGTTGGGGCTACCATGGTGTCTGAGTACTTGTGGAGGCAGTTGGACAAAGCAAGCTGAGCTTGGATTTTATTTTTTTTTAAATGGGTTGGAGTGTCCTGTCATTCAAGCCCGACACTGAACAGGCTGCGCTGTGTATTTAAATAGTGGTGTTAATGTTGTTTTTTCCAGAAACCAAATGTGCAACTTTGCCAGAACAGCTAACACTTCCATGCTGTTCAGAAATAATCATGGAAATGTGTAGGAAACAGCACCTGTAGATCAGCGTTTTTTATGTTGATGATGCTAGTAGGCTGCGGAACTGGAATAACCACATAAAGCTGTATCTGGTGCTTTTAGAAAGCCATAGAAGTTCCGAAAGCATGTAAAAATGGAGCGAATGTCTTGTCTTATGGAGTTGGTATAATGTTTTATTTACAGGAACTACAAGACACAGGAAAATGCATTTGTCACCCTGAACTTCTGTCATTTCCACAGCTGAAGCACAGTCATCTTAACCAGTCCATGCTTATATCTGTATCCTAGAAAAAAACCAGCATGGACTAGAAACAAGAACAAAAAAAATCTCCAGAAGTGACTGCTCATTCTTCGTGGCCTGTTCGCGCAGCTGCAGGCAGTGACAAAGGGAGCTGTAGCTACAGGAACTGCAGCCAAAGTTGCTCAGTTGTGTGTGGCTGGGTTACAAAATGGGAGCCATCTGCTGGCAGTGGGTTCAGAATATGCAGAAGCTGTGCCAGGGTGGCCCCGCAGCGCCGTTTGCCCGTTCTGCAGTGCAAAACGGGCTCCTGAGGCTTTTTGCCTGGAAGCAAATCCCAGCGTAGACGAGCCTTTAGCAGTACAGCGTATAAACGAGTTTGAAGATCGAGCCCACTCTTCCAAAGATCCTGTGTGTAAATCTGTACTACTTAGCATAAGCCTCTCTTGCGTGCCTGTGATAGGAAGTTGTGATAGGAAATCGCTGAATTAAAGATGTAAGAGAGTTTAATGCTTGGTGGAGTTAACGACTTGCTTGCACATAGAGAATTGGAGCCCTTTTGAAGCACCTATTCCCTGCATTTATTAAGTTGGTGTGTTCCTTGTGGCAAAACATCAGTGTTAAGAGGCTGTTAGTGTGTTGTCAGCAGTGTGCTTTATTATTTAACTCTTACAGAACCAACTTTAACTTGTGAAGAAGATGGAGTTACAAAGGCTAGAGGGAACCAGAATGTGTATGTTTCTAATCCTCAGGTATGAAAACTGCACTCTGTCTTAAACTTTTACTAGAGCTTTTGTGAAGCTTCTTTCCTGCTTTGAGTGATTAATAGGTAATCTGCTAAAGGTTTATTTACCACAGTCAGTATTTTCAGCAATAAAATGCCTTTACATTTTACTTTAGTGTCTTAAAAAATGGTTAATATTCTAAAGCAATCAAAAGCAGTAACAAAAGGCTGTTCCTCTGTGATACGGTTTTCAAACCAAACAGATGGTCTGACTGTTATTAAGAGAAATGGGAACATAATTTCCGTGTTTATAAACTGCCATAACTAAACACTCTGCCTAACAGAAATTTCTCTGCTAATTCTGACAGACCAAAACTTGTTTAAAGGTTGATTAAAATTTAAAATGCAGGTTTATTAGTCAGACTTCAAACTCAAGCTATATTCCCTGCATATAGCAAAATGGTATAATTTCAATGTGGAGGACTACTTCAAACACAGGTCCTTAAGATTTCTTAAAACAGAATAGCCCTAGGTGACTGTGAGTGACTTACTGTATAAAAATAACTGATGCTTTGATCTGTCAGGGCTCTGTGACACATTCAGCTGTAAATAGTGCTGTTGACTTCAATGGGTATACTCCTGTATTTAAATTTCAGCTCAAGCACTGTGGTGAGCAGAGCCAGAGCTCTTTGCATGCTACAGCACTGAACCCTGCTGTAGCCTCTAACATGTATTTCTTACTGCCGTCACAAGGCAACATCTATTTTCTGATTTTAGGTTGATCATTTGGCAAGTAAGACATCTGAACTTAATATGTCGGAGAGCAGGACAAGAAGTGGAAAGATATTTCAAACCAGCACTGTTAGTACTGTTTTTTCTCTAGTTCTGTTCTTTCTATTTCTGTTGTTCTTTAAGCCCTTTTGTGTTCCAAGCAGTCAATAAAACTCTCAGCTTTAATACATTTCATGTTGACAGAATGAAATTCTCATCACTGCTAAAATTCCCATTAAATTCAACACATTTGGATTCTTAGTGTCAAAAAAAATTCTGTTCCAAAGAGTTAAAAGCTGAGTGTTGATGTAGTTAACACAGGTTGAGAAAGATTCTTTAGGATTGATTCCTATCTTCTTGAGAATGCATTTAGTCAAATTCCCTGCTGGTTTAATCCGTTGTTGATAGGAGTGTGTGCCAGCAGAGATCCCCAGCCCAGTGTACCATATGCTTGCTAGTGATTTTACTTGGCAAACATGAGGCCAAAATTCTAACCTCAGCTCTATGACTCATTCATACCAAGAAAAATCTGTTATTTCTTTGCTTAGTCACATTGCAGCAGATAAGTCTTGTAGTTGGCACTACTTGCGGGAAGCCAGTTCCTCCAGCCTTGCACAGGTGGAGCAGAAGTTGTCTTCAGGGTGGAATTTGGCCTTTGGGGATGGCATTGGGGGCCCCCATCTGCCTGTTGCTGCCTTCACCAACTGAGCTTGGTAGCTTCAGCTTTGTGAGGCTCTGGGGGGCCTTCACAAGACCTCAACATCTCTCCTACTTGTGAATGTTCAGGGTTACTGGTAGGTTCTTCTCAGAAAAAGCTGTGGGGTGAATACTACCACTCTACTACATAAGTAAGTGCTTTTCATTTACAGTCAGGAAGGGAAATTATGTGTCGGGGCCAAGGAAAATCGTACCCTTCCTGTCCCTGCTCAGGAAAGCTCTTCATTAATTTTTAGTGCAGTAGTTGTGTAAGGATTCATCATGTGCAGCTCAATTGTTGCCAGTGGTTTTCTCCTAAACTGATAATTGCCTTATTTCTGTGAAGGCTGATGGAAATCAAACTTGGGAGCATGCAAAATTCATTCCTCAGCAGAATGTTCTAAAGAAATCCAGAAGAGAAATTGGTCTGTCTTAAACATCTATGTATGAAAGCTGCATGCAAAAAGGACTATCGGAATTTGCAACAAATTCATGAAGCGGAGATGTTAAATTCAGAATATAGAACTAGTAGATGCAGTTGTTTTGTAGAATCCTGCTTACTGCAGAATAGAATTTTTTTACTTCCAACCCCAGGGTCATATGCAGTATTTTTTATTTTATTCACTGATGTGGGAAAAAAAAGAGAACATCATTCTGTATGCTCACTATCACCATATGTTTCTTTTAAAAAAAGGTTTTGTTAATGAACTTAATATTAGAATTTAAACAAAGGATGGTGGCTTTAAATAATCAAAAGCGTAGCAGAGCTAAAAGTTAAATTGTCATCTTTCACATGTGTGCAAGTCAGAAGTAATTGGATTGAACTCAGTAAGGCGAGGCTGTGTGGTGCGGAGCCGCCTCTCCCGTTGGTACGGGGAGCTCTGCTGTTGCATAAAGCCCTCCTGGTGCCGCCTGGCTCTGCGCGCTCTGCAGTTGCGGCCGCCGCGTTGGCTCCCAGCTGCTCATGGAATTGGACTTCAGGTGTGTTGCCTCTCTAGAGGGGGAACAGCCTTTTACGTTCTGTTGAAGCTGTGACACACAGCAGGTCCTGCTGTTACAGCATAAATACATCCCAGCCCTCCTTCAATAATTTGGAGGGAGGGTCAATTCTGCCAGAAAATAGTATCCAGATGTTACGCAAGGCTTAGCACCTCTGGGCAGGGACCAGGTAATAGCAAGGTTGAGCCAGATGCTCGACACGCAGCTCTCGGTGCATCACACAGCTGTCTTGTTCAGG
Organism: Gymnogyps californianus; assembly: GCF_018139145.2. NCBI lineage: Eukaryota > Metazoa > Chordata > Aves > Accipitriformes > Cathartidae > Gymnogyps > Gymnogyps californianus. The sequence goes on along the minus strand of NC_059499.1, from coordinate 86,105 downwards.
GTGGGCTCTTCCATGGGCTAACACCATGGAGCGGGCCACAGTCTGTGCCGTGCGGCAACCTGTAATGCGGTATTTATTTTCCCTTGGCAGGTTCATCAGTTTGAACTCTCATCTAGTCAAGATGTGCTGCCAAAACGGAGAAAGATCAGTGAACCAAAGGAGCAGTTTTAGATACCCGTCTCCCTGTTGTTTGTTTACACATTTCTCCACACCACTTCCATTTTGTTGTTTAATGTGAATGTTCGTATTTAAATATCTTTTAGGGATCTTTTCTGTTCTATTTGTAGTCAGAATGGAGGGTATTTTAAGGAAAGAAAATCTGTCAAGAAGCCCAGCTGAAGAAATCAGAACTTATTTTTTTTATAGGAGGTCGTACCCCATCAGGAAGGACAGAACGTACCTGACTACTGATGTAACTGAGAAAATTTCTGTAACAAAGGTGATTTGGGGGATTTGACTCCCTGCTTATAATGTGTTTAAATCCTGACGGTGATTGTACAACATTTGTTACCCACAACACAAGGTTTCACCAGTAACTTTGGGCTGTATTTCAAAGCTGAGGAACTCCTTGTCCAGAACCTGCCTTACGGGGCACGGAACCCCCCAAGTCTTGGGTTAATTTCCAGAGCTTTATGGAGCAGGTTCGGGAGGGCTGTGTTGCCAGGTACAGCAATATTACATTTTTGGTTTTACTACTAGGACAGTTAGGGAGGCTTGATTCTTTGTATTTCTTCCAGACTGAAGGCACCAGACTCAAGTGAAAAACAAGCATTCTTCGTACCTTCAATTACATATTTCATGCCAAAATGCAGGAATTTCTGTACAGCTGTGATGAGACATGTAACTACAAATGAAGTATTAATTTGTGGCAGGCATCTGTTATAATGGTGCGAGATTATTTGAAGAAACCTGTATGTACTTAAAGTGATTAATTGCAGAAGTTGGACATGGTGCCATTTCTTTTTCTAACAAAAAAAAGTTCATTTTTCCTGTGCTGTACGTGAATTGGAGTGAAGCTGTTTCTGCACGGCAAAGTCTTTAGGTGGGGATAGCTGAACATTTCTTGACACTTTTGACGTTTAACTTCAGAATGTCTTTTTATCATTCCTCAATTAAACCAATGTTAACATTTAGTTGCTGTGTATTTCTTTACCGTGTGGATTGATGTACATTTGGGGGCTGTAATGAAATGCGGGTAATACTTGGGAGCTCTAGCTCTGTAGGCTGTGGCTGCTCGGTCTTGTTCCAGCTGCCGGTTGTCTGGGGCTGACCCTGTACGGGATGATCAGAGCGCAGGGGTGCGGGCAGCGGGTCAGAGCAAGGTGAGAGTGAATTTGGCAAAAAAAAAAAGGGGGGTGGGGTGGGTTGGTTGGTGGAAGCAGCCGCGCAGGGCAGGCGCTTGCCGAGGGCTGCGTGTGTCTCTCCGGATCATGGCAGTGAACCGGATCCCTGGGATTGAATTGGCGAGCGCTGCTGTTGCCTCGGGCCGGTGCGATGAGGTTGGCTGCGCGTGAACACGTTTTATTTATTTCTACAGGCTGAGAGAGTTGGGGTTGTTCAGCCTGGAGAAGAGAAGGCTCCGGGAGACCTGCTAGCGGCCTTCCAGTACCTAAAGCAGAGGGACTTTTTACAAGGGCGTGTGGCGATAGGACAAGAGGTAATGGCTTTAAACTGCAAGAGGGTGGATTTAGATGAGATGTCAGGAAGAAGTGGGTGAGGGCGGTGAGGCACTGGCGCAGGTTGCCCAGAGAGGCTGTGGACGCCCCATCCCTGGCAGCATTCAAGGCCCGGCTGGACGGGGCTTTGAGCCGCCTGGCCTAGCGGGAGGTGTCCCTGCCCGTGGCAGGGGGGTTGGAACGAGCAGATCTTTAAGGTCTCTTCCGACCCAAACCATTTCGTGACTCTGCAGCCGAGAACCGCCCCGGCCCGCCCCACCGCAGCCGGCTCCTCGTCCGGCTCCGCGTGGGAAGAGGGGGGGGGGGGGGCTGCCAGCACCCCCTCCACGCGCGCCGCCTTCCTCCCCAGGAGGAGGAGGAGGAGGGGAAATCCCACCCACGCCGGCCCGGCCGCTGGCCGCGCTCATTGGAGGCTCCGGGCCGTGCGGGCTCCCATTTGCCGGCGCCGCGCCACCGGGCTGGGTTACCGGAGCCCAGGAAGCCGCCGGGCCGCTCCCGCCCGCCCCCGGCCCCACCAGGAAGCTTTTCCTCTGCCCGGCCCCGAAGTGTGTTGGCAGGGACGGGAGCGGGGGAGGTTTGGGAAGGGCCCGGCGGGCGGGGGTGGGATGGGGGGAAAGGCGAGCGCGGGTTTTGTTTCTCAGCCCTGAAACTCCGTGCGGGAGGGGGAGGGGCACGGCCGTGCCCCCCCCCCCCGCTTGCTGGTTTTGCACATTTCGCAGGGAAAAAGTTGTGGGATCTCGTTAGTGCTGCGTGGGGTGTAGGGTGCTCGTGGGAGTTTGGGGTTGGCAGCCTGCTAGTGCGAACCTGAATGTGCAGCTCGTTAACCTCCGTGAAGAGGTGAGTATCGGCTGCAAGTGGGTTGCGCAGGGGGAGGCGAGAAGGAGCTGTGCCAAGGAAGGTGCTCTTTCTGCATCGCCCTGGGACGCTGCCGGGTGTCCCGCGTCCTCTCTGGGTGCGGGATGTCCCCTCTGTCATGAGTACGCGGCCGGGAGGACCCCTGGGTGAAAGGACTCGGCCGTGGCTCGGATCTCCCCTCCTCTCCCTGAACGTGCAATCGTCTCCTCAAGCAGTCGTTAGGCGACGGCCGGCCGCTCCCTGTCAGTGACTCTTGTACGGCTGTCCTGGGAAGGGTGAGCCGAAAATTCCCGGGTGGAAGGGGCGAGCGGCCCTTGTACTTGTTTGTGCCTCCTTGGAGCCTGGGTTTTGGGTCTTGGGGCTTAGCACTGTCGTAGTCCGTCGCGTTTAGAAACGGGGCAGACCTTGGTTCTCTGTGTGCCCAGCCGGAGGGGGAGATGACGACACTAACGCACCGAGGACGGCGTGCTGAGGCGGGAAGGAACTCGGACAAGAAGCCTGACAGTGAGGAAGATGCAGCTGCAGAGAGAGACCTGAATGATGATGATGCTTACGACTCCAAAGATATCCGCCTCACGCTCATGGAGGAGGTGCTGCTCCTGGGGCTGAAGGACAAGGAGGTAAGGCTCCGGCAGCTGCATGTGCAGCACTGCCTTGGTATACCTGGAGGTGAGGTTCTCAGCAGCAGAAGGGATCATATGAGCTCCTCTGAATCCTCTTCAACAAAGCCAGCCTGCTTAGCGCAAACCACCTTCATCTGTAGCTTAAACTGAGCTGTGTAGATTGCTTGCAAGTGCTGTCCCACCAGCTCTGCCAGGGGGACTGTAAGAAGTGGCTGGAGGCGAGGGGTGCCTTATGGTATTGTGCAACTGCCATTTGCAGAGCGAAGGTGGGTTTGTTCTTTGCCGGGGTCAAAGACTGGGGTAAAAGGAGCCTCACCTTGTACATCAGATGGTAAATGTCCTCTTCCCTAGCCCAAGTGCACTTTCCTATCCAAAACCATCAGCTGAAACACAGGGACACTGAGCACTGTTACCACTTTGTTAAAAATTGACGTGAAAAATGGCAGGAGCAGGTTTTGAGAGAAGAGGGCAAGGCGAGAGAAGGCAGCTGGACTGGGAGTTGAAAGCCGGTGCAGGATGGGTGTGAACACAGCAATGGCAAAGGAGGTAGGAGCCACGTCTCTGTTTTCAGGCCAGTAATTTCCTTAGCCTTAGGAATGGCGTCATGCAGCTCCAGGCTTGAGGGGAGCGGGCTGGATGGGAATCTCTTTGCTGGGCGCTCGTCTCGCCCATGTGTGCCGGTTTAATGGCTTTCCTTGGCAGCAATGGACGAACTTCACAGCTGGTTATTTTCAGGGGGTTGTTCTCTGCTGGAAAGGGACCCTGGTCAAACTGAATTGTTTTGGGCTTATCAGCCGGTAGGAACTCGTTTCTCAACTCTGCCTAGAACGAGCTATGAGGAAAGGAGAAGACATCTTGTGTTGAGTTCTCTGAGCTGCTTGGCTCTTATCTGCTGTGTCCACATGCCTTGTCTTCTTTAGTGCATGCATCGTCTTGATCTCTTTGGGGGAATCTAATGCTGCTATTCCTGTCAAGCAGATGGGGAAATTGAGACCAGGGGAAGCTAACCAGTTGCCCAAGGTGCTTCTTGGGATGATAACGGCAGAGGAGAGCCTTAAACACAGGTTTTTCAGCTCCAGGAGCACTCTTCCTGTGACCCTGTCTCCCACCCTGAGGAAGGGAGACACTGTGGTTGTCAAAGCTGTGGTAGATGGGCCACCTTCTCTTCATCTGTGTCTCTGGGTTGAAATTAAGCCCCTGTGAGGTGCCTGAACTTTTTTTTTCCATAGGGCCCTGCTACTGCTGAGTTAGTCTGAGCTGGTGCCTTGCTCTCACATAGACCTGCTCAGGCCATGGCTTCTGACGTGGACCACGCTCGCAGGTCTGGCAGGGAAGAGCTGCGGGTTGAGTGACAGAGGCTTGTAGCTGTCCTGTTTAACAAACCCAGATAAGATCTAGGACATGCTGAGCTGAATAGGAAGTAACAGGAGAGCAGGGCTATAAAGAGAACATCGTGCGAATAATTTTGGAGCAAATATTTGAGAGCAGCCTAGGAGCATGGCATGGTCTGCTTTCTTCCTGGGCTATGTTTAGCATTCTTGGCTTGGTTAATGTATTCCTGGGAATGGTCCTTCAGCCACGAGGAAGTCAGGAGAGCACAATAGATATGAAAAAAAAAAAACTTGTCACACTTCCCGCTCCTCCCCCCCCCCATCCTGTCCTTCTGCGTTCCTCCAGCTCAAAAGGAAGACCAGAGGCAGCAGTAGCCTGACCGTGAGCTGGGCTCCCCAGGCACTGGGTTTTCCCAGCTCTGTCGTTCGCTCATGGTTTGATGATTGGAAAAAACCAAGACAATTTCAGCCAAATCCTATGAGCTCACAGTGTAATTTCATTATTTTAAGTACCAGTCTGTCCATCTAGGAGAAACTGGCTGCACACCAGCCTGGCATTTGTCTGATTCCAGAAGCTGAAAGTAAACCAGGAGCTCTCAATTTGTTTGATTTCAGATCACTTAAAATTTTCTAGGGGTAACGTGCCTTCCAGCCCAGTGAATTGAAACTTGCAGTCACCTCCACACCCTTTTCTGGAGAACTTGTTCTAAAGGGCGCGTGCAAAACCAGTGTGTCTCCCATGGACGGAAATCCATGGGCAGGGATGAAAGGTTGCTTTGTCTTTCCTCACAAGGAAATGAAGAAAGCAAATAAAGATTTTCATTTCTTTTATGGTTCTCTGTGCTACGCAAGTTGAGCAACCCGGTGTCCAGATGCGCTATATAAACAGACACGCTGGGGACAAGAGTTTGCCCATGTGGACTGTAAAAGCTTCCGTGTAGGAGGGCTGCATATTCTCAGCCTTCTTTCCTTAGGAAGGGGGCTTGTTAGGTTGCTTTGTCTGCAGTCTCCTGGTAGCTTTTAGACCTGCCCTTTCTCTCCTCCCCCGCCACTCCCTCCAGAGAAACAGAGCAACGAAAAGGGAGTTACGGACGGGCCGTAGCGTTTCTGGTGTATTGGCGTCCCCCTGCAAATAAGCACGTTGTGACTTTGCATCCTGCTTGGCTCACCCTTCCCTTGGGCCCATCTCAAACACCAGCGCCTGCCCGTTCCCAGCCCTGCTGCTTGCCTGGATGAGCCTCTCCCTGCAGCCCTGCCTGCTCTCCGCTTGCCCTGAAATCCAAGGACTGCTGCCCTGCGTCTGTGCCATGATGCAGCAGTCATTGGGCCGGAACAACCGGGCTTTGTTCTAATCAAGGGGTAAAAGACAGTGGAAGAAGGGAACGAAGAGGTCTCATAGGCTGTCCTGTTGCTTCAAACCAGGGTCAGCTCTCTCCTGAGAAGCATCAGTTGAATGTTCTTAAACCTCAGGGACAGAGACTTCCCTTCCCTGCCCCCTCCCTCCAGGGGTGAACCGTTCCTGGGCTTTGTTGTCTGGATGATTCTTTCTGGTGCCAGCTCCAATCTCTCTGGCTACAATTTTAGCCCAGGACTCAGTCCCGTGCACAGTGGAAGTGGGAACTGGCCATTCCCTTCCTTTTTGCTGCTGCCTTTTATGTGTCTGACCCCCCTTATCCTATTCTCTCTCTGTCTTCTCTTCCCTGGACCGAAAACCCCGATTCAATTGCTGGTTCTTTGTGAGTCGTATTTTCCAGACCTCTGCCCCTTCTTGTTGCTTTGCCAAATCCCTTAACGATTTTGGAGCTTGCGCTTCTTGGGATGAGGACCCCGTCCCGTGGCAGGCTCGGAGAACAGGGCTTGGGGCCAGGTGTGGAATGTGCCAAGTCCAAGCAGATCCGGTCAGCAGCAGCCCCAGCGCTGCCCCACTTGTGGGACCCGAACTGCTGCACCCCAGCCCCAAGGTGCCCGCTCTGGGGGGAGAGGTGGGATGTAGTTTCCCATCCTTCATCCCTGACTGGAAATCTTCTCTTCCCTCACGGAAGTCTGCGGGCAGATTTGAGCACGGGGGGTGGGGGGTGGGCGAGGGGCTGGGAAAGCTCTTGTGCCCTGTGGTGGGAACTGGGGCTTGCTGCAGCCTGTGCCCCGTCGGACGGTGCTGTGGGTAGCGGAGAAACTCTTCTTCACAGGCCTGACGAGCGATTTCTTTGTACAGCTAATTACTCTCAGGGCATGCCTGGAGCTGGTGGGGGCTTTCTTCAAGAAGAGCGGATTTTGCCTCTCGTTTCCCCTGGGCATGTCCCCAGCAAGTGCTGAGGCAGGGCAGAGCAGAGCTCACGTCGCTGGTTGCAGCCCCACAGCAGCAGCCATGTCCTTCTGTGGCCGGGGGCTTGCCAGGGGAAAGGGCCCTGCTTTTCTCATTCTTGCTCAGATTTTTTACGATCCGGGGTTGGGCGCAGCTGCCTGGCCAGCGCTGGGGTGTGCCGGGTGGTTGTGGGTGCAGCGGGAAGGGCACAGCCTGAATTGCTCAATGTTTACGGGGAGGTTTTGGGCAGGGAGGGGGTTAGTTGGGGCTGCTGGGCACTTTTCACCCGATGGGGAAAGGCCTTTTCTCCCTTTGGCCTGGGAGGCAGAGCTGTCAGTGGGAGTTGGGAGAGTCGCCTGGGCAGGGCCCGAGAAGGCTGGGAGGGGTGGGGGGCTCAGCAGAGCTCCCCTTCCCATCTCTCTTCTCCCCTTTCCATCCATCCTCTCTCTCCCAGGGCTACACCTCCTTCTGGAATGACTGCATCTCTTCAGGCCTGCGGGGCGGCATCCTCATCGAGCTGGCTCTGCGCGGCCGGATCCGCCTGGAGCCGCTCTCCATCAGGAAGAAGAGGCTGCTGGAGAGGAAGGTGAAGGTGCCACAGGAGCTGGGCTGGGGGCCTGACAGGCTTCAGGGCTCCGTCCACCCCAGCCGAGCCTGCTGGCAGTAAGCTTTGCTGAAGCAGCGCTGCATGCCAGGGCTGGCACCGTTCCTTCAGGAAGGGAGTGGCAGGTCTGCGTCCAGCCTCACGCCATGTTTCCTCTTTGTCCTTCCAGGTGCTCTTGAAGTCGGACGCGCCGACTGGTGACGTCTTGCTGGATGAGACCCTCCGACACATCAAGGCCACAGAGTCTGCAGAAACGGTGCAGACCTGGATAGAGCTGCTCACTGGTAGGGCCAGTTAGAGATGCCACCTCCCCAGCTCCCTTGGGGCCCATCCCTGCCGCCTGTCCCCTCTCCACGGCTTGGCCATGCCCTTGCTTCACTTGAGATGGGTAGAATACTGACAGCAGAACAGGGGAAGGCTGAATGTGGGGGCAGAGAACAGTTTTCCGGGTCTATTTTGTTGGGAGCTTGGTGGAAGACTTGGACCTTGCTCCCCATTGCCTCTTTTTTCATGCTGAGTCTTCATCAAGTCTGAGGTCCAAGGTCCTGGGTAGAAGGGGCTTGCCAAAGGGATCTGCCCCAAGCTGCTGTGCCCTGTGCTGCAGGGAGCTTTGCCAGCTTGGACTGATGGGAGAAGCGGGTCAGAGTCAGGCCAAGGGGAGGAAGAGGGTTCCTGTGGCAGGGACTGGTGTCCATGCAAGCACAGATGGTCCTGGGCTGGAAGCAGCCCGGGCGCTGGGGTTGGCTGGCAAAGCCGTCGCTGCCCCGGCATTGAACAGGGTCTTCTCTCCTTCAGGGGAGACCTGGAACCCCTTCAAGCTGCAGTACCAGCTGAGGAACGTGCGCGAGCGCATCGCCAAGGCGCTGGTGGAGAAGGGCATCCTCACCACAGAGAAGCAGAACTTCCTGCTCTTTGACATGACCACCCACCCTGTCAGCAACGCCACCGAGAAGCAGCGCTTGGTGAAGAAGCTCCAGGAGAGCATGCTGGAGCGGTGGGTGAACGACCCTCACCGCATGGACCGCAGGACTCTGGCTCTCCTGGTGCTGGCCCACTCCTCAGACGTGCTGGAGAACGTTTTCGCCAGCCTGGCAGATGACAAGTACGATGTGGCAATGAACAGGACCAAGGACCTCCTTGATATGGACCCCGAGGTGGAAGCTGCCAAAGCCAGGGGCGCAGAGATGATCTGGGCCGTCCTGGCAGCCTTCAATAAGTCCTAAAAAGCCCCCGAACCCCCCAAAGCAGGTGGGGGAGCCTCACCCCCTCGATGCGAGGCCAGGGCTATTTGGGCACGGAGTTCCTGCAGCAGCGGGTGGGCTCAGGTCAGGGGGACCGGGAGGTTTTGCTCTCCCCCCTGGGCAGGAGTGGGAGGGTGAGAGCCCACCTGTGTGGGCAGGTCACACGCTCCTCCAAAGGCCGGTGCCTCTGGGGAGAGGTGGTGGCGGCTCTTCGCTCCTCTTCCAGTGCTCCTTGCCCACGGGCTTCCTTCTCAGGAAGGGGCAGAGCTGGGAGGTGGCAGAGCCCAGCCCTGCCTCTGCGTGCGGGAACTGAGCCGCTCGGATGGGCCAAACCCCGGCAGAAACGGGGCTGCGGGGCAGCCTGTGCTCCCTGTGCGCTCCCGGTGTGCCGGCTTGTCCGGCTGCCTCCATGGCTCCCTCTTCCACGCACAGGTCATGCCTTTGAGCTGCCTGGGCAGTGCAGATTCCCCTATGGAGCACACCAATGTCCTCCTGGGGCGGGGTACGGGCAGGGGAGCAGGCAGGAGGCCGGTTCAGGGGTGTCCGGCAGCTGGGACCACCCCACATGCTGCCTGGCACTGGGCAGCCCAAAGCCCTCAGCACGTGTCACCGAGGAGGAGCTCTGCAAAGACCTTGGAGCCCTGCCCCGGGCTGTGCCCCCGTTGCAGACCCACTCTTTCTAGTAAGAGGAAAAGTTAAACTGTGATTTTTTTTTTTTATTATTCCCCTCCTCCCTTCCTCCACCACTTTAATCTCCTCTAGTTCATTTAAATGTATTTCTCTGCAGCCCGAGGGAGTCCTGGGTGTTTAAATCTGTCATCCATAGCTGTGGTGGGTCCAGCTGCCCTTTCTGATAACAGCGTTTGCATTTGAAGGGGCGCTGGCAGGGCACTGGCGTGGCCGAGGGAGTCCTCTGGGTCCCCAGAGGTGCTGGTGGCACTTGTGTCATGAACTTGCTGGGTGGTCTCAGCTGCTGCTCCCTGCCTGCACCCCCGTGCACCCACACGTGTCTGTGGACAGCAGGGCCGAGCGCCGTTCCCTGTCCCCCTTCCTGCGTGGCCCGGGCCTGGGGGGCACCTTGGGCTGCAGGTGGCACCCGCGGGGTGGCATCGCCCCGGGATCTGTTTGTCTCCCCGCGGGCCTGTCCCCTCCTGGCCCTTCACCCGCCTCGGGTTCCCGAGGGCTGTCCCATCCCCTTGGCGTGTGGATGCTGCCAGGGGGGTCCCCAAAATCCGTGGGTGGGGGTGGCCCCCTCCTCGCACGGGCGCTTCTCCCCCACGTGCCTCGATCGGGGCCGGTACTGCCGTGCAGTGTGCGCCCGGGTCCCGGCGCTCACAAGCACACACGCACCCGGCCGGGGCAGGGGCCTGCGGCGGGCAGCGCGTCCTGCCGCCCCGGGGTCCTGCTGCCGGCGGCGGCGGGGAGCGGGGAGGCGACGCAGCCGGGGAGGGCGGCAGGAGCCGCGCCAACCCCCCCCCCCCCCCCCCGAGCCCTGCGCTGGTGGTTTCGCGGTGCTGTGGGTGCCGGACCCCCCAGCAGCTCCTCCGGCCCTGGCAGCACTGGGGGCGGCCGTGGCGGCCGCGCTGCACAGCCACGGCCACGGCCACGGCCCCCGGGGACGAGGAGGAGCAGGAGGCGGGGGGAGGGCCGGGCCGGTGTGAGGGCGCCGCCGGCCCCGCCTGCCGCTCCCGCAGAGGGAAGAAGCCGCGCTGGGCGGGGCCGGGAGTGCTGCGGCCCGGGCCCCCTGCCCCGCCCACGTGGTGCTGCCTCACTTCCCATTGGCCAGTGGCCGCTCCAGTTGGGGCGGCCCCGCCCCGTCACTCTCCCCGCCCCCCCCGCAGGCGCTGGTTGGTCAGGTATGATGTCACCGCGGCCGCCTCCCTATGCCCACTGGGCAGCGCGCCTGTCCGTCAGGCAGCTGAGGCGTTAGGGGGCGGCGGCGGCCATTTTGGAGCAGAGCGCGGGCCGGACGGAGCGGAGGGAGCGCGGAGGGAGCGTTGAGGCCCCCCCTACCCCTCCCCCCCCCCACCACCATGGCAGCCCCGCTCGGTACCGGCGCCCACGCGGAGGAGACTGGGCAGGAGAAACAGGTGGGGAACCCTGGGGCGGGTCCGGCCGGCTCCCATTGGCTGGGCTGCACGTCGCTCTTCACAGCCCTGTGCGCGGATTGGTTGCTTGTGTTGTCGGTCTGATGAATGCTGGTCTCTCATTGGCTGTCGGGCTGGTGGGGGTTGGACTTCCGGCAGGGCTGGTGGGATAGCTCGGTCTCGATGGTGGCGTGGGGGGTGCGTGGGGGCTTGTGGGATACTGGGGGTGGGGGGCACTGGTGGGAGGGGGCTGTGGGATGGGGGCGTGCTGGGGAGGGATGGGAGGGGGCTTGTGGGTGCTGGGGAGTATTGGGATGGGGGTTACTGGGATGGGAGGGGGGCTGGGGGGTCCTGGGGAGCGCTGGGGCGGGAGGAGGAGCTGGGGGGTGCGCCCCGCTGCCGAGGGGCTGGGCCCGGCTGCGGGGTAGGGGGGAGGCTTCGCGGTTCGGGGGAGCCCGGCTGCCTCATCAGCAGCTGGGTGAGGCCCTTTCGGGGCCGGGGCATGCCGGGGTGCCGCAGCCCCCCCCAGAAACTGGCGTTGGCTTCAGCCCCCCCAGGTTCCCCCCTTAGACCACCGCGGGCGCTGAGTGGACGAGGGACGAGCGACGAGCTCTGGCTGTGGCGTGGTGGCTGCCCCGGTGGGGCAGAGCTGCCTGCAGGCAGCGGGGGAGCCAGGCTGGTGCCAGACAGCGGGGCTGGGCAGTGGTTCCAGGTGACTCAAGTGGCTGCTGCATCCCCGGGCGTGAGCCTGAGCCCCCACGGGGCAGTCGGACCCGCTCCAGGGCGCAGGCAGAGCTGCTGTCTTCCCCTGCTGCCAGCCACCTTCAGCTGTCCTCCTGCGGCCAGCATGGCCTTGCTCGGACGTCGCAGCGGGAGAAGCTTTTTCCACTTCCCTGGTGTTAGTTTAGCTCTGGGGGTGGGCATAGGAAGGAGGCAGATGTTCTGCCTTTCGGGCAGCAAGAGAAGGTGGTGGGCGCTCTCCTGTGGTGGAGGGACATGATGAGAGGCTCTGCCAGGTGCCGCAGAAGAAGTGGTGCCCACGAGGTGGGCGAGCAGCAGGGTGCAGCGACGCACCCCACACAGTGCGGGACAGACGGGACCCAGTGGTGTTTGCAGCTGGGCAGGGAGGAAGGAGACTTGGAGATGAAGAACTGAGGAGAGCAGGCTGAGGTGATGGAAGGGCTGTGGGGGGCAAAGCTTTGGCTCCTGCTGCCAGAACCCCCTTGACCCATCTGATGTTGGGGCTCATGGGGTGCCTGGCTCTGTGGCAGGGCCAAGTGGCGTGCACTGGCCGTGGCTTTTATTCCTGGAGCCGTCATGAAGACTGGTAAGAAGAGCCAGGCTCCTTCAGGCCATGTGTGGGTGAAGCCCTGTAGCATGCAGAAGCTGAAGATCGTGATGAGACTCTTGGCACCTTCCCCCGCCTTTGCTCCCATCTTCAATCCCCTGGGGAGCCCCATGGACGGGGGCGTGAGGAGGAGCCTGCGTGGTTGGGGCTCCGAGTGGGATGCACCGAGCCTGCGCATTACGCTGCTGCTCCCAGCTCCAGTTGTCCCAGTTTTGACTGTCAGGAGCTGCCATTAACTCAGGTTTGCTTTGTCTTTTCGAGACGCAGCTGAGGAGCTGTTTCATGGCAGCCTTTGCACGCGCACTCTCGCAGCCTCTGCGGGGAGCTGGCCTCCAGGGCCACAGCCATGCTGCACAGAGCTGCTCACCCGGGTCAGCACCAGTGGAAGATCACGTTGGAAACCTCTTGCAGTGCCAGCAATGCTTTCCAGCCTGGGGGTTTGCGGGCTCCAGCTCTGCTCTTGGCCACCTGGGAAGTCCCAGCAGTCGAATGCACAGGAGCACGTCTGCTTAACGCCACCAGGCCGAGCTTCAGTGCATTGTCCTTGGGGAGCCCGGGACTCCCATCCCACCTGCCTCCACCCTGCGTGATTGCCAGCTGCATCCTGCCAGCTTGCTGGTCCCGTCCGATGCCGAGGGCTTTCCTGCTTCACAGATGGGGTGGAGACTCGTGGTGGCAGTGTTCTACTATGCTTATTGCATGGAGCGTGCCATCTCTGGCGTGCTGGGAGCAGTTCAGGGCCTCAGCACTGGGGAGAAAATGCACATGGCATCCATTGGCACAGCCAGGCTGGCAGGAGCAGAGCTGCTGCTCCAAGTCTGCCAGCATCATCCATGCTGGAAAGGGAACAGCAATGAAAAACACCGCTTGCCAACATCCTGTGAAACAGCGACTCGCGCTCGCACAGTGGCTTGGCCCCAGGTGGCCGCTGGTGGAGGTGGCCAGTGGTAACGTGTTCCATTGGAGCTGGGCCGGTGGCCAGCCAGAACTCGGCCTTGCCATGGGTGAGGCTCTCCAGGCCCTGCTGGGACTCTGACTCCTTCCCACCCCAGACCGAAGCTCCTGTTCCCAGGCCTGCAGCCCTTCCCTGGAGAGGGGAATGCGCCTCCCTGAAGAGAGAGGCTGGTGGTTGGGGAGCAGATCCCAAGCCCTGCACTGGGAACCCCCCTTTGGGCATCGTTGCTCAGCTGATGCTGCTTCAATAGCTGGGCTGGGGGGGTGTCTCAGAGCTCCTGCAGAGGGGCCAGGCGACAACCAGGGCCTGGCACCTCCTGCCACAATTGGCCCCAGGGGTCCCAGGCTTTGAGTGGGCTGGGTGGCTTCCCGGAACATCCTGAAACTCCCGTGGCTGTGAAACAGGTGCTAAAATACTGCTTTGCTGCCTGTGCCGGTTGTCATTCCCGATAAACTGGTTTTGGAGCAGAAGGGTTTCTTCCATCTCAGCTGTATTGCAACGAGGCGCAGCAAGGCTGAACCCTGCCGGCACCGCAGCGCGCTGCCGCAGCCTGTCATGCTCGGCAGATCCGGGCTGATGTTTGTCAATGCTGGTCTGACCTGTTGCTGGTCAGGGGAAGACGCTTGTCCAGCAGCAATTTGTGGTGATGTTTTAAGCCCACTTTGCAAAGCGAAGTGTCAGCGCAAGCGCCTGCAGGGACTGCCGTCTGGGAAGGAGGCAGGGAGAGGGTCTCTGCCTGTTTCCACAGGTACTGGAGGTAGAAGCTGTTTCTGGCTGGGAAGGTGTTTATAATATTCTCCAAGTGTGTCTGGGTTTTCCAGGGGACCACACCTTGCTCGGCAAGCCAGGTGCCGGGGTTTGGACGCACTGCTGAATATTGTGTTACAGCATCACAGGTATGTGTTTTTTCTGTGGGGCTGAAGGGCTTTTCACCCCCTCTTTGTTTTTCAGGACACGCAAGAGAAGGAAACCGTCACCCCTGAGAGAGCAGAAGAGGCGAAACTGAAGGCCAAATACCCCAACCTAGGCCAGAAGCCCGGAGGCTCCGACTTCCTCATGAAGAGACTGCAGAAAGGGGTATTTATTTCTCAGCCATGGCTCGTCTGCGTCCTCTCCTCCCTCAATGGCACAGGCAGCCAAGCTCCAACCAGGCCAGAGGAATCACACCAGAACTCCCCAGGCCAAAAATTCTGTTAATCCCATGGGCCAGGCTCCTTTCAGTGCCTGCGCTGGACGTGGCACTCAGCGGGCACAAGCCCAAAGCAGTGAGGGCTGCTGTGGTCAAGGAAGAAGGGCTTGTGCCTGCTCAGAATCCAAAAGCTGCTGCCTCTCAGGTGGTTTTGCTCTGCGTATCTCCCCCAGCAGTGGATCCCACCCTGTCCTCCACACCCTGGCCCGAAACCTGGGGTCTAGAGGCAAAACAAGTGCATCAATCCCCCCCTGCCTGCTGCTGTGCTCCCTGGGGTTCAGTGGGCCACTGAGGTGTTGTGGGCCTGAGTTTTTCTCTCTGGTCTGCACTTTGCCTGGTTTCTGGGCTGGTGCAAAGGGCACTGAGAACACCAGTGAGTCAGCTGGCTGCATCTCCATTGCTGGCACCAGTGTAAAAAGCCAACCCTCTGACTGTGCTCCCTGGAAACGTAATTAAATCCCTCTCCGAGAGCCATCTGTAGCCTGCTTGGGTTGTCACTGCTGGCTCTCCTCCTTGCAGAGGCTGGTGCAGAAAACATAAATCCCTCCTGAGCTGCTGGCAGCCCGTGGCCGTGTGCCTTCCCCAGCTCTGAACACACGGTGTCTCCGTGTCACGCTGCGCAGGGTTTGGCTCTGTCCTGCCGCTTCCCTTTCAGCTTGTATTGACAGCTGTCCCCTCTGCCTCAGCAGCTGCCGTGTGCGCTCGCTCTCACTGTTGATGTGATCACCGGGACTGTTGTTTTAGGTACCAGCTCCTAAAGCAAGCACAGAAAGGAAGGTTGTTTAATGGCTTGGCGCTGAAGCCGGGAAGGGCTTTTTGTCGGGATTGGGCTCATTGGGGCCTGACAGCGCATCGTGGCAGAACTGGGCTCTTCAGAGCTCCTTGTGCCCAGCAAAGCTACTGTCTGTAGCACCAGTGCAAGCTCTGCTTTGGTGTTCAGCCTTTCCTCCACTGCTGCGGGGGGTGAAGCAGCACCATGAAGGAGCACAGAGTCCTGTGGTGAGGTGTGTGGTAAGGGAGTGAAATGCCCTTTGAACCCTGGGTCGGTGATGCTGTGCAGCAGGGAGGTGTCTTCTGGCCACGTCTTCGCAGGCATTTCGCTGCATTGTTTCGGCTGTTGGGAGCCTGGACAGTCTGGCGAAGGTACCGGCCAGGCTGCGCTCCCCTGGGAGAAAATCCTGCCTCTGTCACACCGGCTCATCTGTTCATCAAACCAGAATAAACTGTATTGGCAAACGTCCCCTGGTTTTGCCACTGTGGCTGAGCCTCCGCCCGGAGGCATCTGCTGACGTGGCTGTGCCTGCGTTCGGCTGTCTGGGGGTCTCTGGACCGGGACTGAATCCCTGTCACGCTGAGTGTGGTGCAAGGGCAGAGCAGGACAAACCTGGTTTTTTACCCGGCAAGTGCCACGCCAAGCAGTGAAAGTTCACAGGCTGCAAACACCCAAAGGTGGGTCAAAGGGACAAAATGCACCCTGGTGTCTCGAGTCAGACAGGCAGCTGCTGTGGGGCAAAGTGTCTTCCAGCTGGGGCGGGTCTGAGCCACTCTGGGATTTGTGGGTGGGTGCTAAAGGCCCTTCAAATCGGGCTAGGCTCCCTTGCTTGGATTCTCCTCTTGCGTGACGTTTTTGTGACCTGGTTTTGAGCAACCCTACCAGCTCCTTAAAGGATTGTATTTGTGGCCAGGTGTTTGTATCTCTGCTATGTCCCCACACTCCTGCAAATCAAAGTAACCCAAACTCCTCTCCCTCTTCCAGCAAAAATACTTTGATTCTGGTGACTACAACATGGCCAAGGCAAAGATGAAGAACAAGCAGTTGCCAAGTGCGGGGCCAGACAAGAACCTGGTGACAGGAGACCACATCCCCACGCCGCAGGACCTCCCGCAGAGAAAATCCTCGCTTGTAACCAGCAAGCTGGCGGGGTAGCCTGCACTCACAGGCTGGTTTTTTTCCTATTTTCTTTTTTTCTTTTGGCTAAATGGATTGAACTTCACTGTACCATAGGGACGGGAGCACCAGAATCCACATAGTTATTTGAGTATTTACAGCGAACACACACTAAAACCGAGAGGGCGAGCGAGAGGTGTCGGTAGCCTGGGATGCACAGGCAGATTTGATTGGGCCGTTCCTTTTAGCGAGTTGGTTTGCTGCCTTAATTTTCATGCTGTTTGAAACCATCCTCGCTTGCAGAGCCACTGAAGCACTGCCTCCTCGCTGGGAGAGCCGGGCGGCCCTGGGAGAAGCAGGAAAGTGCTCAGAGGAGTTGCTTGCTGTTTGCTTGGCACCGGGTGGGAGGGGAGAGCTCAGAGCTGTGACGTGTGAATGCTTTTCAGGCATTGGGTGTCTGCAGAGGAAGAACCGGCTGGGCAAAAGGTGTGATACGTGTTCTAGAAGTTTAGTTAGGTGTGTGCATTAGAGCTTCTAAGTGAAGAAATTAGCTGATCTGCGAAAAACTACGTGGCTGTGTTGCTGGGCTGAGCTGCCTGGGATCTGTCCCCTGCTTGCACAAAGCAGCTGAGCTCACAGTGTCCGATGTGTCCGATGGCTGCGCGAGAGGGGCCAGGCGGTGTTTGAAACGGTCCTTGTGGCTTGGAGCTGCGATGAGGTGTTTGCTGTTTCGGAGGTAGAGCCTCACCGCAGCTGCATCCCAGTGTGGCTGTGATGGAGGGGCGCAGGGTGAGGCTTGCAGCTGCCCCAGAGGGTTTGGGGGCAGTTTCTCTCTCGCCGGTCAGTTCTCGCCAGCGAGGCTGTCTGCCTTGGCAAGGGTGAGAGATGGCTCCTCTCCTGGTTGCCAGGCAGGCAGCAAAAGGTGGTGAGCTGAATCCCACCAGCAGCAGGGCGCTTGGGACACAGGAGAGTGTGGCCAAGCAGGCAGGCAGAGCCCTGTCTGGTCGCATGCAGCCCCTGCCTGATGCCCAGACTTCGGTGCTTGCAGAGGGGGGCCGGCAGCAGCCGGTGAGATGGATGTGAGCTGTTGGAGCTGATCTCTGGAGGGAGAGAGGCAGGACTGGGAATAACCACCCCAGAAGGGGAAAACAGCACCAGAGACAGAGCGTGGAGATTAGGAAGAGAGGAGCATAGAGGGAAATCTGTGTTGACAGTGTCAGGCACCCCAAGCTTGGACTTCTTTCTTTTTTTCTCTTTTTTTTTTTTTCTTTTCTTCTTGCCTTTTCTTTGTTCCAGGCCTGAAAACAAAAAAAAAAAACCCCACAAAACAAAAAAACAAAACAAAAGGTTGGTGTGATGGCTGCAGCCTGCAGAACGATGTGCGTGCTCGGTGCATGTACTGTCTGCTCCTCATGCAGTGGAGACGAAGCGGCCTCCTGTCCTGTGCAGCGGAAGGTCTCGGCATGCCTGTGCCAGGGCAGCACTAAACCTGCCCGGTTTAGGCCCGGTTTTGAAAGCATGTGGGCAAAAGGAAGTCGAGTGGATGTCTTTTTTTATTTATTTAATTTTTTTTTTAAGGGATTCCCATCAGGTCAGGAGAAACCAAGGCAGGAAGGCAATGGGTGATGCTCTGCACAGGCATGGCTTTCCTTACATGCATTCTTGGCTGGCTGACTCAGGCTTTCCTGAGAACCTGTTTCACTCATGACGCTTTCCTGCTGCTGGCTGGAGCAAGGAACGTGGTGTTGCTTCCCGGGAGGGTGTTTGCCAAGGGTGTGCTCGAATGCTTGCATCTGCCTTCAGGTGGTTTGGAGCAAGCCAGCTGCAGCTCCACTCATCAGGGCACCATGAGCAAGGGGCTCCGTTGCGAGCCCTGTGGCCGCAGAGGACAGTTTTCTCTTTGTGGAGTGGGCAGGGAGCACAGCAGGATTGGGGGCTGCCCACTTGTAACCACGGGTCCGTGCTTCGGTCTCCATTGCCTTTCCAGACCCTGTGTGACCTGGCCGGGGCGGTGCTGGCAGTGGCTGTGCAACCTCCTTGGATGTTCTGCTGTCTGTCCCAGCCATGTTGTAAATAGATATGAATCGTATATATAAAAATATATATAATTTTTTACATGTTCATCTCTCCTCTCTTCTAGAGTGCTATGCTTGCTTTTTTTTAAAAAAAAAAAAAAAGAGGAAATATAGTGAAGAATGCAAAGGGGCATGCAGCTTGGGGGCTGCCCCTGTGCTGAGGTGGAGCAGAGGGAGGGGACAGCCCTTGAACCAGATCTTTCCCCGGTTTTCCGGAAATGCCAGGCATGCTTGCGCAGGAGGGGGAAGCGATTGTGACGACACAGGATGAGAACCAGCAAGAGCAGTTCCGTATAAGGGTAGTAGCCATGGAGCAGGGTTATTTCCATTCCGCCCCCAGAGCTGGGCAGGCAGCGAGGAGGTGATGATGCTGTCTGCCCACCTCTCACGGGAAGGGGTGCAGTGGGAACTGCCCTGGATCTCGGCAGCATTTGCAGTCTCATCCTCTGCTCCTCGTAAAATATTACCACAAGGATGAGGCTGATAGTGGTGGGAGGCTTGATGCCCCCAGGGCTGTTGGGGTGAGCCAGCAGGAGGAAAGACATGTTTAGCACCAACTATCAGGGTATCTGATGGACTTACGCAAGCACACAGTGCAGCCATGGGGTGGGATGGGGCATAGAGGGAGGGCTCGCCGAGCCCACATGGGGTTTTGTTGAGGCGGGGAAGGCAGGTGTGGCCGTGCTCCTGCACCCCAGGGATGGGCACTGGGTGGGAGAGGGTGCGTGGAGAGACCCCAACGGGCCTCCGCGAAATTGCTCAAAGTCCCTGCCCTTTCTTCCTCCTCCTCTTTCAGAGCTCATTTCAGCTACTGCTGTGCAACGCCTCCCCCACCCCGGATACGTGAGCAGTGTGGTACCCTTGTCTGTGGGCTGTGCGGGGGCTATGGAGTGTGTGTGGGGCTGTCCCCCAGCAATGCAGCCATGGGGTGTATGTGGGGTTCGTCCCCAGCTACAGGGTGTAGGGAGAGCTGACCCCCAGCAATGGGTGTGTCGGGTTTGCATGGGGCTGTCCCCCAGCAATGGGGCTATGGGCTGTGCAGGGGGCCAGCCCCTGGCAGCGGGGCTATGGGGTGTTCGTAGGGCTGTCCCCTGGTGATGGGGCCTATGAGGTGTGCGTTGGGGCTGAACCTCAGCTATGGGACTGTGGGTGTGTGTGCTGGGCCATGGGTTCTCCATGGGGCCGTCCCCCAGAGATGGGGCTATGGGGTGTATCGGATGTGCGTGGGCTGGGGGGGCGGCATGGGGTCTATCCCGTTGTGCAGCCACAGGGGCCAAGCGGGGCCAGCAACTACCTTGGCTCACAGCTGAGAGGCTTGGAGGGGAAGCACAGGGGGAGGTGGTTTTTATCTTCCTGCCTTCAAAACAAATCCCTGCCCCCCCCCCCATGCCGTGGGGCAGGGGGTCCTGGTGCCCTCCGCAGGGGTCAGGGCTGCCGCACAGTGACATCCTCCCACACTTCCCCACTGTGGCTCCCTCTGTCCCCACTGGCAGCCATCCTGGAGGCTTTAACTCCGGGATTTTCAGCCTTGACGTCACACCTTTCCTTTCTAAAGTTTAACAGCCCAGCCGATGGTGTCACCGGGGTGGGCTGCTGTTCAGACAAACGCACTGACGTTCCCTGGGGCTGCCTGAAGCCTCTGTGCTGCGTCTTCCCCCTACAATTGGCCATTTCACAGCCCCTCAAGCCCACCCCACAGCGGGGGCCAGGACTGGGTGTTTGCACAGGGACGCGCTGTTCCAGCCTGGTGCCAAGTATGTGCTGGTGTTTGTTTGTGCTTTAAAGCTTGGCACTGCTGGGGAAATATGTGCTGGGCGCTGCCCCAAGCTGCCGGAGCAAGTCGAGCTCGCCTCTGTTATTGCTCCCAGTGCCAAGAATTCACTTCCCCGACAAGGACGCATTCCCTGGGGCCACAGGAAGGATTTTGAGGGGGCCAGGTTTCATCTTGCTGGACCCCAGTGCAACCCGGTTGCGCTCTCGCCCTGGTTTGTGGGGGTGGCAGCTGGGAAAGGAGCTGGCAAGGGGGTGAAGGGGCACACGGGGTGGATGCACGTCCCTGTTTCTTGCAAGATCTGGGGCAAGAGCACTTTGGGGCACTTGGGATGGGGCTGTGCCCTGTGCTCACTGCAGCTTCCTCCTTTGCTGTTCCTGTCGGTGCATGGTGATGCTCAGGATGGTGACAGAGGCTTGGGTTTGCTGCAGTTTCTGTCCCCAAAAATGCTGACCGGAGAGGGGCTTCTTCACAGTGGCAGCTCCCCGTGTCCTCGCTACCTCCCTAGAGTGGAAAGACCCATTTGAGGAGCTGTGCTGGTGTTCTCTCCCCACATCTGGAATTTTATCCCCATATCTGGGGTTCCCCCACCGCCCCAAATCCCAAGGCACCAGGATCGCCTGCCCTCGAGGCCCTGCTGTCGGGATGGGCAGAAGTTTCCCAGGTCCCTTTTGCAGGGCTGTTCAGGGTTCAGCAGTGAGCTCACTTGCCTGCACCAGGAGGGGAAACCGCACAGACAGACACAGACAGACAGACAGACACACACACGGCGCCTTGGCCGGGTGACTTGGGGCTGACGTCACCTTCCCAGGTAGGGGTATTTCGGTGGCCTTTGGACGGAGCGGTGACGCGGAGAGGCCCCAGCGTGCACCCATGGTGTTGCCGGCCTGGCCACCTGTGTGCCGTTGGGGCCTGCAGGGAAACCCTTTCCAGCCTTCAGAGGGGGTAACCAGGGGTGCGATTTCTGGGGGCCCCAAACCCCAATTTCCAGTGTCTTGGGTCTGGTTAGGCACAAAAAGGCCCCGAGGCTGGAGCAGGTTGAGCTGCACTGGTGCTTGGCTCCGCAGGCGGAAATCCCTCGCAAGTAAGCTC
Source organism: Gymnogyps californianus (assembly GCF_018139145.2). NCBI lineage: Eukaryota > Metazoa > Chordata > Aves > Accipitriformes > Cathartidae > Gymnogyps > Gymnogyps californianus. The sequence goes on along the minus strand of NC_059499.1, from coordinate 65,068 downwards.
TGCAGGACGGCAGCCGTCTTTGCCCCCGCGCCCGTCTCTCCATCCCGGCCTTTCCGAGAGGCAGGGATGGAGCAGAGTGCAGTTCCCAGGACACAGCCCCGGCAAGGGGTCCAGCAAAGGGGTGCTTGGGAGACCTTTCCTTCCTCACCGCCCTGGAGCAAAGCCACGGTGTTTGCCTCTCTGGGGAGTGTGTGATCCACCTGCATTGGCTTCTTCCCCAGCCAAGTTTTGCCCAAACCGGAGCAGATTTTGAGGGCATCAGGCTCAGTCCCAGGGGGTGAAGGAGGGGCCTGTGGCCAGGGAAGACCAGAATTGAGAGCTGGTGCCCCAATGATGCCGAGACCGGCCAAAGTGCCCCCAGGGTGTCCCAGGCAATGGGTGACGGCAGAGCGGGTCTGGCCTCCTGGGGCACCCGCCAGCCGGATCCTACCTGGAGCCTCGAGGCCATGGGGTGCTGCCCTGCTTTGTGACGCCACAGCCTTCACAGAGCTGGTGGCAGATGCAAGGAGGTTTCCGGTAACAGGAGAGATGTGAGGCAATCCACTGATGACTGGAAGAAACAAGGCAGTTCCCCGTGAACGTCCAGCTAGGCGAGCCAAAGTTGGAGAGGGCTTTAACCAGACAGAACCAGGTAAAATGCCGAGTGGGTGGGAAGCGACATAGAATCATAGAATAGTTTGGATGGGAAGGGAACTTTGAAGGTTATCTATCCAACCCCCCTGCAGTGAGTAGGGACATCTTCCACTAGATCAGGTTGCTCAGAGCTCTGTCCAGCCTGACCTTCAATGTCTCCAGGGATGGGGCATCTCCCACCTCTCTGGGCAACCCGTGCCAGTGTTTCACCACGCTCAGCATAAAAAATTTCATCCTTATATCTAGTCTAAATCTCCCCTCTTCTAGTTTAAAACCATTATCCCTTGTCCTATTGCAACAGGCCCTTGTAAGAAGTCCCTCTCCAGCTCTTCTAAGCCCCCTGTAGGCACTGGAAGGCTGCTATAAGGTCTCCCAGAGTCTTCTCTTCTCCAGGCTGAACAACCCCGACTCCCTCAGCCTTTCCTCATAGCAGAGGTGTTCCATCCCTCTGATCACTTTTGTGGCCCTCCTCTGCACCGGCTCCAACAGGTCCATGTCTTGCCTGTACTGAGGACACCAGAGCTGGATGCAGGGCTCCAGGGGGGGTCTCACCAGAGCACATCACACTCTCCGCTTCCAAGCAGCCCTTTTGGTCTACACCAGCAAGGGCGTCCTTGCTCCCTGCGTGTGCCAGGGCTTCAGTCCTGCTGGCCGCACACTCATGGCCTTGCCGGGGGATGCTTTGCCTTGCAAATAACAGAAAGAAAACAGGGGCTGAGGCAGGGGAGGGACATGTGGCCCCTCAGAAAATGGTGCCGGCTGTGAGGACTGCATGCTCTGTGCTGGGGGGGGCCGCGGTGGGGCCCAGCTTTGCCAGGGAGACTTGGGGCACTGCAGCACCCTGTGGTGCTAGGGGGGCCGTGGCAGGGCCTGGTAGGGCTGGGGGAGCCTGTAGCAGGGCCTGGTGGTGCTGGGGAGGGGGGGGTACCAGCACAGAGGTACCCTGCACTGCTGAGGGGCTGTTGCACGGGACCAAGAAGGGCCGGGGGCCCGCAGCGGGGCCCGGCAGCACCGGGGCGGGGGAATGGGGATGGGGCGGTACTCGGTGTGGGGCCTGGCAGGGCCTGGGGCGGGGGGGGCGTGGCGTCGGTGCCGTGGGGCCGCAGCAAGGCCCAGACGAGGCCCGGCGGGGAGGGAACGCCTCTCCGCGGAGGCGGCGACTCTTTCGCCCTTTTTCACCCCCAAAACCCACGGCCAGGCGAAGCGTGACCCGCGCCCCCCTGCCGCCGTTCCCTCAGCAGGGTCAGGCCGGAAGCGGGCCGGAAGCGGGGCCGGAAGCGGAACCGGCGTGGCCTCGCTCCGCCCCGCCCGGCGCTCGCGTCACCGCCGCCATATAAGTGGCAGCGACGCTGACGCCCGCGCAGCTCGCTGTCGGTGCGCAGCAGACGCCATGTTTGCTGTGAAGCGGAACGCCGTCATCGGCTTCAACCTCTACTGCGGCGGCGGCCCGGCCCTGGCGTCCGCCTCACCGAGGGGGGGCCCGGCCCCGCCGCCGCCGCCGCCCGCCGCAGCCCCCGGCGCGCCCGCCGCCGCTGAGGTACCCCGGGCCCTGATTGGCTCCGCGGGGGCCTGGGCCGCCGCCGGTCGCCCTGAGGTACCCCGCGCGCTGATTGGCTGCGGCGCGGCCCCCCGCGCGGCGCTGCCCCCCGCGGCGCGGCCGGGCGCGCTGTGGAGCCCCGAGGAGGAGCTGGACGGCTGCGAGCCCGAGGCCGAGCGCGGCCCGGCGGGGGACTCGCTGCCCGGCACGCCGCCCGGGCCGCCGGAGCTGCCCGATGGGCTGCGGCAGGACTCGCTGGAGCTCATCAGCCGCTACCTGCGGGAGGCGGCGGGCGAGACCCAGCCCGGCGCGAAGAAGCTTTTCCCGGGGCTGCTGGGCGGGCCCGGCCGGCCCGGCGGATCGGGCGATGCCGTGATGGAGAAGGCGCTGGAGACGCTGCGGAGGGTCGGCGACGGCGTCATGCAGAAACACGAGCTCGCCTTCCAGGGTGCGTGGCGGCCGGCTCCTCCCCGGCGGGAGCGGGGGGTGGGGAACGGGCGGTGTGTGGGTGGGGGCGCCTCGGGCCCTGCTGTGGGCCCGCCTGGGCGGGAGGGCGTGAGGCCACGGAGGTGCCTGGGACCCACTTCCCCTCCTTTGGAGGCGAGTTACAGGCCCCGGTCCCGTCCCTTCCCAGTGTGGGGTCCTGGCGGGTTTTGGGGGCTTGCCCTGCGAAGAGGGGGGGCAGAGGGATGTGGGTCCCCGGGAGATCCTGCACCCATGTCTGCTCCCTCTGCCGTGTGTGTGGGCCCTCAAGGTGGGTGGGCTGCAGGCTGCTGCATGGCAGGGGCTGGGAGAGGCTTAAGCCGGAGCTGGCTCTTGGGGCTGGAGCAAGGCCTCTGTGCCATCCCCCTCCACCCCTCCCCCTGCCCCCAGGCAAGGAGGGGGGGGGGGGGGGGCCGCCTGAGCTCTCGGCCGGGTCATTTACCGGATGGGATGTGGCCCTGGTTTCGAGGGAGTTAAACCAGCTGAGAAGTGATTAAAAATGAAACTGAACTTTGTTCGATTGGGAGGTGGAAAAACCACTAGTAACGTGTGCAGAGGAGATAATATAGTTACAGATTAGCCCCAGTTCCTCCTCACGTCCTGCTTTGCTCAGCATGACTATATGCAAATAATACCAAGCGTCTAAAGATTAGTTAGCTCAGGAGTCTAAACTCCTCACACCCCTGGCTCGGGTGGAACAGGGTTTCTGGGGGAGAAATTCTCCTGGACAATGTGCTCGGGTTATAGCTGTTTTACTGTATTTCACCCACTTCTGATGAATCCTAGAATAGCCATAGAAACTTGAACCCCAGTGCCTGGGCTTGGATGAGCAGGTGTCCTTGCTGTAGAGTGTCCTGGGAATGGACTGGAAATGAGAACTGACCATTTTAACCTGGCTTTGTGTAACTCGTAAATGAGCTGTTTTGGGGCTAGCCTGAGCCGTCGGGGTGGTGGTGCTGAGCTCCTGGCCTCAGGGCTCGTGCTGGGACTGCTTTCGGCATGCCACACCGCGTCTGATTCCAGATCAGGGTGGTGCCTGGCACAGGAGGGTAGTGTCTGTATTTCGTCCTGAGAGGGTGTGTGGTGAAACACTTTTCTTCTTGCAAGAGGATCTTCCAGTTTTTTGGGTTTGTTTTTTTTTTTTTTTTTAAGACAAGGGGCTTCAGTTTCATCCTCATGTCCTTAGCTGTGCTGGTGTGAAAGACTGTGGGTTCAGTTACCCTGGCCAAATTCATGGACCTGCTCGTTGAATTAGCCACGCTTGGGAGGAATGTTCAGACCAATGCGAGCTGGTGTTGGTATCTGAGGCTTCCGTAGGGACGGTTACCTTCATGTGTGCAGAAAAGGAACTGGCTTCAGGAAGGCTTCCTGTTAGTTTGAGCAACAACAAGCAATGCCTTTCAGTTTCATAAAGGCTTGTCTTGTTTGCTTATTCATGAGGGGGCACTGCAGGTCAAACTGGGGAATTCTGTTGTTCCAGTCACTAAAACCACGTTAATAAAACGGCGACACATCTGCCCGGCTGTAGGTGACTGTCCTTCGTTTCGGCTCGAGGGGCAGGGCTCGCACCAGGCTGCAAACCAACTTTTGTGCTGTGGTTCTGATGTGGTGGGGCTTTAAAGCCCTTGTGAGATAGGGGAGTGTGACGTGCACAGAGACGGCAGCTGTGCCCGAGGTGGGGAGGAAGGAACTAGAAATGGGTTATGGGCTGTTTTTTGTCTGGCCCAGGTGAGCGTGAGCAGCAGAGCCCTCTGCAGAAGCAGGCAGGTACTTGCTCTCCATCACTGACGCTTGGCAGTGACTCTTACAGCTTGTGGACCTAGAGTGTGGGGGCTGCATTGTCTCACTGGTGGCCTTGCGGGGTATTCAGGGTTGTGTGTGTGCCTACCTCTAAACCAGCATCTCTTGCAGGAATGCTTCGGAAGCTGGAAATCCAGAAAGAGGAAGATCTACAGTCTGTCTGTGAAGTGACTGCCCACATGTTCAGTGATGGAGTAACAAACTGGGGTCGAGTGGTGACGCTCATCTCGTTTGGTGCCTTTGTTGCAAAACACCTGAAAAGCATAAACCAGGAGAAGTGCATCAGCTCACTGGCAGGGATCATCACAGATGCGCTCGTCTCATCTAAGCGCGAGTGGCTAATGAGCCAGGGAGGCTGGGTGAGTCACTGCCTGTCCTGAACACTGTGAACTTTTCAGAACAGTCCAGTATTTTCATATTTCTGTGACCTGCTCGCTGACAACCATGTGTGTCAGCGAAGCACAGAGATGACTCACTGATCCAGTTAAAACCACAGTCTGAAACATGTAGCCGGATTTCTGGTGTTTCAGGAGCTCCTTAAACAAGCTGCCTGAAGCAGTCTTGACCTAAAAGTGTGCCCCCGCCCAGTGCGGAGGGGGCAGCATTCCCAAAGCTGAGTCAATCCCGGCTGCGCTGAGCTTGCTTGGAGCTGCTCCACAGCTGCTTTGGTGCTGTCTCCTGATTGCTGCCTCTGTGGGGTGGGCTGTGGCTGTAATGAGTCTGGGGGAGCGCACTTGGTGGATGTGCTGGGCAGGCTGTACCCCAGCCCGCTCTGCCAGGGAAAAAGGCTTTCCATGCCTTCCTGCCAAAGAAGGGTGGCTGGCAGGGAAATTACTTTCCCTTCTTTCTCCTAGGAGGGCTTTGTCGACTTCTTTCGAGTTGAGGACCTAGAAGGCAGCATCAGAAACGTACTGATGGCGTTTGCAGGTGTGGCTGGACTGGGAGCAAGCTTGGCCTACATGATCCGGTGAGCCAGGGTATGCTGCAGAGGGACAAAAGTCTGGATGGACCAGCTCTGTTTGGGGCTGGCGAGCTGATCACTTCCTCCTGTGAGTACTTATGAAGCTGGACTTGAGTGACCCAAGGAGAATATCTAGGCATCCTCTGAGCAATTCTTTCCTAAGAAGGAAGGTGTGATCTGGTCAGATTGTGGGTACCAATGAGGATTTATTGCTTGGGGAACAGAAAGTAGAAGAATTGATACTCTGCTTCCTTCAAGAGGATGGTGACAGAAAGCTCATGTGGACTGCTTCAGTTTTATCCAGGAGGGAACCGATCTGCTTAGCAGCGAGCCAGTGAGCACCAACAGCTCTTGTCTGGACTGAAGCCTCCTGGGCTTGGCACAGCAGCTGTGCGTGGAGCAGATGTTTCAGGGTTGTGGGTTTCTGGAAATAGCATCTTCTGCTGCTGGTGTCCTGCCTAAACTTGCGGCTTTTCTGTTGGAGCAGAAGCATTGAATGCTGGGTCTTGCGCGAGCCTGCGCCTGCCCCCAGGTGTGCTGGTGAGCGGACCTTTGGACGCTGCCGGCTCTGCACGCATCTGCCCTCCGGAATCGGTAGAGCCATGCCAGCAGCCAAGGCGTGCAACCCACTGCTAGAACCTGGGGTGCTGGAGCTCTGCATGGCCCCTTCCCTCCCAGCAGGGCTTCAGCCAGGTCACTGAGCAGGCAGGGGGGGTGGGGGGGGGTGAGGTGGGGCTTGGGGTGGTAACCACAACCAGCTGCGGCGCGGCTGCATTGGCCTGTCTGGCTGATCTCGGCTACACTGATGCGACTCACCACGCACAGGCGGTTTAAAAATAGGGAGTGCATTTGTATGTAAAACCCCACAAGGGGTGGGGAGGCTGTAGAGAACCTGTAAATATCTATAAATCTGTAGAATATGTACATTTTTACAGAGCTAAGATACAAAAAGGAGGGATTTTGAATGTGGTAGAACTGCTTATGGGTGCACTGTACTTCATTCCTCATGTGAAGTAGCATTTTTGTGGCGAAGCCCTTCTGCCTTGACTCCAAGTGAGCCTTTCTCTGATGTACTTGAGCAACATTGCCAGGGAGTGTAACAAGGATCAGTGGCCTGGTGGACTCTCATTGTGCCCACAGCTTGCTGGCAACAGTTGATGTTTCTGTTCATTTTAATCTTTTTGGTTATTCTAGCCCTTGTAGCACGTGGGGAGCTGTGGAAGTTGGTATCGATTGCTTCCTTGTCTTCCCTTCATTTTGATCCTCTAAGCCATGAGTCAAACGAAGCTGATATTTGAATGTAAACGTTCTGGAGCAGAATAAAACTCGTTGGCTCGGATCTGCAGCTTGTGCAAGTCCGTCGGTGCCGGCCCTGGGCTCGGTCCCTGGTCCCCAGCTGGTAGCATTGCTTCTTGGTGGGCTTGCAGCACTCATCTGCCTTGTGCCCTCCAACTGTGGATCGGTTGGTTGTTGGGGAGCTCTGCCCTGTGGGACCAAGTCCCGCACAGCGAGGAACATCCTCATCCACGATGCTTGACCTGCAGCCCGAGTGATGTCCGATGGAAACCCAAATGGAGAGCTGAAAGATGGTGCTATTGTCAGGCCTGCTTGTTTGCTGAACAAGCACTTAGTTTTGTTAATAAATGTCTTTTGTTCTCAATCCTCTAGTATAAAACTTGCCGTTTCCTGTAATGAGTTGCTGATGTGCTAAATACTCCTGCTCTGCTTTGCTGATGTGGGCCTGTTAGCACAGATGCTGCCTGTGGGGCACCCCACAGCCTCTTGCTTATTAGAAAGCCTCTGCGGGCTGTGGAAAACTGCTCTGGGTGTTTTGTGTCACCCATCGGGGCTCCCCAGCGCTGCTCCGTGCTGAGATGCTCTTCTCCTTCACTGTGTACGTGGGTGGGGAAAGTCCGTGAGGTGCGTTGTGCTCAGTGCCTGCACGCTCCGAAACCGCTTTTCTTGCGGTGCCGCGAAGCGTACTGTGGCTCTCTGGGTGCCTGCGCTGGGTGGCTGGGGCTTGTCACCCTCTGCGTCAGCGAGGTGGGGGCCTGCAGCCCCGAGGAGAGGGGACTGTTCCTGGAGCCTGGGGGTGGGCTGTGCTCCTTGCCCTTTCCAAGACTCACTCTAGCTTTGGTCGTCTAGCATTAGTCTTGTCCCTCCTCTGCCTGTGCAGAGCACGCTGGTGTTGCAGTTGCTGAGGAGGCCTCTTTAGGGGGACCGTGCTCCCCCAGACTGCTCCCTGCCATGCGGCCCCCGAGTTTCGATTCCTGCAGGCTGGGGATGGAGGGAGCGCGCAGCCTGCCTGGGGCTGGAGGGCGCAGCCCGATTACGTGCAGACCTTGCTTGGGCAGTGGTTTGATGAACAGCTTCCTCCCGCCAGGACCAGCTCTGCTGTGGGAGCCTTGGCTGGAAAATCCCCATCCTGAGGGGGTGGTGGCTCCAGCCTCGTGGGCTGCCAGCCCTTACTGCAGATGGCGTGAGGCAGGGGAGAGGCAACAGCTTCCTGCAGTGCTGGCGAGGCCCTCGCTACTGAAAACAAGCTGGCGGCTCAGCCCTGCTATGCAGATATTGCAAAATGTTTTTTTTTGTGGGGGTTTTTCTTGTTTTGTTTTTTTTTTTTTTTTTAAATGCTGTGTATTTGCGGGCTGTTCGGTCCCCTGGGGTGCGGCGGGGCCCTCATGCAAAGCTGGGCCTTTGCCATGGAAATATGCAAAGGTGCTGGCGGGCTCGGAGGGGGTCGGGGCTGCTGGCGTTTCCTGGAAGCCGCAGCGCTCCGATAACGCCTGGCTCAGCACCGATAAACCAGGGGCTTCCTCTTCCGCTCCAGTAAGGGCTTTTCGCAGAAGCCGGCTTCGACTTCTCTGAATGTTTTGTGTAAATAAGAGGGTGGGTGGGGGGAATTAAAGCGGCCGCTGTGTCTGATGGTGTGCGGTGGGGTGGGGGTGGTGTTGCAGCTTAGGGCTGTCTTTGGCACCCGGCCTGGCTGATTTGGGGTCCCTCTTTGCCTGGGACCCTTGGGAAAGAGGGCAGATGGGCATTTCTCACCATCAGCTGGGCTTTTGGGTGCTGTCCCGTGGTGGGAGGGGAAGTGTTAGAAAAGCAGCACCCTCCCCTCCTGCTGCCTCCTCTGCACCAAACGGGGCTGACACAGGATCCAGCCCTGCTGCCTCTGGCAGGGAGGGTGTTCAAAAGCTCGCATTGATGTCGGGCGGGGGGGGGGGGGGGGGGGGGGGGGGGGGGGGGGGGGGGGGCACATGCAAATGCAAAAAATCCCCTGGCCGAGCAAAAAAACCCCGAATTCCTGCCCATTTCTGTCTCGGTGGCCCCAGTCATGCGTTGGCGGCTCGATAATATTTCATGTTATTTCTTGTGACAGGAGCCTGGGCTGTTTTTGCCCCAAATGTGTCCCTTTCTTCCTGGGGGTTCCAGGAGGTTAGGGGGCTGCTCGGTGGCTGCCCCCCTATCTTGCTGGCACAGTTCTTCCCCTCACAACCTGCCCTGGGGGGGAACAACACCGCCCTCCTGCCCCCCCCCCCCCCCCAATCTGTGGGGCAGGGCGGTGCATCCCCTCCCAGAACCGGTGTCTTGGGGGTGGGGGCAGTGTGGAGCTGGGTCCATGAGGAGCCACTGGGAACTGAGTCGGGGGGACTGGGCAGGGACAGGACCTGCCCCCCCCCCCCCCCCCCCGGGACAGGTCCTTGAAAGGAGAGGCTTTGGGAGGAGAGGGGCTTCCTGGAGCAGCACTGCCCCGCAGAGAAACAGCCCCGGGGTTATCAGGGTGGCCACAGGTGGGTGCTGGGGACTGCCCCCCCCCCCCCCCCCCCAGCTCCCTGGGATTGTCCCTGCTGGGGGAGGCTGCCAGGCATGGGGGCGGGTGACTCATTTGGGCTGAGATGACAAGTATTTGGTTGTCGGTTTCGGCAGGCGGGGGGTGGTGGGGGGGGTGTCACTGCACTCCTGTAATGAGCCTGTCAGGCCTCAGCCCCCTGGCTCCCAGTGGAAAGGGGTGTGACCAGGCTGGCCGGCCAGTCACCTGGGGTCTCATCCTGTCCCCCCAGGGAAGGGATGCTGGCCTCCGGTGGGTCGGGCCCCGCTGCCCCCACCCACTCTGGCCCCTCTCAGGGTGCTAGGGCTGGGTGTCAGGGTGCACCCTTGGGTTCTGGCCGGCACGGCAAAGCTCTGCCCAGCAACAAGGGCTGCTAATAGCATATGGGGAAGTCACGTGGGCCTCTTCCAGGAACCCAGGCGTCCGGTGGCCCATCCCCCTCCCAGGCCCTGGGGTGCGACACTGGGGCGGTAGCAGATATGGCCCTCCCGCCTCCCCCGGCTCACAAGCCTGGCCCTGGGCAGGAGGCTGTCCTGATGAAGGCCTCCTTCCTCCTCCTCCTCCTCCTCCTGGCCTGGATGCCTCAGCCCCCCCTGGCATGGGGGTTATGAGGGGTGTAGGGTGTGTGTATTGAGGTATGGGGGCATAAACAGTGTGAGCGTGGGATACAGGGGTGTTTGTGGGGCTTTGGGGAGTACAGGATATGGGGGTTATAAGGCGTATAGGGTGTGTGTATAGGGCAGAGGAGGTGTATGGGTTGTGGGTGGGGCTCTACAGTGACAGGGTTTATAAGGTGTGGGGGAGCATAGGGGTGAGTGGGGGTATAGGCACTTATACGTGTATATGCGCTGATGAGGGCGTGGGGGCAGGGTTTGCGTGTGTGTGGGGCTGGCCCAGCTGCAGGGCGTGGGGTGGAGTGGGGCTGGTGTGGGCCTTGTGTGGCGCCAGCGTGGGGCTGCTGTGGGGCTGTGGCCGCCGACCTGCCCAGGCAGGAACCGGCAGTGACTCAGGCAGGAATGTGCTGGCAGGACACAGTGTTCTGGCAGCACCCATGGCCAGCACCCAGCCCCACGGCCAGCACCCAGTCCCCAGCCCTGCATTTGGCATGCTGCTAACAGCCCCATGGCCAGCGCCCTTCAATAGCCCTGTTTCACTTGGCTCAGCCCCAGTCCCACACCTAGCAGTGGTGCATGCGTCCCGTGGGGTGCCCAGGAGTGGTGCAGGGAACAGGCGGGACACGGGTGTCCCTGAGCAGGCCAGTGCCTGTGGGGACACTGGGGACAGGCTGCAGAGCAGCACAGCCCCTGATGGGGGCATGCGTGGTGCATGGCCCGTCCCCCCATGTCCCTGTGGGAAGCAGATGGGATGCCAAATTAATTTGCCCCACGTGGCTGCTGTCCCCCCAGAGGTGTCCTGTGGGCCAGGGGTAGCTGCGGGGTCCCGGAGGGTGGCAGTGGTGGGTTGTGGGTGCAGGGAGGGGCAGCAGATGCAGAGCCAGGCCTGGACCACCACCACACAGTTGGAGTATATGTCCCTGCAACTCTTGTCTGCTGGTGGGGGGAGACTGCTGGATGGGGCACTGGGGACCCTGGTGTCCCGGCCCCACTCCTGCTCCAGCCCCTTACCGAGCTCCAAGGCGCAGGGGTGGGTGTTGCAGGAGTGCTTGGTGCTGGTTTTGAGGTGGGGGGCACAGAGGGTGCTGAGGGTCTTCTTGGGGGTCAGGCACTGCATGTCCCATGCCTGGGTGCCCTCTGGCATGCTTGGGAGCACTGTGCAGACATGGGGATTGCACTGAGGATGGGGCAGGGTGAGAGGGCATGGGGCACCCCATGGCCAGGGAACAGTGGGGCTGGGGACATGGGGGGACCCGATGGTTTGGGATGTATGGGGATGGGGGACATAGGGGAGACCCCATGGCCAGGGATCCATGGTCGGGGGGACATAGGGCACCCCACAGCCAGGCATCTGTGGGACAGGGGACACAGGGCACTCCATGGCCAGGCGTGGGGCTCAGGGGCCCCAGGTGGCGATAAAGCAGCAGGAGGGGGGGTGGTGGTGGTGCAGGGCTGCAGTGCTGGGCTGCTTCAGGGGGCTGCATTCATCCACTCTGGTGTCCCCACCAGTGTTCTCTTGGCATCCCCGGCCAGGCACGCCACCGCCCTCTGCTGCACCCCTGGCCTGCACTCAGCCGGGCGCTGCAGGGCACCGTGACAGCCGGGCACTGTGACAGTTAAGCCCCTGTGCCCACCTGCAATCACCACAGCCACCCTACACTCACCTGGCACCGCCCCGGCACTTCCCCTGCACCTCCTCTGCCCGCCCTGGCACCCACCTACACCCAGTACCATACTCGGCTCAGCACAACTCACACCCAGCCCCAAATTTGGCCTCCAGCCCCCTGCACCCAGCCCAGCCCCAAGCCTCACACCCCACACCCAGCCACACAACGCCCCCCCCCGAGCACCCTGCACCCAGCCCAGGTGTCGGCAAAGCCCAGCAAAAGCCCTAGGGCGCTCTGGAAGACAGCAGGGCCCTTCAAAGGCCATGGCAAAGCCCAGCAAAAGTCCTGTGGACCTCTTGAAGGCAGCAGGGACCCTTGCAGACCCTGGCAAAGACCAGTGAAAGCCCTGGGGCATGCTGGAGGGAAGCAGGGCCCCTTGCAGGCTTTGGGAAAGCCTGGGAAAAGCTGTCAAGACACTCTGGAAGGCAGAAGAGCCCCATATGGGCCTCAGGAAAGCCTGGCAAAAGCTGTCGTACACTCTGGAAGGCAGCATGGCCCCTTGTGGGCTTTGGCAAAGCCCATCCAAAGCCATCACACGCTCTGGAATGAAGCAGAGCCCTCTCTGGGCATAGGCAAAGCGTGGTAAAAATCCTCGGGCACTCTGGAGAGAAGCAAGGCCCCTCGCGGGCTTCGGCAAAGCCCAGAAAAAGACATGAGATGCTGGAGAGGGGTAGGGCCCTACAAGGGCCTTGGCAAAGCTGGCAAAAGCCGCAGGGCATTCTGGAAGGCAGCAGGGCCCCTTGCGGGCTTCAGCAGAGCCAGGCTAAAGCCAACAGACACTTTTGAAGGCAGCAGAGCCCTGCCCAGACATCGGCAAAGCCCGGCAAAAGCCCTGGGGCGCTCTGGAGAGAAGCAGGGCCCCTTGTGGGCCTCGGCAAACCCGGCAAAAGCTGTCAGACGCTCTGGAAGGCAGAAGAGCCCCACGTGGACGTCGGCAAAGCCCGGCAGGAGCTGTCGGAGACCCTGGAAGGCAGCAGGGCCTCTTGTGGGCTTCACCAAAGCTCGGCAAAAGCCATAGGGAACATCTTTCACAATGCTTCCTGAGACCTTCCTTGGGTACCACGGCCCTCTTTCATCTCTGTAGTGCACTTTGGACCCCTCTTGCTCCCTCAGAACCATTCCTAATGCCTTCTTTGAGGCCCAGAACACACATTTTGTCCTCTACGCTATCTAGGATTCCTCTGTTCAGTCCCCTCTTTGCCATTTAGGGTACCTGCATTTGGCCCCTGCCCCCCTGATGACATCTGTACTTCGTTGAAATCCCTTTCAGAGTTCCTCGTTGTTGTCTCTGAGGCTTCTTTGGTCTCTCTGCCCCTCTCAAGACCCCTCTGCTCCCTTTGCTGAGCTCTCCTGAGACATCCCCAGTGCCCTGTTTTTGCTCGGGAGGGCACTTTCACCCCTTTTTTCCCTCAGAACCCTTCCTGAGTCCTTATCCGTTAACCAGGTTGGTCTTTTTGTCCTCATCTGTTCAGTGTGCCTCCATTCGGTCCCCGGCCGCTGAGGGCATCTGTACTTTGTTAAATTCCCTTTTGAGTTCCTCATTGTGTCCCAGGACTTCTTTAGTCTCTCCGGCCTCCTCAGGACCTCTCTAATCCCTGTGATGATGTCTCCTGTTCTGTCAGAACTTTTTCCGAAGCCATCTTTGTGCTCCAGAGCAGTCTTCATTTCTATGGCTTATAGTATGTTTCTGTTCAGTCCCTGGTATCCCAAAGATATGTCTTGTCAGCTCAGATCTCCTCTTGGGTTTTTCAGAGAAGGCAAGAGCCTTCTCTTGGCTTCATAGTCCTCCTAAGAGATGCATTCCTTGTATTTCCATGCTTTTTGGGGTGTTTTCTATCCTTTGGAGCTCGTCTATTTCTGTTGAGGGAGTTAGTGAGACCATCAAGGAGTTTCGGTGACTCAGAGTTGTTGGTGATTTACAGTAAATAATTCACTTTGCAACTGGAGATATGTTTGAGAAGGGATTCATGTGGGATCTAGTTCTGCTTTGTTGTTCAGTCCTATCCAGAATGTAGCTCTGGTAGAAGTTAGGAAATATGTCTGGTCTTGATAGAAATGAATTGTAACCGCATAGTGTTTGGTTTCTTCAATGGGAAACTAAAGCGCATCATTTCTGCTAATAGTGTTGCTATTGCATTTAATGAACTACTTTCCCACATGGGTTAGTATGATCTTCAGCTATTTTTATCTATTTAAATAGAAGTTTGTGTTTGTCCCAGTAAAATTAAGTTTAACTACCGATCCGGTCACATGGCTGGTGTGATAGACAAAGTTGTAGCAAAAGAGCAGGTATCACGATTTCCAGTAACGGTCCATTTCTTTGTTCGGGGCTTTGCACAGAGCACAAAGCCCACCGTGCCTCCTGGCGCCCGCCCGCCCCTTTCCCAGGGGATTGTAGGCTGGGGGGGCAGGAGCCGCTGGCCGCCCCGCAGGGAGCTCGGTCTGCCCCTGTGCTGCTTTGGGGTGGGTGCTCTGCTCCTTCAGGCGGCTGCAGCTCTGAGCTGGCCGAGCTGTTAGGGCAGCTGCGTTCTGACGCGTGGGGAGGCCGAGGTGCCTGTCTGAGGCAGGAGCTTCAGGGTGAGTCAAGGTTGAGCAGTGTCTATAGTAGAAAGTACATTTGTTGTGCACAGCTTGTTCTTGGATCAGTGATCGTATATGGGGTGTGTAGGAGTTGCAAGGTGGTTTAATATTCTGCATTCTTGTTTTTATTTTATGTGCATTGCAGTTTTTTTTGCATTTCTGAGTTTACTGTAGAAGGAACCTTGCTTTTTCACTGGTTCTGTTGGATACTGTTAAAATTGTTGACATAATCTTTTTCTATAGAACTGATGGTAAGATCTTCTAGCAGGGGTTAGGGTGAGCATCTTGTATACCTCTGTATCTGCAGTTTCAGCATTTCTCAAGCAGCAGGCGTATTGGGCATAGTGTTCTTCACGGCATGGGACAGCTCATCGCCTTTCCCGATCGCCGATAAGGTGCTCTGGGTGTCCCTAGAGCCTTTGCAGCCTGCAGCAGGCCCCTTCCAGGCTGTAAGTGTCTGAAATTCACTTACTATGTGGGCCTGTAGCAGAGCCCAGAGCCTGTGGGATGTTGGAGGATAGGAGGTACCTGCGGGAGGCAGGGCAGGGCTTGGAGCAGCCAACTGCTTCAGCGCCTCAGGCTTCAGCAGCCGACACAGGGGGTTCAGGGGTGCAAATACAGGGCAAAGGAGCTGTCGGGAAGGAGTGGGGTTTCTTCCCTGACAGTTCAGAAGAAGAGAAGGGGTTTCTAAAGTTTTGGGACCGAGGGATGGTTGAGAAAGGGAGGTGGGTTCATCAGTTGTCCTCAGGTTGGTTTTGCAGTTGGATTCAGCTGTCGATGAGGTCTGTTCTGTTTGAGTTGCTCTGCAGCCAATATGAGGTATGGCGACGTTACAAGAAATGCAGTGTCAGCCATCTGGGCCTCTACATCACTGTGCATGGGGCTGACTGTTAGATGGGTCTCGTCCCTGCAGGAGGCCCCGAGGTACGAGCTCTGGCGACGACAGAGCCAAAGTGGATGACGGGCTGTTTGGAGTTAAGTGGTAATGGAGGGGATAGGGTGGTTTAAGGCTATTTTAATAGAGATGTATCATGGCTTAGGTGTGAGCGTAGGAAACTTTCTCAGAGCTATGGCTCAGAGACACCAAGGGCCAGAGGGGTAGGAGGATCGGCCGTACGAAGCAGGCCACAGAGGGAATAGTGCCCATTGCTCATTTGGTATGTACATTGAAATATACTGTCCAGAACTCTGAGCTCTCTGCTCCCTTGTGCCTTTTAGTCACCACGTTCCCTGACTTAATTTTCATGTCCATCCCTTCACTGTCAATCCAGCTGTCATGGTCACTGCTACTTACAGGTGTTGATGAGGCGCTTATGTCCATCGCAGGTTTCTGGCACAGTCTTCCCTGGAATTTCTTGGAGAAGAGTATGTACATTATCCCTGCTCATCTCATACCGGCCTCCGTCCAGGAGTCTTTTCTTTATCGCAGTGCCTGGGCACTCAAGCCTTCTCTAGTATCTGAGTTTTGCCTTTTTTCCTTAACTGTCCAATGAGGCTTGCTTTAGTATCAGTCATGGCAGTTACGCTCTCTTGTCCTTGTTTATCTGTTGTGTTTTTAGCACCAGTTTCTGTAGCCGTAAGGTGTCCATTTTAGATCTTTGAGTTGCCACGTCACGCCTTTGTGGTTTTTCCCATCGTCTGACCGCCTCTGTAATTGCATAAGGGGCTTCGTAGGTAATTGGGCTTGGGTGTCTTGAGCTGCTTTCACAGAAGGCCTCTCGTCCTCAGGGCTTCATCTGCTGGGCGGTCTTGGTTGCCACATTCAGAGCTCTTGCAACAGAAGGTAAGAATTGAACCTCAGGGTGAAAGCAGAATAAGAATCCAAAAGGCAGAAGGAAAATCAATGTCCCAAGAATCAGAAATTCAGAAGAGGACGGAGAAAATGGTAATAAAACTTCCCCTCAGTACAGTACCTGAACACATACAGGATTTTTTCCTTCCTTCCAAGCTTACAAATTCCTCATAGGAAGTCAGCCTCTGTCAAAAATTAGAACAAGCTTTTCTTCTCTTTTTTTTTTTTTTTGTCCTTCTGTGATGGCAATGTGTGTCCTCCTGCAAGGCTCTTGGAGGTGTGGAGGAGTTCCCTGCAGCACACGTTGGTTCTTGGAAAGCTGATAAATTCAAGGACTTGGCTTCTTTAGTGAAGATGAGCTTTAAGTTCAGGGGTTACATTGGTGCTTTTGTTTGTGTTTCGAGTCTGTCTGTCTGTCCCAAAGCTAGTGGAACACGCTCAAATGATAAATCAGATGCAGGCAAAGACCGTGGGGCATACTTGGTCTGTGCTTCACTCTTACATGTTTCAGGGCAGCTCTGCTGAAATGTGGTGCGCAAGAAGTTGCGTGGTGCGCAAGAAGTTGCACGGTGCACAGTGTCCCATAACTAGTCCTGTGCCTGTCGCAACCCATCCAACGTGATCCATGTCAGGGGCAAGAAGCAGAAACAAGCCTGTTTCTTTTCCTTTGGTGCCTGATCTCCAACATAGGGAAAGTTTTTCTGGGAAGGCAGGAGAAAGCTCCAAAGAAATCACAAATATGACCCCAGAAGAGCCCGAGACTCCTGCTGCTTGAGGGCTAGGCAGGTGCTGACTCATGGGTGGACTCCAAGACACTGGGGAAGGAGGGAAACAACATGTAGCAGAAAGTCTTATGAGAGGAGGATCTGTCAAAACCCCTTTTCTCTGGGTGGAAAAAAACCAGGAAATGCCGACAGCGCCCAGGAGGAGCAGAGTCTCCCAAGGGAGTGGAGGAGGGATCTCAGAGGGGTTGCATGAAGCAGAGGCTTTATGGGGCTGTGGTTTCCAGGGACAGAGCGAGCCCTGAATCTTCTATGCAGTGACAGGAAAAAAAATTGCGTTCAGGCACAGTCATTACAGCAACACAGAGGCTTCTGGTTAGCTGGGCTTGTTTCTTTGCATCATCATTGTCATCACAACAACAATAACGAAAGCCATTTCCTTCCTCTTTTTCTCTCTGTGCAATGGACGTCACCGTTGCTCTCTGCAGGAAAGTGCTGGACCCCTAGCCTGAGATGGCAGGGAACTGAGCTCTGTTCCTCCTGGGTAAGTGCGGCAAAGGGGGCTGGTGGGGAGTGTGGCGAGGTCTAGTGCCTGCTGTCTTCCCAGGGGATGGACGGCCTGTGTGGATGCCAGGAGGTAACATGATGTCGTGGTTTAACCCCAGCCGGCAACTCAGCACCACGCAGCCGCTCGCTCACTCCCCCCACCCAGTGGGATGGGGGAGAGAATAGAAAAAAAAACCGCTCATGGGCTGAGATAAAGACAGTTTAATAGGACAGAAAAGAAGGAAAAATAATGATAATGATAATAATAATAATATGACAATAACAATACTACAAGAATTAGACTATACAAAACAAGTGATGCACAATGCAATTGCTCACCACTCGCCAACCGATGCCCAGTTAGTTCCCGAGCAGCGCTCCGCCCCTCCTGGCCAACTCCCCCCAGTTTATATACTGGGCATGATGTCATATGGTCTGGAATATCCCTCTGGCCAGTTTGGGTCAGCTGTCCTGGCTGTGTCCCCTCCCAGCTTCTTGTGCCCCTCCAGCCTTCTTGCTGGCTGGGCGTGAGAAGCTGAAAAGTCCTTGACTTCGTATAAACACTACTTAGCAACAACTAAAACCATCAGTGTGTTATCAACATTATTTTCGTACTAAATCCAAAACACTGCACTATACCAGCTACTAGGAAGAAAATTAACTCTATGCTAGCTGAAACCAGGACACTTGTGTCCCCAAAGAGCCCCAGTGACACAGTGAGCTTTGGGAGCTGGAGGACAGAGGCTCCATCTCCAGCACAAGCTCTTCTGAGCACTTGCCCCTTGTACCTCTTTGGGGCATGTCTGGATGGGGTTTTGCTCTGCCCAGGGAAGGGGAGATTTTCATTTATCCTGCCAGGCTGAGGAGATTTGCATGGAGCAGTGGTCGTCCCTGTCACAATGTAGGCTCAGGGCTTCCTCCTTGAGGTGGTCTCATTTGTTGGGGAGGAAGGAAACTGGGGTCCAGCAAGGCTGGTGGGTATGAGCGTGGTAAAGATGGGGATGCCATGCTCTGGGGCGGTGGGGAGTTGCTGGTGGGTCCCTGCTGCTCAGAGACCTGGCAGGCCTTGCCAAACTCTTCCCCCCACAGGATGGCTCATGTCCAAGGCCAGCATCACTCCTCTCTATGCCAGGGACACTGTGCCTGGCAGGCACATCCCAAGGGTGCTCGTCCCTTCTTCCTTTCCTCCTCTCAGCTCAAGCCCTTCTCCTTGCTGGTGAGTCTCTTTGCTTGCAGATTTATGGTAACAGCCCTTGGGGCCCTGGACAGTTCTTGCTGAACAAGGCGACAGGCCCTGGTGTCCCCTCAAGCGGCAGCAGGGCACGGTGTGACTCTGCTGTCCTTCCATGGCTCAAAAGATGCCAGGCAGCACTGGGCACCGGGCACCAGCCCTGCCGCCCCTTTGAAAGATTAGACAGTCCCCCAAAATCCCACCAGTGCCCTAGAAACCCCAGTGAGCATTGGGGTTCTGCCCTTTTCCCCCATCCCAGCCTGCGTGCTCAGGGTTGGGGGCTCCCCACCATGCATGCTGTTGCACTGATCTCTGCTCTGTCCTCCTCCTCCCTCCTGCCTGGACCTTCATGGCTGCAGACATAGCCCTGCTGACCCTGGACCCACCCTGGAGCATGATGCTTCCAGGAGACAGCATGACCCTTAGGTGCTGGGGCTCCCACTCGCTGCAGCAGCACCCCACGGCTTGGTACAATGGCAAGCTCTTGGCACCCACAGACATGGAGACCTACAGGATCAGAAATGCCAGGCAAAAACAAATGGGCAGAATGAGTGCCAGAGCCCTGGCTCCACACACAGCAACCACGTCACCCTGTCTCCTAGGGTGAGTGACATGACCCAGGGATGAGCCCTGCTATCCCCCTGCCCCAGGACCCCTAGGCTTCGCTGTGCACCTACTCATCCTGCCCTGGGACAAATGCAGCTCCTGTGGGGTTAATGAAGGCAATGCTGCTGGGTTTGGGGTGCTGGAAACTGGGCTATGGTGGCTTTTTGCCTGCCCTCCTCTGCAAAATGTGTCCCTCTTTCCAGGGCCCCTTTCAGCTGCTGCTCTCAGGGTCTCCTTCAGACTGGCTGATCCTCCAGGTCCTGTTGTACATGGTGTTCAAGAGGGAACTGCTGCCCATGCAGTGCTGGGGATGGGATGGGGGGGCACATCTTCGGTGCGGTATTACAGAGATGGAGCTGGCATCGCTGCGCGATATGCCATGGCAGAGCAGCATTCCACCTCCCGACCTGAGACCCACCACAGTGGCAGGTATTGCTGCTCCTTTTCATCACTAACTAAAAGGCAGTCTTGGGTTTTATACGTTTCCGCTGAAGGTAAGAAATTCCTGTGTCTTTGGGCCCTCCGTCTTCCTAGGGTCTCATCTGGTGGGAGCTGCAGGACAGAGAGGGTGGGGGGGTCTGTGTGATGTCTGAGCTGGGTCTGTGCTACCAATGCCAGCGCAGGGAACCCGGCACCTGCCCACCACCAGAAAAAGACCTGCCCGGTCGCAACCCCCAGCCTGGCCCTAGGACACTCCCCGCACCCGTCTCGGGGTGTTGGCCCTGCACAGCCTTGGTGGCGTAGGATGATTGTCCCTTCCCTCCTGCATCTTTAGAGGTGATGCAGCCCCAGAAGGTCCATCCAACAAGATGTGCCCCCTCTCCCCCCTCCCCCTCCCTGTGTCCGTCTCTCCGCACCCCAGTCCCTCTCCCCCCCATCCGTGTCTGTCTCCCTGTCCCGTCCTCCTTCGCGTGTCTCTCTGTCCCCCTCTGCGTGTCTCTCTGTCCCCCAAGTGCTTTCTACCGAAACGTACGCCACGTGAATTTTTCCCCACGCGAGTTTTTTTCCCGTGTGACGCACCCCCCGACATCCCCCGCCCTCCTATCTCGTGCCCCCGCTCCCCCCTCCCTCCTCTCCCCCCTCCACTCCCCTCTGTTCCACACCGGGGTGCACAGAAAATTGGGAGGGGACACAGCCAGGACAGCTGATCCCAACTGACCAAAGGGATATTCCAGACCGTATGACGTCATGCTCAGTAATAAAACGAAGGGGGAGGTTGGCGGGGGGTGCGGCTCGAGGACTGGCTGGGCACCGGTCGGTTGGTGGTGAGCAGTTGTTTTCATTTCTATCACTTGTCTTTCTTGGATTTTATTTTTCTCTCTTTGTTATTTCCTTACAAGTTGTTGTTGTTTCTTTATTAAACTGTTTTTATCTCAACCCGTGAGTTTTCTCACTTTTGCCCTTCCGATTCTCTCCCCCATCCCACCGAGGGGGGGGTGGGGCGGGGAGTGAGTGAGTGGTTGTGTGGTGCTTAGTTGCCGGCTAGGATTAAACCGCAGCACAAGGTTAGTTGCAAGCCCTGCCTGACTAATGCTTTAGGTTCTCCTACCATCTTGATAGGCCATCCTTGTTCTTCGTTGCTGCTTTATAGTGCCTTTTGCTCCATAAGCAGCAGTGCTCGTGCCAGGCAAGCATACCTGTCTCCCAACCTCTGGAAAGTAACTCTGCCAAAGACAAAGAGCGAAACCAGCTGCGGCACGATCTACAGCAATTCTGCCTCTCAAGGGACCCAGCAGGCCCCTTTCTCTCGCCTCTTACTCTGTCTAGCTAGGCTGGAAAGCACGGTTGTTGCAGAAACTGCTACACCCTGTGACTCCTTCTCAGGCTGTTAGCTTTGCCCTGTGTATAGGCTGCCGAGGTCATCGACTCTGCATGGGACACGGGAGCCTGGAGAGCTTCACACCAAGTCATTCCTTTCTCCTTTGGGCAGCAGTGGTTCTGCTGCTGCTACAGGCAGCTGCTTTCTCAAGGGCAAGGGGCTGGGACGACGACAGGCGGCTGCACGCTCCCGGCAGACTAAGAAGCTATTTTCTGGGGAGCCGATGCAGGGAAAGCTGAGGTACATTCTGCACTGCCAGTGGCTCTTCACAAGGGAACTGTGCTCTGGTTTTTTAGCAGAAAAAGGTGTCAGTCACAGGCAGCCATGTATCACTCTGCACAACTATTTGGCAGGCGTCTTGCTTGTTCAAATAGAGGCATATTTCTTGCCATGCAGTCTTGATGCCAAAACAATCAGAGGTTCAAGTTACAAAAGCCTTTTGACATCAAAGCAAGATGGCAGCTCAGTTTCTACCAGCACTGTATTTCAGCTGTGTTGCTAGCTGAAAATGGCTTTGCAGGCCAGGAGATATTTAGAGGGGTCTGAATTAAAGAAACTGAGTGTTGAAGTGTTTGTTTTGAGGAGGCGAATCAGGCAGCCAAAGGGACTGAGCTGTTCACCTGACACATTGGCAGAACAGCCCATCCAGCCTACTAAGTACTGTGTATTGCAGGCAGCAAAATGCAACTGCGACGCTTGCTGGCAGGAGCGGCAAGGAGTGCAGAGCTACGCTCCTGTACAGAGCAAAGATGGAACCTCCAGGGCTCTACGGTCATCTGCTAAGGACATCTAATATACCACCATGCCTCTTTGCTTTCCCTGTTTGATGTTGAATTTGCACGCTGGAGGGCAGGGTGGTAAGTAACATCGTGCAGTGCCTCTTATCTAAGTGGCAAGGCCTGCACAGGAAGCCTTGTGTGTATGCAGGATTAGGAGTGCAGAGGACTGATAGCCCAGAGGTGAGGAAAGGTGCAAACAGCACAACAAAGCCCAAGGATCACCAGCGTATCACTCATTTGCACATCAGCCACTTGCATCTGGTCTGCTCGGACCCGTTGTTTCCTGCTAAACATAGCTGCCCCTCTCACACAAAGCAGCTTTCAGTCTCTTCTCTCCTGCCTTTAGGATGTCATCTGTGTTGCCTTATTTTTTTTAAAGTCTCTCGCCAGCATCTGTTGACTCGCTGCTGTCACTCCCACAAGCCTGGTGCCACCCATGCTGCAGACCCATGCAGCAATCCCTGGGGCTTACTCCGGGGAAAAAACCCTGTTCCTCAGGTTCCCTGTGCTGCTTCTCTTCCCTAGGTAACGGGGTGGGGGCACGGACAGAAACAGCCACCAGACTTTTAAAGCTGTCAGATGCAAAGGACGGAAATGCTCGAGCCACTTGGATGCTTTTTGGTACAGAGGCGATGAACGTTACTGCCTGGGCTGCGAGTGGGAGAAGGGCGGGGAAACAAGCCCCGTACCCCCGGTAAGTAGTTACCGTCTTTGAACGGTGTAACCGGGCTGCGGCAGCAGTCGCTTCTCGCCCACCTGAACGCTCAGAAAAGGAACGTTAAGGTGTTGCTGCCGCCGGGCGACCAAAGCGCCGCACTGCAACTCGGGAGCCGCGCATGCGCGCTGCTGCCCGCGTGCTCCGCGCTGCCGTCCGCCGGTAACGGCAATGCGGCGCTGCGGTACCGGCGGCGTTGTGCCGCCGCCGCGCTCGCTGCCGCCTCCCGGTAAGGAAGCGCCGGTGCCGCCCCCCGCGCGCGGTGCCGGCGGGCGCTGGGCGCGCAGAGCGCGGAACCGCAGCGCCGGTGCCGCCCCCCGGGCGAGCGCCGCCTGGCGGCCGCAGCGCGGTACTGCAGCCCGGCGTTCGCGCGGCCGCTCTGGCCCCTCCGGCGCGCCGTCGGTGGCCGGCGCATGCGCGGTGCCCGGCAGCAGCATGGCGGCGCGCCGGCTGAGGGCTGAGGCGAGCGAGCGCTTTCGGCGGGTGCGGGGGTGTCTCTTGCGGGGGCGGCGGGACGGGAAGCTTCAAACCGCCCGCTGCCGGCAGGCTGCCGGTGTGCTGGAGGCGAGCCGGGTGAGGGCGGCGCCAGGGAGTTACCCGAGAGCTGACGGAAGGGAAGAGGGGAAGGAGGCGGGCACCCCCCCAGGCGCAGACGCCGGGCGCCTCCCCGACTCGCCAGAGCTCCCCCTGAGCCTCCCCCGGTCCCGCTCGCCCCGTGCAGCTGCCCCCAGCTCCAGCACCTCCCCTGAAGCCTGTCCCGTAGCCCCAGGCTGCCCCCAAGCCCTGTGGCGACGGCGGCAAGCTGGCCCTCGATGCATCTCCAGAAGCTCCTGCGGAAGAAGGGGCTCCAGCCAGGGGCAAACGACGGTAATAATGGTCGCTGCTTCTTTCCCCCTCCCAGAGGCTGCGCTGAGGATGCGGCTGTCCGTTCCTGCCCTGGGGATGCCGTTGACTGCACCCGCCTCAGGCTTGCGTGGGCTGTCTCTGCCTGGCCCCGCTCTCCTCGTGGCGTGGGGGCGAAAAGGGACAGGCGGAGCACTTACTGCCTGTGGACAGGAGCTGCCGCGGCTGAAGCTGGAGAGGCCAGAGAAAGGTAAAAAAAAAAGTAATCAAAGGCCATCTGGCCAGCAGCTGCCTCCCGCTGCAGGCAAGAGAGAGAGCCTGCCTCTCCGTGTGAGGAAGGATCCCTCTTTGTAGTGCGCAGCAGGCCAGGCCGCCAACGTGCAGCGCAGGGTCTGTATGCATCACCAGCAGCACGGTACGGCCATGTAGTGCGTGAGCAAGGCTACGTGCTCCCTCTTCCTCTCTCCCTTTATTTCTCTCTTGCTCCCTTTTCTTTTTCTCTCTGCACTTTTTTCCTGCTCCCTCTCCCTCTTTTTTTTTTCCCATCCTCTGTCTCTGTGCTGCAGCCCACTGCTGTTTTTTCCTTTTCCTTCCCTTTGTCCTGATCTGCATCCATCTCTTTTTTTCCCCACAATTTCTCTGGTCTGTTCCCTGGCATTCTTTTCCTCTCTGTGCCTGTATGTGCTGCTCCATGTCCCTGCCTTACTATCTTTCTCCCTCCTTCCTTCTCTTTCTCTTTCTATCCTTTTGCTCATTGTCACTGTTTTTTTTCATTCTGTATCTCACTGTCTCTGTCTTCCTTCCTGTTCATCTCTTACTCTCTCTGACCCTTTGTGCTGCTGCCTTGCATCCTACGGCCTCCCTCTGTCTCTATCACACTGTCTTGTTCCCCATCCC
Organism: Gymnogyps californianus; assembly: GCF_018139145.2. Classification (NCBI taxonomy): domain Eukaryota; kingdom Metazoa; phylum Chordata; class Aves; order Accipitriformes; family Cathartidae; genus Gymnogyps; species Gymnogyps californianus. Next base: position 41,014 of record NC_059499.1, on the reverse strand, counting down.
TGTCTTTTTCTTTCTACTCTTCTGATGTGTGTCCCCCCCAACCCCGCCTTTTCTGTGTCCTGGTCTTTCTCTCTACATCCTGTCATTCTCCTTCTCTTCCTGCTCTTGCTCTTTTTCTCTCTCTTCCTCTATCCTGCTGCCCATCATTATTTTTTTCTCCTCCATCCCTCTCCTTGTCAATCTTTCCCTTTGTTCTGCCTCCAGTCTTTGTTTTCTCCAGCTCTGTCCTTTTCCCTGTACCTTTTTCTCTCTGCTTCTCAGCCCTTCTCCCTCATCTTATTTTTCTTTCTGCCATCCCTCTCTTTTTCTCTGTGGCCCTCTGTGCTGTTCCCTTTCTTTTCTTTCTCCAGTTGTCTGTTGTCTTACCTGTCCCTCTCTTCCTCTGTCTCTCTTCCTCTGTCCCCTATTACTTACTGCTTCACCTCTGTCCTGCTCTCTGTCCCTGTTTTTTCTCTCTTGGTCCACCTCTCTGTCATTCTCTCTGTTGCTCGTGTTTGATCTCTATCCCAGTGTCCTGCTCCCTGTCCCTCTCTCTTTCACAGTATCCCACTTTCTGTCTCCCTGTCCCTCACTTGTTTTCTATATCCCTCTGTCCTTCCTCCTGTCTTTCCTTGTCCCTCTGGCCTGCTACCCATCACTCTTTTTTTCTTTCTCTCTCTCTCTGCCTTGGTCCTGTCGCTCTCGTCCTCTCTCTGTCTCCAATGTTTCTTTCTCCATCTCTGCCCCACTCCCTGTCCCTTTTCTCTTATTCTCTCCGTCCTCCATCCTTCCCCTAACTTTTTGTCTGTATATCTCCATACCACTGCCTGTCCCATCATTTCTTGCTATATCCCCCTGCCCAGCTCGCTGTCCCATTATTCCCCTCTGTCCTGCTCCCTGACCTTTTTTCTCATCCTGCAGTCCACCACTGTTTTTTCTTTCTCCATCTCTCTGTCCTGATCTGTCTCTTTTTTTCCTCAATTCCTCTGGCTTGTTCATTGTCTTTCTCTCTCCTTCCTGCCTTCTTTATTCCTCTCATTCAATTTCTGTCTCGATCTATCTGTTCTGCTCCCTGCTCTCTCTTTCCCTGCGTCCAGCTCCTTGACTGTGTTTTTCTTCCGCCATGTCCCTGCAGGGCTCCTCATCCCTTTTTTATCGATTTCTCCATCTCACTGTCCTTTTTCCCTGTACCTTTCTTTCTCTGCTCCTCAGTCCTTCTCCCTCATTTTATTTTTCTCTTTCTGTTCCTCTGTCTTGCTCCCCATCGCTGTATTTCCGTTATCTGTATCGGCTGCTCCAGTCACGACTGCCGAGTTGTCCCAGGCAAAGGGTGCGTGTACAGCCACCGAGCCCTGGAGCAGACTCACTCCCAGGACTTACATACGTTAACGAATAAACACTTGCTGTCTCCTTTGCACTCATGGCTGTGTTTGTAGCCCTTTGTACTTGGTGAGTGGCTGTCACCCAGTCCAGGGGAGCAGGTTACGTAGTGGGTGTAAGGGGCCATGGCTGCAGCTGTGGGTGGAAGAGCCCCGGGGGGGGCAGTGAGGCTGGTGGGGATGGCCCCTCTGTGTAAAAGAGCTGGAGCCCCAGGGGATGGTGCTGCTGGGGCACGCCTGCCTGAGAGTGCCAACGAGCTGCAAGGATGTTTCCAACCAACAGGTTGACGGTCAGTTGGAGTTGGGCCCCATGAGGGCAGCTCCCAGGGATTTTCTGAGAGCTGGTGGAGAGGAAGCAGGAAGAGGGGCAGGAGATGGCTGCCCCCCCCTCCGGGTACCTGGAGGCCTTCCCACCCCCTGGAAGAGGCACCGGGTGCCTCCCCAGCTCAACAAAACTCCTCCAGCCCCGCTCATCCCATGCAGCTGCCCCCAGCTCCAGCACCTCCCCTGAAGCCTGTCCCGTAGCTACAGGCTGCTCCCAAACCCTGTCCTCACGGCAGCAAGCTGCCCCCTGAATATGCTTTATTCTCCATCAATGCAGGTACCGTTAGCATCAGTTTGGGGACAGAGCGGCGTCTCCAGAAGCTCCTGCGGAAGGAGGGGTTCCTGCCTGAGGAGAGCCACAGTCATCACTGTGGATAACAGTTGCTTGCTCTTTCCCTCTCCCAGAGGCAGCGCTGAGGACTCCTCCCCGGGGATGTTGTGGACTGCATCTGGCTCAGGTTTGGGTGGGTTGCCTTTGGCCTCGTTCTCCGAGCGGCATGGGCGAAAAGGGACAGCTGGAGCACTTACGGGCTGTGGACAGGAGCTGCCACGGCTGAAGCTGGAGAGGCCAGAAAAAGGTAAAGCAGCTGAAGAATAAAATAAAGGGGATCCTCCAGCTGCAGGCAGGGGACAGCCTGCCTCTCCAGGTGAGGAAGGATCCCTCTTAGCGTAGTCCTCAGCAGATCCCATCACCAACGTGCACGGCAGGGTCTGTATGTGTAACCAAAAGCACAGTACGGCCATGTAGCGTGTGCGTGTGTTGGGCTGTGTCTGGGAAGCCTCAGACACCAGTCTGTTCTTCTAGGTGGATGACAGTCAAGCGGCTGGAGCTACAGAGGAGGAAGGGAGGGGGGGAGAGAGAGATGAGAAAGATGACTGCGAAGTCTCCAATTCTCCCAGCAGCTCTGAGAGCGGGAGCTGCGGTGAGCCCTGGACCCTTGGGGCCATGTCACCCCTCTTCTGCATCCCGGTCCATCCCTGTCCCACTGCCCTCTTCTCTCATCGCTGTCATTTTTTTCGCTTTCCTGTACCTCTCCCTCTCTCGTTCTTCAAGTCCCCCTCTTTCTCTGTTGTTCTACCTCTCAGTTTTGTTTTTCTCTCTGTGCTTCTGTCCTGTTCCCTGTCCCTCTTTTTCGTCTCTGTCCTGCAGCCCAGCACTATTTTTGTCTTTCTTCATCCATCTGTCTGTCTTCCTATCCCAATTTTTTAAATTCCTCCCCATCTGCCCTTTACCCCTTCACAATTCTGCCCCCCCCCCCCTTCTCTCTGTCTGGCTCCATGTCCCTATTTTTACATCCTCTTTCTCTGCCCTGTATTCTAGATACACTTTTTCTTTCTCAGATTTGCTTGTTCCAGGTGCCTGTCCCTATGTTTTAATTTCCTCCCTCTCTGTCCCATAGCCCATTTTTCTCTTTACCATTCTCTCTCTGTCTGGCTCCCTGTCCCTATTTTTTAATTCCTCTCCCTCTCCCCTTTAGCTCATTGAGGTTTTTTGGTATTTCTTAGTCTCTTTCTGTCCACCTCACTGTCCCCTTTTTTAATTCCTCCCTCTCTGCCCTGTGGCCCATCACTATTCTTTGTTCTTTTCCAACTCTCTCAGTCTGGTTCCCTCTCCCTTCCTCCTCTCCGGCCTGTAGCCCATCACTATTCCCTATTTTTTAGTTTTTTCCTTTATTTCCCTAATGCCCATCACTTTTAAAATGTTCTTTCTATGCCTACTTTTTTCCCTTCGATGTCTTTATTTTTAATTATTTCTTCTCTTTCCTTAGTTGCCCTCACTTTTAAAATCTTCATTCTACGTCTCCATTTTAGTTCGCCATCGCTATTTTTTTATTTTTTCCTTATTTCCTTAATCACTGTTGCTTTTTAAATTTTCTGTCTACTTTTATCCTGTTTGCTCTCTTTAATTTTTAATTATTTCTTATCTCTCCTTAGCGCCCTCATGTTTTAAATTTTCTTTCTACATCTGTTTTAGTTTGCTGTCCCTATTTCATAACGTTTTCCTTTATTTCTCTAATGCCTATTGCTTTTAAAATGTTCTTTCTATGCCTACTTTTTTTCCTTTCCATGTCTTTATCTGTAATTATTTCTTATCTCTCCTTAGTGTCCTCACTTTTTTCCCTACGTCTCCATTTTAGTTGGCTGTCCCTATTTTTCATTTTTGCCCTTTATTGTCTTAATCTCCATCGCTTTTTAAAAGTTCTTTCTATGCCTACTTTTTTCCCTTTGCTGTTTTTTAAAAAAATTATTTCTTGTGTTTTCTTAGTGCTGTTGCTTTTTAGATTTTCTTTCTACATCTCCGTTTTAGTTTTCCATCACTATTTCTTAATTTCTCCTTATTTCCTTAATCCCACTTGCTTTTAAAATTTTCTACTTTTATGTCGTTTGCTGTCTTTATTTTTCAGTTATTTTTTCTTGTTTTTCCTTAGTGCCTTCACTTTTAAAATTTTTTTCTACTTCTGTGTTTTAGTTCAATGTTGCCATTATTTAATTTTTTCCTTATTTCCTTAATCCGATTGTTGTGGTTTAACCCCAGCCGGCAACTCAGCACCACGCAGCCGCTCGCTCACTCCCCCCACCCAGTGGGATGGGGGAGAGAATAGAAAAAAAACCACCTCCTGGGTCGAGATAAAGACAGTTTAATAGGAAAGAAAGGAAGGAAAATAATGATGATGGTAATAATAATAAAGTGACAACAATAATAAAATGACAACACTGCTCCTACATGGAAGGTGCAGGAACTGAAAGCTGATGCTGGGCCTCACCTTCCCTTGGCAGCCCTTTCACAGCCCCACCAACATCGAAGCTCTGCGCTTGCTCTGCCACCTAACGTTCACCCCCATCAGATCCAGGAACAAGAAGAAAACTCACCACGTAGGAGTTTGACACAGAACTGGCCTGGGCTGAGAGCTGTTGCTAGCCTTCTCCTTGTCTTGTCATTCTATTCAATGCCCCAGCAACACGGGGCTCTGCGCTTGCTCTGCCACCTAACACGCACCCTCGCCAGACCCAGCAACAACATGTAAACTCACAACCTGGACTCTGACACAATAGTTGCCAGGACTGAAAGCTGTTGTGGGCCCTCACCTTCCCTTGCCAGCCCATTCACAACCCTGCCAACACTGGGACTCTGCGATGCCTAGCCAGCTGTCGCTACGCTCAGTCTGTCTCTCTGTACACAGGACATGCTCCGAAATGGAAAACTTCCAGCGACTACTCCCCCACAGAAGGTGTCAAGACTGAATGCTGTTGCTGTCCCTCAACTTCCCTTGACAGCCCTTTTGCCACCGAAATCGGGAATAAACCTCTTAACACCAATGTAGCATTAAGAAGCAGGCATTCTTTTATTTCAGTGCTGGGTGCACAGGCGATCACTCCACCTAATGTGCATACCTGGTTAACACACAGTAAAGCATTTTATACCTTTCGAGCAACAGTTATCAATATTTTTACAGTTTCGCTTAGTTATCCTCGTTCCTATTGGTTCTCGCAAGTCTCATCTCCATTTAAAGTTGCAGCGTCCTTAATGAGTGATCCGCATGCGCAGTTGACTCTTGAGGTGGTCTTTGGGGGTCCTCTGGTGGTCTTCGATAGTCTTCCTCACCATGTCCCTTGGTTGAACTCTGCTTCTGTGCAGGCTCAGTTAACTTCTGCATACTTTGCATTTCTTGCAAATACCCAAAACTGATAAAGACCTACTGAAGCCTACCTAGTTTCTAATTACAAGGACATCCTGACCATATATCCTTTCTCTTACCTACTGAATAGGACAATGCATGCCATAATTGGTAGCTAATTGGTAGCCTAGCCTAATATTTAGCAGACAACACTTAAATTGCTAAATAGAGTTTTACTATGGTATCAATCCCTCCTTTTCTTTTGAGGGTTGTAGCTCTTTGGAGCTCAAACCTCAGTCATATATTTAAATTAACTCCGCTTCTCCGGGTTTGGCTCATTTTGTAACTCAGTCAGCAGAGCCAGGGGGTACAATACCAATATTGAGGAACATCTGGCCCTTTTATCACATATTGTTACTCGCTAATCTTTGGTATGTAGGCCTATTTGTCCTTGGTATGCAGACTTGCTCATCTCTGGTACACAAGCCTGCTCGTTTTATCTGTACAAAATTTACACAAAGGGGCTCTTCATCAAATTGTCTTAAGTCTTTGGTAACACTTTCACAGTCCCACCAAAAATGGGGCTCTGCTCTTGCTCTACTGCCTAGCACTCACAGCTACTGTCACATTCAGCTACCTGCTCACTCTTAACCAGAATATAGCTCTAATAGAGACAACACCCAGCTACTTTTCCCACAGAGATCTCGCTAGGACTGAAAACTGTTGGTGGCCGTAGTCTTTGCCTAGCAGCCCCTTAAGAGCCCCACCAACATGGACCTCTGTGCTTCTCTTTGACATAACCTTCACACTCAGAAACTGCTCACCCTTAACCAGAGGATTGTTCCAAAAGAGACAACAGCCAGCTACTTTTCCCACAGAGATCTGGCCAGGACTGAAAGCTGTCAGTGGCCGTAATCTTTCCTTGGCAACTGCTGAAGAGCCCCACCGATAATGGGGATCTACGTTACCTCTACCCCCTGCCCCTCAGCCTCGCCTCAGCAACTAACAAAATCCAAAGCCACCAGCTGCAGCTTCGACTCGGAAGAGGCCAGGCAGGAATTCTGTCTGTGGCTCTCAGTCTTCCTTGGCAGCCTCTTTCGCAGCTGCACCAACACTGTGGCACTGCACTTCTGCTGCCTCAACCACTCTTTCCCTCTTGCCACGACTACATCGAAAAGAGAAAAACTTCCAAGCGATGGCTCACACAGAAGGTGCCAGGAATGAAAGTTGTTCCTGGCCATAATCTTTCCTTTACAACTGCTTGAGAGCCCCACCAACATCAGGCCTCTGGCCTTCCTCTACGAAATAACCATCACACTCAGCTACCTGCTCATCCTGAACCAGATGGCAGCTCCAATAGAGACAGCTGCCAGCTACTTCTTGCACAGAGATCTGGCCATGACAGAATGCTGTTGGTGGCCGTAGCCTTTGCCTAGCACTCCCCTAAGAGCCGCACCAACACTGGGGTTCTGCGCTTCCTCTATGACGGAACCATCACACTCAGAATCTGCTCGCCCTTAAGGAGAGGATAACTCCAGCAGACAGCCACGAGCTAGTTCTCCACAGTTCTGTCCTGGCTAGATCCCACCAGGACTGTAAACTGTTGGTGGTCGTAATCTTTTCCTAGCAGCCCCTGATGAGCCCCACCAACACTGGGCCCTGTTCTTCCCCTACGAACTAATTGTCACACTCAGCTACGTGCTCACCCTGAACCAGATGGTATTTCCAAGAGAGACAGCCACCAGCTAGTTCTCCCACAGAGATGTGGCCAGGACTGAAAACTAATGCTGGCCCTCATATTCCCTTGGCAGCCCTTTCACAGCCCCACCAGCTCTGGGTCCTGCTCTTCCTCTACAAAGAAGACGGTTTCCAGGAGTTCACCAAAGATCTTAGTCATTTTCAGGACACTCTTGGACAAAAGCCCTTAGGAATGGGAATTCATTGCTCATCCCGATGTGAGCAGGAGGTTGGTCTAAAGACCTCCCAAGGTCCCTTCCAACCTGAATAGTTCAGTGATTCTGTTGTCTCTGATGATAGCTACCGCAGTTCTTGCAGTCATGAATTCCCTCTCTGCATGGTTAGCACCGAGCATGGCACCCCAAGCCAGCCTCTCCTAGTGGTGTGACGTTGCCTCTTCGGCCTGAAACTTTCTACATTCAAAGTTCACTTGTGAGTGACATCATGTTTGGATTGGACCCTCCTTGCAGCCTACAACACCTGTGCATGACATCATGATAACTAGTGAGAGTGACGCATGCAGAAAGCCAAGTGGGGGTGGCTGTGAAAGCCCTTGATGTGTTTCACTAAGGAGGATGGCCAAGCCCTGACCCCAATACCCTGGGAATGGGGATCCTTTCCTTCATGGGTGTCTCAGGGCTCTTACTGGGGGCAGAGAGATGGGGGGGTTTGAGATGCCGAGCGCAGGTCAGTGGCAGGACACCTCCCAGGCTCTGTCAGGGGTGAGGAGGCAACAAAACACTGGGGCTGTAAGGAACTGATGTCCTCACATGGGCCTCAGCCCAAGAGACAGCAGGCCTAGCCAAGAGAACAAGGACCTCAGTTCTGGGTCTCAGTCCTACCAAAGCCCTTGGCTTTCCCCACCACAGGCTGTCCTACACTGTCCTATGTCCGTGCCTGTTTCGCTGCAGATTTTCACCACCACCAACTCACTCTGACCCCATGATATCCCAAGGTTTCCTGATAACCCTCTGTCCTCACTGTTCTTCAAACACAAAGCTGTAGTTTTCTGAGGATTTGCCAATGTCTCTGAGTTCCCTGCAACCCATCCGGCTTCTTTCAAAGCCCTGTTAATGCTCCTCTAGCACCCAAGATGTCCTCGCCCCAGACTTGCTTGAACTCTTACACGCGCTGCTCTCTCCCTGCACTACCATGTGTCTCACAAACCCTTTCCTCTTCCCCTGCAGTGATGGGACCTCACCTCAGGAGGTCTGCGCATCCTCCACACTCATAGATGTTTCCTGAGGTCCATCCAAGTGTGGGAAGTGAAGGAGGAAAAGAGAGCAAGGTCAGCTCATGGGGCATGACTGAACATGGCCACCCTCAGCAGCGAGCATTCTCCATCTCCTAGGCATGTACACAACATGGAAAAATCTCTTTCATCCCTGACTTGAAGAAGAGGGGTCTTCCTTCCTGATATCTTCCCAGGACAAACCTCCTCCTCTTCCCCATCCACAGACATCAGCTGCTTTCCATTTCCATTGCTGGGCTCAGATATGGTTTAAGGATTTGCTAAAGCCATCAGCCATCTCCTTGTTTCTCACTGACATCCCTCGACCCTCTCTGTGAGACCTACACATGGCCAATCAGTTCTGCTTACAGCCACTCGCTCTTCAAAAGAGTCCTTGAGCTTCCCGGATCTTCCTGGTGCTTATTAACTATCTTCCTGGCTCCCTCCAGAGCTCATGGCAAACTTTGGTCTATAACAGGGCCTTTACGACCATCTTTTCTGAAATCATTGTCTTTTTAAGATCTTCTGTGCAGGAAGAGTTGCCACAGAAAAGCACCGAATAAACCAAAACAGATGCCGAATGAAGTGCCAGTAAGAACCAGGTGAGCAACACCCAAGGCTGTGGCTTCCTGGCAAGGAGTCTGTCCTGTTTGTCACTTTTTCTTGTGAAAGAAACAGGAAAACTGTCCATCCCATGGAGCTCTGCGGAAGGAAGATGGAGCTGTACACAGCGTGAGGCAACACAAATGGGATCAGCAGGTAGCGAAGACTTTTGCAGGGAAGGCTTTAGAAGGGAGTACTCTGACTTCACCCAGATAAACAAATAGAGACCAGGCAGTGTGCTGAGGTGATGGGGAGAAGTGTCCTGGGGTAAAAGAGCATGGGTGAGGGAAGTTTGGAAAGTTTTGGTTTGCAGAGATTTGAAGTAGTACTTTCCAGGCCTGAGCAGCCTGAGCTTTGGAGCCAAGGAAAAATAAAGAAGCTCTCAAGGACCTTTTGGAATTAGTGGTACTATCACTAATAGTAACAGGACAGTGCTGTAAGGGAACTCCTTCGTATTCCCGATGACAAACTAAAGCTCTTGAATTCCATTTTTACTTGACAAAATAGCTATAAGTTCTCAGTGATTAGCCTCTGGTATGCAATTGTTAGAACAGTGCTTTTTCTCTCACTCCTAACTCTTTGTTATCATTTAATGATGACAGCTCTTAGACAGAATTGCCCTTAAATCATCTCTGCTCCATCTATTTCTCACAATTTTCATCAGGACGGGGAGGTGGAATAGGGGAGTTGTTTTGTTTTTAGCCAAAGGCGGCCAAGGGACAGATCCCAGGTTTGTGAAAAGGCACAAACGAAGGACAAATTTTGACGTGGTGTACACTGACACAACACCGTTACCTGCATTTCCAGTCTCTAAAGTCCTAACTGCGCAGCAGGGAGCCTGGAAGCTCGGAGCTCCCTTCATCTGCCCTGCATTTCAGCACGTAAAATGAAGCTAACCTTGTCATAAAGTTGATTTTGATTCTCTTCAGAGCCTAAAGCACCACATGAGTCAGGAGATTGGCCAGGACACTTAAAGAGGAATCACTCTTCTCTGGACAAAAGCTTGGTGTTCCCAGGAATCTCAGGTGGCATGGCATACTGGCTCCTAGGTTCAAGGAGCTGGATGTCCTGCTGCAGTGCAGCACCACCCTGCTAGTCAGTTTTTCCTAAGGCCCAGTGTGAAGCTCCCAGGAGGAAGTTTGTGGCTGTTGCCTCTGCCATATCATCTGCCACTGCAGAAGAGCTTGGCTCCGCTCCACCATCTCTCCATGAAGGTGTCGCCTGCTTTTAGACTGCCCTGTGCTTCCCCTTCATCAGACCAAAGAGGCCCAGTTCCCTCAGCCTCTCCACACAGCTCATGTGCTTTAGGCCCCTAACCCCATCATGACAGACTTCCTCTGGACCTCCTCCAGTTTCTCCATCCTCCTTTCAAAATGGGAAACCCACTGGCTCCCATGGCATCCACAATAACTCCCATGCCCTTCTCCTCAGGACACTCCTTCAGCCCATCAGCTCGCAGCCTGTCCCAATGCATGAGGTTATTCTGCCCCCAGTGCAGACCTTCAACCCTTTGCCTTGTAAAACTTCAGGAGGTTTTTGTTGGCCAAATCCACAAGTGTGTCAAGGTCCCTCCGGACTGAAAATCCAACACATCAACATTTCAGGTTTGTGGGCCAGTGCCTCAAACAAGATAAGAGTATGGGGAATGGCAGGACACTACAGGTAATGAAAGAGAAAGATGTGCTTAAGGGAGTTGCTACTCAAGGTGGAAAATACCACAGTAGACATCTCAGAAATAGCAAAAGAAAGTACAAAACAGGAAATGCATGTCCATTGGGGAAAGGATTAATAGGGTACACTGTTCTTTTTGGAGGGATTTAGGACAGCAACAGAGAAGATCTTGGGTGGGGGGAATAAAAAGAGAAGCAAAGGATGTGGTCAGGGCTGTTTGGGGGAACCTGTGAAGCAGCCCTGCACCTGATGTGAATTATTTCTGTGGTCAGGGAGAACCTGAGAGCTTTCCCTCATTTGAAAACATGAAGGGGATGGAAGGACAGCATCACTCAGGCTGGAAGGGACCTCAGGAGGTGTCTCAACCAACCTCCTGGCCCTCAAAGCAGGGCCAGACCACATTACTCAGGGCTTTATCCAAAAAAGTCTTGGTCACTTTCTGGGATAGAGCCAGTGCACACTCCCTCGAAAACAGCTTCCAGCGTTTGACTGTCCTCATGTTGGTAATGTTTCTCCCTGTATGTACCCTAACACTCTTTTGTTTCAGCCCATTGCCTCTTCTCCTTGTGTCTTATACCACAGACATGAGCCTGACTCAGTCTTCCTGGAAACAGGGCAGTGCTGCTGCATATTTCCTCCCAAGATCTTCCCTTCCCAAGCCTGGACAATCCCAGCTCTCTCAGCCTCTCCTCACAGGTGAACTGCTCCAGCCTCTGACCATTATGGAGGCCCTTTGCTAAAGCCGCTCCAGCTTGCTGACATCTTTCCTGTATTGGGATCTGAAATCTGGAAGCAGTAACCTGCATAATCCCCTCCCTCAATCTCCTGGTCATACAGCCCAGGGTGTTCCTGTCCTCCCTTGCTGCCAGGGCACACGGCTGCCTCCTGTCCAGCTCCCTGCCCACCAAGACCTTTCCCACAGGGCTGCTTCCAGCCAGGCAGCCCCCAGCCTGTGCCATTCCCAGGGCGAGTCCCCTGTGGGGGCAGAAACTGGAACTTGCCCTTGCGGGATTTCCTGAGGTACCTGCCAATACGTGCTGCCCTCCTCCTTGAACCCTCTCCCTGAGCACAGAGGCCTGGAGACCTTTTCAGTAAAGACTCGTGCAAAGAAGGCATTGAGACCCTCACCCCCACCTGTGTCTGCTGTTATTAAATCACCCTCCCCATTCAGCAGCAGCTCTGCATTTTCCTTATTCAGTCTTGGTCGGCAACGCAGTGATCAAAGCTCTTCTTTTTCCTCTTGACTATCCTTGCAACCAGCATCTCCAGGTGAACTTTCCCTTCCCTTTGAACATGTCTCCTCAACAAAGGCAATATATCTAGAAATCCCTTGTTCTAGCCTGTCCTTGCTGTCACCCCCTGGCAGCTGCTTCATGGCCCCTGTCAGTGCCCTAGCCCTGTGCTGGCCCAGCCCTCCTGCCCCACACGTGGTCCCACAGCCCCACTGTGCAGGCACAGCGTGGGAAAGGGTACATTCGGGGAGGAGAGGGAAGTTCCCCCCATTGTGATTCCAACGACAGCTCTCAGTTCACTGTCCCCCCATGACCCTCCTACTTTTGCAGCCTCCCCTAGAACCCAGACTTTGCCCCAGCTGTGTCCCACGTGCGGCTTCGCAGACAGCCCTTCTCTGGGGTCTGCTGTGGTCTGGGCCAGGAGAGATGCCGAGCAGGGCTGGCAGCTCCCCCGACACAGGCACTGAGCCTGAGGCACTCAGAGACGATTGCCAAGGGGACAAAGCCTTGGGTTCTCTCGGCGACTTCCAGCCTTGCCAGCGCCCTTTGCCATCTCCACCACAGGTTGTCCTACACTGTCCCACAGCTGCTTCTGTTTCCCTGCAGGCTGTAGACACCCATCTCGCTTCCCCGCCTTGCTCTCACCCTGGCATTTCCATACATTCACTGACGTCTGTCCACCGTCACACTGTTCCTTGAAACACAAAGAGATGGACTGATCTCATGCTCCTTCTGGATGGCTTCTTGTACCACAGCACTACCCTTTGAGTGACATTTCTTCCTCCTCATGTCCAGTCTCCACCTTCCAAGCTTCACTGTGTGGCAGTGTTTCTCTCTCCTGCTGTTTCTTACCTCCAAGGAAAGCCCCACCATCTGGGAAAGAACCCTTTAAGCAGGCATCCCAACCCATCAGCCTTCTTGTGGCCTTTCCCCTGACCAGACAGAAGTAACCTCACCATGATGTCCCAAGGCTGCTAGCCTTTCAGCTTCTCGCATAGACACGACCAAGCCGTGTGCTTGCAGCTGTCCCATCACGTACTCAGGCAGAACAGACATGACAACCAAAACAGAAGCCCCCCAGCCTTCTCGATATCCCTGACACCAAAAACCTTCTCAATAGCCCACACTTCCAGAGGAGTGCCCAGCACGCAACACATGCCTGTCCAGGCCCTCGGGGCTAGTTCAGAAGAGAAGCAGAAGTGGTTTCTTCCTATAGGCCCACAACTGCCATGGGCTCTCTGTGCAGCTCACAGCTTTCCTGAGCATTTTTCTCTGTGATCCCCTGCCCCTAAACTTTCTGGTCATCAGCCTGTAGGTGAGGGGACTGAGCAGGTACATGAGGATGGTGTAGAAAAAGGGCTTTCTTAAACGATCTCAGGAGGGCTGTTCTGGGCATCACACAGCCAAAGATGAGAGATGCTGTAGAAAACAGTGGCACTAGTGAGGTGAGAGGAGCAGGTGGAGGAGGCCTTCTGCCTGCCCACGCTGGGCAGGAGAGCTTCCCCAGGGTGGCATCTCTGATGCACACACAGGATGCCAGCGTGAACAGGAAGGGGAGGACTGGATCTAAAAAGCAGGTTATAAAAGCAAAGAGCACGAGTGTCATGGTTTCACTGCAGGAGGGTTCCAGTATTGGGGCAAAATCACAGAATCATAGAATCACAGAATGGTTTGGGTTGGAAGGGACCTTTAAAGGTCATCTAGTCCAACCCCCCTGCAATGAGCAGGGGCATTTTCAACTAGATCAGGTTGCTCAGCGCCCTGTCCAGCCTGACCTTGAATGTTTCCAGGGATGGGGCATCTCCCACCTCTCTGGGCAACGTGTTCCAGTGTTTCACCATCTTCAAGAAGAAGTGGTCCAGTACGTCGGGGCCATAAAATGTATATCTGGGACAAGAACAGAATGATTCCTCTAGATGACAGAAATCCCCCTAGCCAAGGTGCAGTTCTCTTATGAAAACAACCCCTTCAATTCATGAGTCTTGCAGAGAGCAGGGGGTGGCATACAACCAAGTACTCATCGTAAGATGTGGCCACCAGCAGGAAACACTCCGTACGTGCCAAAGGTGCAGGAAATAGCATCAACATTGTTGTGAGCAGAGACTGTGCTGTCCCCAGCCGGGGGACGGTCAGGGTGGTGGAGCTGTAGCAGGTTTCCAAGTTTTCCACCAGCAGCCCCATGAGGAGGGTGTTCCTAACGACAATCATGGGGCAGGTCATGAGAGAGAGGAGGAAGAGATTTTTCTGAAGGTTGGGGACATTCCCCATTCCTGTTAGGGGAAACTCCATTGATGATGTCTGATTGTCCTAGTCCCCTTTTTCCATGGAAAGTTTTAGGTCTTCATTTCCCCTCTCTGCGGGTAGGACACCTATGAGTGAGAGCATTTGTTCTTCTGTCAGGTGCTTAAACAAATTCTTAATGAAGTCCAGAAAGGTGAAACATGGAGATGTGGGTGCCTCTGACTGCATTCATAGTCCCTAGATGCGGTCTGTGCTTTGTGAAAGGTGAGAAATGCCATCTTCTAGAGGTAATGCCGCTCATGCTTGCAGAACCCTTTCTGACTGCACAGGCGAAATGCTCCATGGACGTGCTTCTTTCGTACTGTGTAATAAAAGGGACAGGCCATAAAGACAGGGGAGGGTGACGTAGCACACAAGGGCATTTGCAGTGAACCGGCAAAGGCAGGTGAGATAAATCTCATTGGGATGGTGGGGGTTGTTCCTGAAGTCACACACAGAAATGTCAGGGCTCTGACAGGGGTGTTGAGAGACACGAGCCCTTCCCTTGCACACGCACAGGCAGTGCACTGCAGCAGTCATAGTGACTCTGGCCCCCTGCTGCCACTCTGAGAGGCTGGGATGCACCTCAGCCCTGCGGTGTGTTGCCCTGCTCTGCACTCGTCTGAGATGCCCCAAGGCATGAGGAATGGACACAGGGACCTTGGTTCAAGAAAGCACATCCCAGTGCTGCATTCAGGTGGTTTCCCATGGGATGTTACTCTCAAAGTGAAGTTACCTCAAGACACGGTCTGTCCCACAGGCACCTCTAGGAATAGCTGATGGCATTTGTGCTCACTCGGGTTCATCTCCTCACATGCACATGATTTGCATGCTTAAGTCTCCTCTGTACAATGCCAACATGGACTTCTGACCTACTCATTTGCTGTCCCTCTGTGGAGGGACAGCCAGCCTCTTGGAGGTGGGGTGAGAGGCCAGTGCTGGGAATGGTGGTTGCAAGGCGCTGGTCTGTGACGATTGCCCTGGGGCATCTTCCCCGGGGTGTCCAGCGAACAAAGGCACAGACCAGACCCTGCTCTGCTGGTCCTTCAAGTCTGTCCCAGGAGGTCTGGCTGTGCAAGGACACTGCTGCGTGCCTCCACCCTGCACACTCACACACTGGTATTTTCTTTGCCAGGGCACTTCCTTGAGCAAGTTCTCGAGCGCAACTTTGGAAGAAGACCTAAGCCTTCAGGCACTGCCCTCAGGAGATCCCCTTTCATGATGGAAATGCTGTTACGGAGGCCAGCTCTGTCACAGAAGTGCCCATCGCCTGTCCCTGCCTGCCATCACAGGACTGCCACGCAGCAGGACTGTGACCAAGCTGCAAGAGCACTCAGGCTTTAGACCAACACAAGGGCTCAGAAGAGTGTAGAAGTGAAAAGAGAGCAACTCCGCAAGGACCAAGTGCTGGTGCTCTCTGGCGGTGCTGCTGTGCCGGAACTCATCTCCCCTCCACCTGTGCACACAGGCACTGCCCTTGCAGCTCCAGAAAAGGTCTTGGAGGAAACATCTCAGGAAAACAAGTCAGTGCAGGGTACTGTACTTTATTTAAATGCACAGAGGTCGTGGCTCTTCATTTACACAAAGTCTTTGGGTCACATAAGACCAGTAGACACTGATGTAGAAATGGTATGACTAATGACATTGCTTTGTGGACAACATTATCACAAGTGAAAAAAGAAAAAGGAAAAAAAATCAAAGCAAACAAAAAAAAAAGACTAATGGCAGAAAACAGGCTGAGCCTATAAGGAGTTACATTATAAGTAATTTGCAGAAGAAGATAGATAGTCTATTACTTCTGAAAAAATCCAGTCATCAGTTTCCTCAGGGCATCCTTGAGCTCCTTGTTCCTCATGCTGTAGATGAGGGGGTTCACTGCTGGAGGCACCACTGAGTACAGAACTGCCACCACCAGATCCAGGGATGGAGAGGAGATGGAGGGGACTTCAGGTAGGTGAACACACCAGTGCTGACATACAGGTAGACCACAACCAGGTGAGGGAGGCACGTGGAAAAGACTTTGTGCCATCCCTGCTCAGAGGGGATCCTCAGCACGGCCGTGAAGATCTGCACATAGGACAGCACAATGAAAACAAAACACCCAAATGCTAAACAGATGCCAACTACAACAACCCCGAATTCCCTGAGGTAGGCGTCTGAGCAGGAGAGCTTGAGGATCTGGGGGATTTCACAGAAGAACTGGTCCAGGACATTGCCTTGGCAGAGAGGTATTGAAAATGTATTGGCAGTGTGCAGCACAGCATGGAGAAACCCACTGCCCCAGGCAGCTGCTGCCATGTGGACACAAGCTCTGCTGCCCAGGAGGGTCCCGTAGTGCAGGGGTTTGCAGATGGCAACGTAGCGATTGTAGGCCATGATGGTGAGAAAAGAAAACTCTGCCGTGATGAAGAAGAGAAAGAAAAAGAGCTGGGCAGCACATCCAGCGTAGGAAATGCCTCTGGTGTCCCCGAGAGAATTGACCATGGCTTTGGGGAGAGTGGTGGAAATGGATCCAAGGTCAAGAACAGAGAGGTTAAGGACAAAGAAGTACATGGGGGTGTGGAGGTGGTGGTCACAGGCTACGGCGGTGATGATGAGGCCGTTGCCCAGGAGGGCGGCCAGGTAGATGCCCAGGAAGAGCCAGAAGTGCAAGAGCTGCAGCTCCCGCGTGTCTGCGAAAGCCAGGAGGAGGAACTGGGTAATGGAGCTGCCGTTGGACATCTGCTGCCTCTGGGCATGGGGGACTGTTTCAGAAGGAATAGACAGTGAGAAGTTAGGAGAGACTTTTCAAGGAGGAAAACTAAAATCTTTCATTTGTCTCACAAACCCTGAGGTGTACCATGAGGAGCAGAGGCCTCTCCCATGGGCTCCCAAAGAGTCAGTCCTGCTCTACAGTAGTGGGTAGGGGCGAATGGGGGTGACCAGCTCTGATGATACTCACAGTTTCTGTCAGATGAAATCCACTCCCGTTCAGAAGGGGTTTTGGCATCTTCTCCCCCAATTCTGATGAACGGGAGTTAGTTACAATTTTTTTCATTTTGTTTATTTTCTTTTAGATACTCCTGTCCTACCTGGGGAGTTTTCTTCAAAGGTAGAAATCCTCGGCATTTCTATCATGAGACCTGAGTGGCAAAAGGGTTCACTGTCACTTAGTGCAAGCTGAGGGGAGCTGGTCTATCTATCAGTCTTGTTCCCACCTGCCCTGCACGTGTATGTGCTTGAGCTGGAGGATGATCGCAATCATATGTTCTCCTTAAAAGAAACTGCACCCTGCTAAGAGTAGCAGAGTCTAGACTCAAAGCTCAGATCTCCAAACTTCTCCCTCTTTCACAGGGTGCCTGTGGGTGGCCTCCATTCTCCCTTTCTAGGCAAGGACATGCAGGGCACCTTTCAGCTGCCCACAAACAGCTACTCAACACCATTTCCATAGTCTTAGCACCTCTGGGCCTTCTTTATGGATATCTCCAATATCACAAAGATGCTGTGAGACAGCTGTGTCTGGTGTCAAGCTCACAGCCAGGCAGGACAGTGCAGGACAATGGTCAAGTGTTCTACAGACAGGATCTCCTTTGGGGAGAGCCATTCGTTTCCCAAGAGCACAGACCACATTTCCTGGAGCTCCACGGGATAGAAGGGGGCTAGGGCACCTCACCGCCACGCAGACCCCTGCCTAGCAAGGCTTGCAGGGTCCGTGTCAGAAACTCCCCCAACCCCACAGAGCCCCAGAGCAGGAACAAGAGCAGCACAGACAGGTGGGAAATGAAGGAGCAGCAACACGATCCTTCTGTGAAGGGAGGCAAGAAGAGAGACAAAGGCATTTGAGAAAGTCATCACCTTAACCAGCCGAGCACGCAGCCTCCCAGACAGCAATGCTGCAAGGCAGTTGCACTCAGCCCCTGTGCTCTGTAGAGGGAAATGGGCACGTGGCTGGAGAGAGGCGCCGCTCCTCGCTGGAGATCTGGCTGCAGAGGGGGCGGCTGATGCCTTGTGTGCCCCACGGCCATGAGGGCAGAGACTTTGCTGGGTCAGAGAGGAGGCAAGGGGGCTTGCTCAGCAGAAGGTGACCACACTGGAGGAGGTGACAGGGAGTTTTCCCAATTCTCCTTCCCATGACATTACCAATTTTAGTTTTGTCTTCTTTGCCGCCCACCCCTCTGCTTCCTGGACCTTTTCCACCTGCTTCTCTGCTCCACATTGTTTTCCTCACAGCAAATTCTGAGCCACCCCATCCCACCGTCTGTGCGCTCAGTTCTGCCCTACAGAAAACTCCCCCTGGGAGGGCACTCTCTAGGGACATCTCCCTGCTTGCAGGTGCTAAAGAGCAGGGCAGACAAACCGCGATGTTGCCAGCAAAGGGGATGCTGGTGCTGCCTGTAGGCTGAGGGGTAGGTGAAGACAGTTTATGAGGTTCCTAGCAGACCTTCTGATCATGCCACGTAACGGTTCAAGAATCTCAGTCACCCCTCAAAAGTTAGCAGCCCCATTCCCCTTTACAGCTCCACAGCATGAAACTGAAGACTAAGGGAAGCACCTTCCTTTCCAGGCAGCCCCTGCCTGCACCTTCCCCTTGAAACATGGCCTTGGAAATGCCCTGGGGGTGATCTGGAGATGTGAGCAGCCCTGACCCATGCAGCACCCTCTTGAGAGCAGAAGGACCTTGCCCTGCCCTGCTGGAGGTCGCTCCTTCCACCCACAGCTTCTGCTGACAGCGCTGTGGGGAGCTCCCCGGGCAGGCTGAGTGCTGACCCTGGCAGGCGGCAGAGTCCCTGTTGTGGCACACAGCCCCCTGGGGTGCAGGGACCCTGCTCAGAGGCCGGGGCACCCCTGCATGCACACCCAGCTTGGCACCCCTGCAGCCATCCCTGGGAGGAGGGACCTATCCTGCCTTGTCCCTCTGACAGTGCAGCAGGCAATCCCTGCTCTCAAGCGCGTTCTCCTCCTCCATGCCAGAAAAGCCAGGAGAGCCATCCTGACAGGTCCTATCAGCCGTGGCACGTGCCAGGTCTAGGAGACACTTCCAGGAACTCATCTGCATTGCCCGGCACGCAGAGACTTACCGTGTCAAGGGCTGTGAAGATTTCTCCTCCAGTGAGCTCCCGCCTGTCCTCACAGCCCAGACTGACTTTAACCTCTCTCTCACTCCTCTTGTCTGCCCTTGGTGCCTGCAGGCAGTGTCCTCAGCCCTGCTGCGCTTTGCAGAGGAGCTGCTCCTGGGCAGAGCTGTCTCTCGGCAGCGCTTACCATCAGCTCCCTCCATCCCAGGAGCCCGTCCCAGCTCAGCAGCAGAGGACCAGCCCAAGGCAACACTTTCTCTGCCCCCTCTGGGCTCCCTGGAGGTGTCCCTGGGGCTCCAGGGGAACCTGCTGTGAAACAGGCTGAAGGAATCACTGATGTTCCCTCCCTCAGCTGGGGAGGGACAGGTCTTTCCTGAAGAGTCATTTCTCCTATCAAAGACAGAGTTGGGCATGAGAATCGCCTTTCCTTGGCCCATCTTCTGACAGGACAACCAGACAGGGACAGGGAGGGATCTCCTTTACCCCTGCTGAAGGAAGGGATTCAGCTGAGTCAATCGAGGCATCTCATCCAGGGTTTGTAGTCCTGCAGCTGGAAGGGGACTCAGCTCTCACCTAAGGCTGCCACAAAGCCACAGGAGGTGGGATTCCTCTTGCCTCAGTTCAGGTGGGCACAAAATAGGCACCTCCATGTGAGCTGCTTGTCTCAGCTCCCATGGTAATTACTGGAGATGGAGGCCAGGAGTGACTTGCTCAGACTCAAGCACCTGGTGACATCGGAGGTGCCAGAGGTGGTCCGAGATACATGCAGGTCAATTCAAGGGCAAATGGAGCAATGCTGAAACAGGGCAGTTTCTGGGAGCAGCATTTTTGAGCCTGGTGGGGAATTCCTTTGGCCACATGAAATGACAGGAGATGATCGTGTTTAGGACAACGAAACCTGTCAGTCCTCAGTATGTTCTTGTCCAGAACCTACAGAGATAGTCAGCTGACCAAATGTAGTCATTGCATTGGGAGAGTTCAGCCTTTCTCCTTCTTTTCTCCATCCGCTGTATTTACTCGGTTTCCACAGAGAATAATGGCATTTACCTCAGGTACATCCCTCCATTACCTAACCTAATTCAGGGCAGCTGCACAATATTATGGCCAAATCCATGCCTGTAGTGCTACATGAGATGACAGGGCTCTCCAGCACAGCTCAATTTGTCTGGCAGGGACAGCACAGGAAAGCCATCGCCACTCAGAGCAGGCATGTGACAGACCACCCAGGGCATCTCAGACAGACTCAGTTTCTGTGGGCCAGTGACTAGTTGCCACCACTGTGTTGAGACCAGGTCTCTCCCATCTCCATCCTGTAGATACAGGCAGAGCACACATCTGAAGCACATCCAACCACGGTCTGCACACGTGTGTGTCTGCTCCCAAACTCTGCTGGTTCTTCTCTCTCCTGTCCTTTACTCATCCCATTGATGGTACAATCAAGAAACAGGCCAATGATTGCCACGGTGTTGCTGGATCACAGGATGTCCATACCCAAGGAACTTTTCAGGAAGAACAGGAGGGGGATGCCCTCTGTGTGAAGGATCTGCTCGACTGCATGGAGCTCCTCACTGGGGCAACAGGTTGGATGAGCTCTTGTGGGTGAGGGTCATAGGAGAGGCCAGTGAGGGAAACATCATGGTGGGAGGTAAAGAACCTGCAATCAGGCTGAGGAAGTGGACAGAGTCTTACTTAAGCACCCCAAGCATGTCTTTAGATCAATGACCTGAGGTTGTACTGGTGACTGACATCCACCAATAATATGCACCAAATTGAGGGGGGCAGATGCTGCGTTGGAGGGTAGCACTGCCTCCCCGAGGGGGCTAGAAGGACAAATCATACCCTGGGGTGGACAAAGCCCCTGCAGTGACAGAAGGGACTGCCTGGCTGGGTGCCAGCTCTGCAGAAAAGGCTCTGCTCTGCCATCTCATTTGAAAAAAAAAGAGCTGTCACTCTCCTTAGTTATCCTCTTGCACGGAGTTTTTAGGGTACTGCTTTTTTCCTTATTATCAATTCTTCACTGTAGACCAATGCCTCTGGCCGTTACTTCTTCCCTCAAATCACCCTGTTGATTTTCTCAGGGATTTTTTGTTGGTTGTTTTGAAGACCAAGGGACACATCCAGGTGCAGTAAAAAACACAGAAGAAAGAACTGGACAAATCTTTATGTGCTATGCACTGGCACAACACCTTGTCCCTCCAAGTGTCAGACACATGGAGGCCCAGGGCACAGCCGTATCGCTGCAGAGCTTGAGAGCCTCCTCCACCACGCTGCCCTCTTGGCAGTGCCTGACTTGTTGGCGTACTCTTGAGGGGGGCCCCCTGAGCCCCGTTTTTCTGGTTTTCAAGGTTTCTCCTGTCAACATCACCCAGCACCCTTTGCATTCCAACCAAGTCCTCCCCTTCCCCGCTTGGCTGCGGGTCACCATTTCCTTCCCCTGTTCTTCTTAGTTTAAAGCTCTCCTCTCCGGGTGGGTCAGCCTGCAGTTTGTGTGTGGGTTGTGAAAGAAGTGTGCTTTGTGTGCCTGTGTTTGTGTACAGGTGACAGCGTGGGGTGTGTGCACTGTGCTGGTGAGCAGTGCCGACCGTGCCTTAGGATCCTTTCAAATGAGAAGTGTGAGCTCTTGGTATGTGTGTGCGCACGTGTGGTGCAGATGGTGTGTTGGGATGCGCGGGAACGGGGATGCACATGTTCGCACCGTGGTGTATATGTGTGGACTTGATTCCCCTCTGCCCCCATGAGCAATTCTGGGATCCCACGTGGGGTTTGTATAATCCCTGCAGACAGATTCATCACCAGGCACAGGCCAGTCTGGCTGGGAACAGCCCCAGTGCTCTTGAGTTTGTGTTTCTAGGTGGACTTTGGCTGCTGGGAACCTCCCAGCCCCTTTGCTAACAGCTCCACTGCTACAGCCGCTGCTCCCAGCACCTTCCCTTCTCATGTGGTACCAGCATCGAGTGCTAGGGAGTAAAAAGAAAAGTATCTGATGGTATGGACAGGGAGAAGGCAGAGAAATCCTGCAGGCTTAGCTGAGGCCACCTGTGACGGGATCTGCTTGTGATGAACCTTCCAGGTGTCTGTGAAGTGAGTGAGGCCTCTTGTGCCCAACAATGTATTCAGTTTTATGAGATCAATAAATCAACTGTACAGGGCTCTCCTGTACAGTGCCTGCAGGAAGCAGTAACGGAGGAGCACATGCTAGTGGCACCCTGACTCTGTGGAAAGCCCACATGGCTTCTCTACATACACGGGCAGGCATGAACAGCAGAAAAAACTGATGTCTTCTTCCTTAGGAAGCCAGCTTCCTAGAGTTAGTTTCCCCTCTACAGCTTAAAGATGTGACAAAATTGTGCTGACCAGCCCCAGAGAGACCTAGGGAGTTAATCTGTGGTCACGTTGTCCCCACACAGGGGAAACCTCCAAGTGATGCTCCCTTCTCCCATCATTAGAGGGGCAGCGTCATTATGGAAGAAATGCTGTGGGCTGAGTTTCGAGAGAGATGCCCAAAATACCAGAATGAACTGAAAGAAGGCTAAAACTAATCAACAGTGTCACCCTCCTCAGCAGGAAAAAGGAGCTAAATGACCTGCTGCACCAGTTAATTACCATTTGAAGCTCCCTATGGAGAAGTTTCTGTTAGCTGGCAATCAGAAATGTCACTTCTCTTTCTCAGCACTAAATATCCAGGAAGCTTAGCGCGCTCCTCTTCAGAAGCAGATTTAGCCACGTCAGAGAAAAATCTCTCTCACGGCCCATCTCAAATTTAGTTCGTTGCCCTTTGTCCATTGTTCTTGAAGAACATCTTCACTTTCTTCCTTGAACAGAGTTCAAGCTCTCAGGGCCACCTCCGCCTTGAGGACAACATGGGGCACAGGCACGGGTTGGGACCCAGGCAGGTGGAGGTACAGAGAAGCCTTTTTTCTGCTTATTTTCTGCTTCCCTGCTTGCCTTTTTTGTTTGGTTTGGTTTTCCGTCCACAAGTTTGGCACTTTTCCTGTGAGCAGCTAAACCTCATGTCTCAGTTTTTCTACTTTTTGAAGACCTGTAGTTATGCTGGAAGTTGCTTGTCAGGCTAATGCCCGTGATTCTGATAGTCTTTCTAAAATCATTCATGCTGCTGTGGGCATCCAGGGAGGAGCAGCGGCAGCACCAGTGTCCCCACCTTCTCTCCTGAGGCTGCTTCCTAACTGTCTTATAACCAGGTGAGAGTGACAGAGAGGTGTCCAGAGAACCCTATCCAGGTGGTTTCCAGGGGAATGACAGAGAGAAAAGGAGGGCACCACTGCCTCCTGCAGCATCACGGACTGAGGAGTGTGTTCCTGCCTCTTGGCTACTGACAATGGTAAATCCCTTTTGGCATGCCCTGAAATGCTGAGATAGCGTGGCAGCACAGACACTGCCAGAAGCAGCTGCAGGCGTCTGTCCAGCTTGGCTGGGCTCACTGGAATGGGCTTCCTTCAGCTTTGAGAAATGCTGCCCGTGAGATAGTCACCATACCAGAAGTACTCTGGCAGTTTCCCGTGAGCAAAGCTAGCCTGAACTGTGCTCTACCTGTGAGACATTTGAGAGTTAAAAAGAATAGGGTGTATGTTTGAGGATGTTTTGAAACAAGCAGGAAATGCTGGCATGTGGATAATCTGCATGTAAATGGTTGCTTTGAGTTAAAGCATTAATTTAAAATAAATGTATCTCAGTGTTTTTAAAAAATAGAAGTATTTCATTTTTCTGTACAGTTATATGAATAAGTAGGTAGATTAGAAAACAATCATGGTGACTTTTCCCTTACATAAACCCTAATGTTATCTTGGAAATTTTGAAGGGCACCTGTATGAGATAGATAAAACTCACAGGAAAAAGGCAGGAATACCTTGGGAAAAGAATCAAACAATTAGGACCACATGTTTTTGTGAAGTCATCTTTTTCTTTTGGGAAAAACGCCCTGTGTTTTTCACTTGGCTAATCTGAATGCTTTTATTGCATGTTTTCTGACCTGCTCTTCTCATCATTAATACACCCGAGTTTAAACAGACTTCTCAAAGGTGTTAATGACAGCCAGAGAGACACAGCCAGCATCCGTAGTCCTCTGCCTGGAAGAGGATATTCCTTCCCGATGTCAAACTGAGATTCTTGGACATCTTTCAGCTGAATCTCTTCTTCATAAGAAGCAACCTGCTACTGCAGTGCTGCTTGCTTGTAGGTCAACTCCTCCAAGTGTGCCCAGCAAGAAGTCTTTATGCTTTGCGAAGGTGGGAAATGCGAAGGGAAGGCTCAGTTTCCCAGGCAGCGAGAGCATTGCTCTGCTCCTGCAAGGGCTTGCAGGGGACTGGGAAGCATTGCAGGGTTGGCATCAGAGCGAATGGGCCCTCGGCTGGATTTGTAAGCTGTCGGAAATCCAAGTGACAGAGCAGCAAGTTTAGGAATGCTGAATGATGCAGGACTCACTCAGAAGTTATCAAAGCCTGACCTGTTCAGGAAAATTGGGTATCGTGGGGAGATCACCCACTTTTCATCACTTTTGTCTCTGTATGACTGAAAACTGCATGAAGCAGTTGGATTGCTTGCATAAACATGTCTTTTAGCACCCTGAAAACTTGGGATTTATGCATAAACTGCTGCTGATCTGTCTTGTTAAAATGTCCCATGGATGCATGAGTGTCACTGGATTCACTGGCAGAGAGAAGCCTGTTTTACTTCTGATGGGATTCACCCTTCACCATGTAAAAATTAATGATTCAGATCTAAGATAGTCTCCCAGATCTTTGTGTGTGGACAGAGCATCAGGGGATGAGCTCTTACATGTGAGGAGAGCTGGGATTAATCTCTCTCACTAAGCTCTAAGAATCAAGCCATGCCTTGCCTTGCTTTGTTTTGATTGCCTCTCCTTGCCTAGCCTTGCCTTGCTTTGTCTTCCCCTTTTTCATCCCTTTTCTCCTTTTCACTCTATTTCTTCTTAATGTTCTTACATTAAATGCAGCTCTTACAAGATCTGGACAAGGAAGGTAAGCAAGACTGTGCTTAAAGGGGCTAGTGTTTATCCCTTTTCTTCCTTTTTTCTCATCTGTCACCAGGTATTCTATTCAATAAAATCACCTCTGAAAAAGAAAGTCAAGTTTCTTTCATCCATATGACAAACCCCAGTCATTCAGGCTCAAGGATTCTCTTCTTTGCTCTCTTTACAAACCTCCCTGCAGCAAGCAACCCATGTTAGATTTCCAAACATTCATGCAGATCTTGGTCAAGCTCTGCCTAATCCTGCAATCACATGTATGCTGATGTTTGTAGTCTTTCTCTAGGCTTGAAGTGTGTGTGATGGTGGACAGGCCATCGGCATCCTCTAAGAGCCTGTTGTTTGGATTGCTCTGTATAGGGAAAATGTCCCAAAGAAAAGGCTTGGAGAATCACACCGTTGGATCTGGATTCATTCTTCTGGGGTTTTCTGACCACTCCAGCCTGCAGGGCCTGTGCTTCACAGTATTCCTGGTCATCTACCTTGTGGTCCTCACAGGGAACAGCCTGATCGCACTCATCACAGTGGTGGACTCAAGCCTCCACAGCCCCATGTATTTCTTCCTGAGGAACTTGTCCTTCCTGGAGATGTGCTACACGTCAGTCACTCTGCCAAAAATGCTGGTGGGTTTCCTGATGGAAGATGGCAGGATCTCCTTCCTTGGCTGTGCTGCCCAGCTGTATTTCCTGGTTTTGCTGGGCAGCATTGAATGCCTTCTCCTGGCTGCCATGGCCTACGACCGCTACATAGCCATATGTGACCCCCTGCGCTATACCCTCATCGTGACCAGGGGTCTCTGCATCAGACTGGTGGTGGGGTCGTGGATGGTTGTTGTACCAGTGCAAGTAGGACAGACGTACCAGGTGTTCACTTTGCCCTTCTGTGCATCCCATGACCTTCCTCACTTTTTCTGTGATGTGCCCCCTCTGCTGGAACTGGCCTGTGCAGACACTTTCTGGAACCAAGTGATGCTGTACACCATCATCCTGGTATTTGCAATCCTTCCCTTCTCCTTAATAGTTATTTCTTACATCAAAATTATCACGGCAATTCTGAAAATACCTTCAGCTCTGGGCAGACACAAAGCCTTTTCCACCTGCTCTTCACACCTTGGGGTGGTGACGCTCTTCTATGGCTCGGCCACAGTTGTCTACTTAAAGCGACGGTCAAGGGATTCTCTAGTCACGGACAAATACCTTGCCCTGTTTTACACAATTGTGACTCCCATGTTTAACCCTGTCATCTATAGCCTGAGGAATAAGGAAGTGAGAATTGCCTTGAAGAGACTCCTGTGGACCAAGTGATACTACAGAGTATGTCAAATAGTCCCAAATGGGGACCCCAAAAGTCCCACCGGGGTACGTGGTTGCCTGAACAGAGGCACCCCGTATTTGCTCAAACAAAACCACGTGTCCAGCCTGGCTTTCATCCTCTCAAGAAGGGGAAAGGTGACCTGAGGCATTCCTGTTATGTCACGCCCCACCATGATATCTTTGTACTGTAGAGCATCTTCAGTGCCCCTAAATAGTTCAATGCAAATAGCTACTTCGAGCTGTGTCCGACCAATGTAATGTTAAAGGGAAATAGTCAAAGTGTGGTCTGTAATCAATGAGGCCCAGAGGGTGAGACAACCGATGAAGAGATGACTACCCTCAGGTTTGAGAAATCGCTTGCTAGACCCCAGGGGCTATCTACAGTGTCCCTGTGTGGAATCAACTTTAAAAAGTTAAAAGACATGAAGGTCATCTTCCCCTGCTATGACATCTTGCACTGGCTGGGGAGGTCCCTGCTGACTGGAAGCAAGCCAATGACACATTAGATGCATGCTGAAGACCATGGTGAGGCAGGCTGTCCCCCTGCAGCCCATGGAGGTCCACGGTGGAGCAGGTATCCACCTGCAACCCATGGAGGATGCCAAGTTGGAGCAGGGGGATGTGCCGAAGGAGGCTGTGGCCCCGTGGGAAGCCCGCACTGGAGCAGGCTCCTGGCAGGACCTGTGACCCCACGGAGAGAGGACCTCATGCTGGAGCAGGTTTGCTGGCAGGACTTGTGACCCCGTGGGGGACCCACGCTGGAGCAGTCTGTTCCTGAGGGACTGCACCCCATGGAAGGGAGCCACGCTGGAGCAGTTTGTGAAGAACTGCAGCCCATGGGAAGGACTCACGTTGGAGAAGTTCTTGGAGGACTGTCTGCCGTGGGAGGGACCCCACACTGGAGCAGGGGAAGAGTGTGAGGAGTCCTTCCCCTGAGGAGGAAGGAGCGGCAGAGACAATGTGTGATGAACTGACTGCAACCCCCATTCCCCATCCCCCTGCGCCCCTGGTGGGGAGGAGGTAGAGAATTTGGGAGTGAAGTTGAGCCTGGGAAGAAGGGAGGGGTGGGGGGAAGGTGTTTTTAAGATTTGGGTTTATTTCTCATTATCATCCTCTGATTTGATTGGTAATAAATTAAACTAATTTCCCCAAGTCGAGTGTTTTGCCCGTGATGGTAATTGCTGAGTGATCTCTCCCTGTCCTTATCTTGACCCACGAGCCTTTCGTTTTATTTTCTCTCCCCTGCCCAGTTGAGGAGGGGGAGTGATAGAGCAGCTTTGGTGGGTACCTGGAGTCCAGCCAGGGCCAATCCACCATGGTCATAATGGCTGCCTTCTCCTGGGGATGGCTGCAAGGGTGTGAAGCTGGGTGTGCAGCCAGGGGTGCCCAGGGCTGTCCTTCTGAGCAGGTACCCTGTGCCCCAGGGGGCTGTGTGCTGGGGCAGGGACTCTGCTGCCTGCCAGGGTCAGCACTCAGCCTGCCCGGGGAGCTTCCCATGGCACTGTGGAAGAAGCTGTGGGTGGAAGCAGTGACCCCTGGCACGGCAAGACAGGGTCCTGATGTTGAGAGGATGCTGCATGGGTAAGGGCTGCCTACAGCTCCAGATCACACCCAGGGAATTTGCAAGAGGACTTTTCAAGAGGAAGGTCAAGATGGGGATTACCTAAAAGGGAAGGAGTCTGTGTTTTGAGTTTTCTCCTCTTGGTTGGCTGGGTGGGCAGCGGGAGACTGGAATTTATTTCTCTGCTCTGGAGAAGGCACTGAGACCCCAGTTCTCATTAGGACTTGTCTGCGCTTCTCCTGAGCCCCTGCACACACAGAGATGTCCCTGGGCCATGCCCAGCTGCCAGGAGGGGTCTGCAGGGCAGAGCTGAGCACAGAGCGGGTGGGATGGGGTCTGTGAGCACCGACAGGGAGACTTGCGGAGAGAAGCAGCTCCTGGCAGGGACAGCTCCCAGCGGCAGAGATACGGGCAGGGAGGGAGAGGGAGCTGCTCCCAGAAATGCCATGGCAGTGGGCAGTCGGGCACCTCCCTCCCATCCCCTGCAGCGCAGACACCTTCAAGGAGCACCACCCTGGTCTCCTCGCCCACCCAGCACAGCCTTTGCCGCCAGGGTCATGGGGTTTCAGGCTGGGTCTTCTTGGCAGCCCGACCTGCAGTGAGGAGAAACCCCTGAGTGCCTGTCTGTCTGTCCCTGTCCTTCCTCCCTTGGCAGGAGCATTGGGGCATTTCTCTGTGCTTCCCCTCCTGTCCTTGCTGCCTTTGCTCACCTGAAGCCCCCCTCCATCTCCTCCCCATTCCTGGATCTGTTGGTTGCAGTGCTGTACTCGGTGGTGCCTCCAGCAGTGAACCCCCTCATCTACAGCATGAGGAACAAGGAAATCAAGGATGCCCTGAGGAAACTATTTGAATATATGCTACTTCAGCTTAATAAGGTGCCCATTATCCCACTAGGACTCCCATGGTATCTCAGGAAAAGCCAGGAGTAACCTTTCTTCATATGTGTCTTTATTTTTTACTTTGTGGTTTGTTTTTTTTTTTTTTCATTTTGTTTTTTGTTTTATACCTGTGATAATATTATTCTTGGCCTCCTACCTGTTTTTGTTCTTGACCCAAACACTCCATGTACATGTGGAGTCAGGCTCCCTGTTTAGGTAAAGTCAATAAAGAAACCAGCAGAAAATGAGTTGTCTCAGCTCCCGTCTCTTCACATCTCCTCTGGAGCTGGAGGAGCAGCCCAGCCCAAGCTTGTGACTCCGGGCTGCTGCTTCCCTGGAGCCATGGCCAAGGACAGCAGCAGGACGTGGCCTTCTCAGTGCTGGTGTCTGCTCACTTCCACACTGTCCTGCTGTGCCTTTGCCTTTGTGTAAGCCCTAAGGTCTCGTGTAGCTTGTGACAGTCCTGTTGTCTCTACAGGGGCATCCCTGTGCCTGCAGGCAGAAGCAGGCTATGTGAACCATTTTATCAGAGCTGGCCTCCGTGCAAGCATCACCAGCAGGGCCAGAAGGCTGGACGCTTCTTCCAAAGCTGTAATATACCCAAGGAGCTGCTCCTTCAAAAGGACTTTGCTCTCCTGGGGTTCTTGATGGATTCAGGATGAATATCTCAGAGTCCCAGGGTGATGTGTTAGGGACCAAGGCCTGGATGAAGACCTCCTTTCTTGGTTGCATATATCCACTGAAACAGCAACTTGTCTTTGACTTACCTGCCTGTTGCTGTCCCACCTGCAGTGGGGCTGATGGCAGATGCCATCTTGGAGAGGAATTGGGAGCTGCCAGGAGAAGTCAGGGGATCTCCAGGGACAGCGTGTGAGTCTGGGTGAGCAGTGAGTGGCACCTCATAAAATGAGTGACAATCCAAGGAGGAGTTGCCCGGAGTAAAAGGTGGCGAGGAGACTCCTGAGTTCCTGAGGAGACCGAGGGCTAACAACGGCCCTGCAATGCTGGGAGAGGCTGTGAGGAGCCAGCAGGCAAAGGGACGTGAGACTGGAGCGTGTTTCAGGACACCCTCTTGGAAAGCCCACAGGCTGGATCGAGTGCAAGCCTCCCCTGCCCTTTGGGCCATGGTCCTGCCGAGCCCTGTCCTTGGCTACTGAGCACTCAGGGATGACAGAAAAGGGCTCAGCAGCAGTGATCCCCATCCAGCTGGGTCTGCTCCCCACCCTGACCAGCATGGCCAGTGCAGAGTCATCCCATGGCCACAGGGCACCGCAGCCCCCTCACTCTGCAGAGCAGCACTGCCAGCTCAGTGCCCTCAGGGAGCACGGGACAGGAACCAGGAATGGCCGGCCAGAGCAGCCCATGCACGCTCACCTGGGGAAAGGCTCTCTGGGGAGCAGGGACGTCCCTGCAGAAGAGCAAGGGAGCATTTCTGTGCCTGCAGGGAGGAATCCTTGAGAAAGAGAAACCTCTTTCTGCAGGCACCCACTCGGGGCAGGCTGCTCTGTCGCTGGACCAGGACTCTTGTGCTGGCCTGGGGAGAGGGGTTGACACTGAGGGGCACAGGCCGTCTGTGGTGGGCATCTCCTGGAGTTGATAGCAGGAGTCCTGGATTTTCACTGATCTTCATTTCCTTGTGCCATGTCCAGCCTTCAGCCCTGGGGGCAGCGGAGGAGGCTGAGATCCCTCTCTGCTCCCCAAGAGCTGCTGTGCCCTTCAGAGGGGCTGGGGCTGTTGGGTGAGTGCCCAGAGCTCTGTGGCACCCTGCAGTGGGCAATGCTGTGGGGCCAGCCCAGACTGGGCTGCCTTGCGGGGCTGGGCTGGAGAGAAAGCAGGGGCTGTGGGGAGAGCTGGGGAGGGGCTGGGCTGAGCTGGAAAGTGCCCGGGAGAGGACAACACCAATGTTGGCTGAGCGATGTGACCATGCAGGGTGACGACACGCTCCAGTGGGTGTGAGGTGCAGAGCCAAGACATGCAGGTGAAGGAGAGGGGAGGCTGGTCTGTGCTTTTGGTGGTATGGACAGAGTGGGAAGGTGCCCAGGGCGTTTGTCTCTCCCATTGCCATTTCCAGCACTGGCCATTCACCCGAGTTTATGGGTGAGGTTTGCTCTCTGGCCATCTTCTTCCTCCTGCTGGACTCGGTGCCTGTGTCAGGGGAACAGCCAGCCCTGCCCAGCCTCTCTTCATGCCCAGACCTTGGCAGACCCCAGAGCAGGACTCTCTGCAGACCCCTGCATGGGACATGGCTGGGGCTTGGCTGGGACCTCATCGCAGTCTACAGCTTCCTCAAGGGGAGCAGCGGAGGGAGAGGTGCTGATCTCTTTCTGTTGACCAGTGATAGGACACGTGGAAATGGTATGAAGCTGCATCAGGGGAAGTTCAGATCAGACATCAGGAAAAGGTTCTTCACTGAGAGGGTGGTCAGTCACTGGAACAGGCTCCCCAGGGAAGTGGTCACAGCATGAAGCCTGTCAGAGTTCAAGGAGCGTCTGGACGACACTTTTTCTTAGTCATACGGTTTTGTTTTAGGTAGTCCTGCGAGGGGCAGGGAATTGGACTCGATGATCCTTATGGGTCCTTTCCAACTCAAAATATTCTATGATTCTGTGATCTTCAAGCTCAAATGGTCCATCCTGGACCCATTTGTGTGTGTTTGTCTGTTTCTGGGGTAACTGAGGAGATGAAGGGATCCAAGGTCAACTTCTGGATCTTAGACTGCAAATCTAAGACCTGCTCTGGGAGGGATCTAAACCCTATGTGTGTCATATGGATAGATATTTTCCACTAACATAGCCAACCATACAAACAGAGAGAAGTGGTGGGGTTGGGGAGGTGAGGAGCAAGGTTGTCCATACCGTGTCTAGCCTCAAGGGACTGCTTTTCCAACCTGTCCACACCTCCTTAAGAGACACTCTGCATCAATACCAAATGGAGAATGCTTCTATCACTTCTTCAAAGTCCTCATCACATACCTTCCTCTCTAACTACACTCTTGAAACTTATGTAATTAAGTGTAGGAGTCTTGAACACTAGATGTAAATGATGGAAGAGACATGGCGCAATCAGTCTTCTCTGGTAACTGCCAGTCCCGGGCAAATACCTCAGATACACTGGGGCCTCGAGAGGTTTGCACTGAGTGCTTATGGTCAGACCATGGAGCTTTGCCTGAAAACCTGAGAACTGCTGTCAATACTTACAAAAAAAACCAAAGCACTTTTTCATCAGCTGAAATGATTCAATACTTTCAATACAATGTCTGTGGAATTTCTATCCTGCCAAAATATGAATTTTCAGGCTGTGTATTAATTGTGGGAGAAGAAATATTGACCGTACCCTGTGCTTGCATTGCCAGTACTCTGTCTATCATGCTGTGTATTTAATGTCCCTAACCTTCCAGGTGTTTCTACCTGTCCTGATTAAACTCGCCCTGTCTGAAGTCATCTCTTCAGAAGCCTATCTGGACATAGGCACTTCCCATTGCTCTCCAGACATCTTCCTCCTCTTCCTCTTTGGTCCTTCAGATCCCTCTCACCTATCACCCTGCTTTGAGCTTCAGGGAGGTAAAGCTTGATTGTCTTTCAGTAGTGTCATACTCCCTAGAGGCAACTCTTCACTTGCGGCGATGGACCTCACTGGAAGTTGCTTAAGCTAACAACACAGCTGAGAAGTGTATTTTATTGTTGATTAAGTTCTATTGTGTTTTACTTTTTCTTTTTTTTTCCTTTCCCCCAATTAAAAAAAAACCAAAACACCTCTCTGCCTGTTTACGTCCAGTTCTCTAAGGCAAGCAGGTAGGAATTCCTGCAAAGAAGCTGTAACAATCAGCTGCAGCCTTCAGTGGAGAAGTGTGATGTAAAGAAAAGTGATGTAATTCCCAGGGGGCCAATGAGCAAAATAGCAGGGTTGGAGAGGTGAGGAGCAAAGTTGTCCATACCATGTCTAGCCTCAAGGGACTGCTTTTCCAACCTGTCCACACCTCCTTAGGAGACACTCTGCATCAATATCAACTCGAGAATTCTTCTGTCGCTTCTTCAAAGTGCTCATTGAAAACATCCTCTTTACCTGCCTTCCTGAAACCTCTCTAATTAGCTATATAAGTCTTCAATACCTGCAGAAAATGATGAAAGAATCATGGCTTGTTAGGGCTTTTGACATTTTAATGAGCCCATGGTGTATTTGGGGCTGAGTCCATGAACCTCAGGTACTGAGAAGGGACTGAACAAACCTTTCAAAAGCAAAAACTCAAAGTTCCTTGAAGCAATAATGGACCCCACTGAGGGCCATTACTGACAAAGCCTCCCCAGGGACTCGTTAGAGCAGATAATTGGAGGCTGTGATTGCAAGTAGGCAAAGGCACTGTGCAGGTGGCTGTAATGCTGAGAAAACCCTTGGTTTACTTTATGAAGCAGAAAGGCCAAGCTGTGACCTCCAGCGCATGGGAAGGGGGGTCCTGTACATCACACGTGGCTCAGGGCTTTTCCTGGGACCGTGGGATGCGGGGTGTGCAAGGCCGAGTGAAGGACAACAATGGCACAACAACTTCCAGCTTCCCCATGGGGTTGCGAGGAGGCAACGAGGCCCCAGTGCCATGAGGACAACATGTCTTCTCATAGGCCTCGGTGGCAGAGACAACTGCCAGAGCCAAGGGGACAAAGACCTGGGTTCTGTTGGTGCCTTCCAGCCTTGCCGGCGCCCTTTCCATCTCCACCGCAGGCTGTTCTACACTGTCCTACACCTGCCCCTCTTTCCCTGCAGGCTCTAGGCACCCATCTCGCTTCCCCGCCTTGCTCTCACCTCAGCATTTCCCTACGTTCACTGGTGTGTCTCCACCCTCACTGACGGTTCCTTCAAACACAAAGCCTTGGGCTGATCCACACTCCGTCTGGGTGACCTCTTGCACCATAGCAGTACCCTTCGAGTGACACAGCAGTGACCCTTCTTCCTCCTGATAGCCAGTCTCCACCTTCCAAGTTGCACTTTGTGATATTTTTTTCTCTCTCCTGCTTTTTCCCACTATCAAGGAAAGCTCGACCATCTCAGAAATGACCCTTCAAGCAGGCAACCCAACCCGTTAGCCTTCTTGTGGCCTTTCACTTGACCAGAGAGAAGTAACCTCACCATGATCTTCTAATCCACATGACCTGCTGGCCTTTCAGCTTCTCATATAGATGCAACCAAGCCATGTGCCTGCTGCTGTCCCATCATGTACTCGGGCAGAATGGACATGACAGCCCCTGTGCAAGCCCTCTTCCTGGATAAAGCCTATGGGGTACTCAGGCAGAGGTACTTTCCCAGCCATGTTCCTTCTGCTGCCTATCAATCACCTCCAGAGACAGAACTGACCTCACAGTCCCCTTCACAGCCATACCCTTCCTACTGGATTATGAGTTTCTGAGACACAATCAACCTCATAATACCATACCCATCCACCACCCTCCTTATGGCGCAGGACCTGACTGGATAAAAGTATGCTTCTTTTAGCAAATTTATCAAATATATTTCCTACCAATGACTGGAGTGGAGAAACATTCTTCACAGGAACTGAAGTATTTGTGTTGACATATTTTATATCTCCCCTTCTGCCTCTTTTTCTCCTTCTTCCTCAGCCTATTCTATTTTCAAAAACCTCTTCAAGGGAAAGATTCATTCACTCATAGATTAACTCAGGTTTGAAGAGATCCCTGAACATCATTGTGTCTGACTTTCCTGCTCAAGGCAGGGTGAACTAGATGAGGTTATTCAAGGCCCCCGCCCAGCTTTGCATCATCCACAAAGGAGCTGAAAGTGCACTCCGTCACATCATAGAGGGGGATAATAAAGATGGCCAACAGTGTTGGCCCAAGTGCACATCACTGAGGGATGCTGCTAGCAACTGTCTGCACGGAGGACTTTGTACCCACCTTTGGGTTTGATCATCCAGCCAACTTCCCACCCACCATAACGTCCACTTCTTCAGCCCAGGCAGTTGAGATGAATCTCACTGGGACAGTGGGAGTTGTTCCTGGAGTCACACACAGAAGTGTCAGGGCTCTGTCAGGTGTCCACAGCTGAGCTGGCCTCGGGCACTCCTTAGGCACACAGATGTGTTCACAGACACGAGCCCTTCCCTTGCACGTGCACAGGCAGTGCATTGCAGGAGTCACAGTGTCTCTCTGGCCTCCTCTTGCCACTCCCAGAGGCTGGGAGGCACCTCAGCTCTGAGGTGTGTCACCCTGCTCTGCACTCGTCTGAGATGCCCCAAGGCAAGAGAAATGGACACAGTGCCCTCAGTTCAAGGAAGCACATCCCAGTGCCACATTCAGGTGTTTTCCCATGGGATGTTATTCCTGACATGAAGTGACCTCAAGATGTTGCCTGTCTCTCAGGCCTTCAGGGAACCCCCAGAAACAGCTGGTGGCATTTGTGCTCGCTCAGGTTCATCTCACCTCACGCACATGATGTGCATGCTTACATCTCATCTGTACAATGCAAACATGGACTTCTGATCTACTCATTTGGTGTCCCTCCGTGGAGGGTCAAAGAACCTCCCTGAACAGGGGTGAGAGGCCAGTGCTGGAAATGGTGGTTGTGAGGGGCTAGTCCATGGTGATTGCCCTGGGGCATCTTCCCCAGGGTGTCCAGGGAACACGGGCACAGACCAGACCCTGCACTGCTGGTCCTTCAGGTGTCTTGCAGGAGGCCTGGCTGTGTGAGAACACTGCTGCATGCCCCAACCCTGCACACTCACAGTTTACCTGTACACTGGTGTCTTCATCTGCTGGCCACTTTCTTGGGCATGTTCTTGAGAGCAACTTTGGAAGAAGACCTAAGCCTTCAGGCATTGCCCTCAGGAGATCCCTTTTCATGATGCAACCGGTCTCACCGAGGCCAGCTCTGTCACAGAAATGCCCATTGCCTGTCCCTGCCTGCGGTCACAGGACTGTCATGGAGCAGGACTATGACCAAGCTGCCAGAGCAATCAGGCCTTACACCAAACCCAAGGGATCAGAAAGAGAGTGTGGAAGTGAAAAGAGAACAGCTCTGGAAGACCAAGTGCTCCCTGGCAGTGCTGCCGTGCCGGGACACACTTCCCCTCCAACTCTGCACACAGGAATTGTCCCTGCAGCTCCAAAAAGGTCTTGGAGGAAGGATCTCAGAAAAAAAAAGTCGCTGCAGGGCCCTTTATTTTGTTTAAGCACACAGAAAGCACAGCTCCTCATTTACACAGCCACTCGGTCAGAAAAGAAAAGCAGAGAATGAATTAGAAAGGGGATGAAAACATTATCACAAGTAAAACACCACCACCACCACCAAAAACTACAGATGACAGGCTGGGCCTGTAATGAGTTACATTATAACTGCTATGCAGAAGAAGATGGGCAGTTGATTGTTTCAGATTAACATCCAGTCATCAGTTTCCACACTGCATCCTTGAGCTCCTTGTTCCTCAAGCTGTAGATGAGGGGGTTCACTGCTGGAGAGACCACTGAGTACAGAAATGACACCACCAGATCCAGGGATGGGGAGGAGATGGAGGAGGGCTTCAGGTGAGCAAAGATGCCCGTGCTGATAAACAGGGAGACCACGGCTGGGTGAGGGAGGCACGTGGAAAAGACTTTGTGCCATCCCTGCTCAGAGGGGATCCTCAGCACGGCCCTGAAGATCTTCACATAGGACAGCATGATGAAAATAAAACATCCAAAAGCTAAACAGACACCAAGCACAAGAAGCCCGACTTCCCTCAGGTAGGCATCTGAGCAGGAGAGCTTGAGGATCTGGGGGATTTCACAGAAGAACTGGTCCAGGACATTGCCTTGGCAGAGAGGTATTGAAAATGTGTTGGCAGTGTGCGGCACAGCACTAAGAAATCCACTGCCCCAGGCAGCTGCTGCCATGTGGACACAAGCTCTGCTGCCCAGGAGGGTCCCGTAGTGCAGGGGTTTGCAGATGGCAACGTAGCGGCCATAGGCCATGACGATGAGAAAACAATACTCTGCTAATATCAAAAAAGATAAAAAAAAGCTGAGCAGCACATCCCAAGTAGGAGATGGCCCTGGTGTCCCACAAGGAATTGGCCATGGCTTTGGGGAGAGTGGTGGAGATGGGGGTGTGGAGGTGGTGGTTGCAGGCTACAGCGGTGATGATGAGGTCGTTGCCTGGGAGGGCAGCCAGGTAGATGCCCAGGAAGAGCCAGAAGTGCAAGAGCTGCAGCCCCCACGTTCTGCAAATGCCAGGAGGAGGAACTCAGTGATGGAGCTGCCGTTGGACATCTGCTGACTCTCTGCATCGGGACTGTTGGAAGAGGAGAAAACATTGACATGTTAGGGCAGACTTCTTTGAGCCAATCCTATGCTGTTTCCGAAAAAATCCCCTCAAAATTACTTCTCTTTGGGGGAACTTGATTCAGCCTCTTTTTGTGAGCTCAGGTTTGTGCTGCTGAGTGAAGGCACTTTCTGTGAAGGGGCAGAAGTCAACATCTTTCACATTGCTCTCAGCCTGAACCCTGGGGAGCCCTGAGGGACAAAAGGGCTCCCTGTGCCCTAATGCAGAGTCCGGAGAGCTGCTCTGCCCATGAGTGACCTGCTGGTCACCATGCAGGTGCCCTGTGCTTATTACTCTTCTCTCCGTTGCAGAATGATCTCACTAACAACGTACTTGAAGAAGAAACTGGACTTTTGTGAGCTCAGAGGAGTTCAGTTTCAAAGTCCATTTCTCCAAACTCTTCTCTCTTTCCCCGTGCAGCTGAGCAGAGAGTGATGCAGAGGGGTGGCCTGGCTCTCTGCTACCTGGAGCTGTCCCTGCCAGGAGCTGTTTCTCTGTCCCCAGGTCTCCTCCCTCTCAGTGCTCACAGACCCCATCCCACCCACTCTGTGCTCAGCTCTGCCCTGCAGACCCCTCCTGGCAGCAGGGCACTGCCCAGGGCCACCTCCCTGTTAGCAGGTGCTAAGGAGTAGGTCAGATAAGCACTGATGCTGCAAGCAAAGGTGATGCTGGTGCTGCCTGTAGGCAGAGGAGTGGGTGAAGACACTTTATGAGGCTTCTGGCAGATGTGCTGATCCCTCAGTGTAACAGTTCAGGACTCTCAGTGACTTAGTCAAACTTGACATCTCCTTTCCCCTTTCCCTTAGAAGAAAGCTGAGATCACAGACCCTGGAAAGGTCTTAATCTTTAAGGTAGCCCCTGCCTTGACCTTCCTCCTAAAATGCTGGCTCTGTCAATGTCCTGGGGTGATCTGGAACTGTGAGCAGCCCTGACCCTGACCATGCAACACTCTCTCAACAGCTGAAGAACCCTGCCCTGATGGGGGTCACTCCTTCCACCCACAGCTTCTCCCCACAGCGCTTGTGGGGAGCTCCCCGGGCTGGCTGAGTGCTGACCCTGGCAGGCAGCAGAGTCCCTGCCCCAGCACACAGCCCCCTGGGGTGCAGCGACGCTGCTCGGAAGGACAGCCCTGGGCACCCCTGGCTGCACACCAGGCTTCACACCCCTGCAGCCGTCCCCCGGAGAAGGCAGCCATCATGCCCTCTCCCTCTGATGGTGCAGCAGGGAAGCCCTGCTCTGGAGCACCTCCTTCTCTACACCAGAGAGAGATCCAACAGGCTCTGGGCTATGCCAGCTTTAGGAGACCCTCCAGAAGTTCATTTGCATTGTCCTGCACACAGGGACTTACTGTGTCACGGGCTGTGAAGATTTCTCCTCTTTTTAGCTCTCAGCATCCTCCCTTCCCAGACTGCCTTTAACCTCTCTCTTTCTTGCACGTCTCCCCTCGGTGCCTGCAGGCAGTGCCCTCAGCCCTGCTGCGCTTTGCAGAGGAGCTGCTCCTGGGCAGAGCTGTCTCTCTGCAGCACTGCTGACTTGCCATGACCTCCCTCCATCCCAGAAGCCCACCCCAGCTCAGCAGCAGAGGACCAGCTCAAGGCATTTTAATGGCCCCTCTGGTGGGTTTGGTGCCAAGTCCATGAATCTCAGACAGTGATAAGAAGTTGAAGAAACCTCTCAAGAAGTCAAAGTCAGATGCAAACTCCAAAGTTTCAAGGAGTGTTAATGGGTCCCACTGGGGACCATTACTGACAAAGCCTCCCCAGGGTCTAGTTAGAGTAGAAAACTGGAGGCGGAGATGACAGGTAGACAAAGGCAATGTAAAGTTGGAACAGGTTCTGAGGAAACCTGGATGTGTTACATTAAGCCAAAGGTCCAAACCATGACCCCAGCCCCGGGAAGGGAGATCCTGTCCCTCACACATTGCTCAGGGCTCTTCCTGGGGCAGTGTGACGTGAGGATGCACAATGTCAAGGGCAGGACTACGGTCCAACACCTCCCAGGCTCTCGGGTGGGGAAAGGGAGGCAATGAGACCCTAGTGTTGTAAGGATAAGGTGCTTCCTCATAGGCATCAGTGGCAGAGACAACAGCCATAGCCAAGGGGAAAATGAGCTCATCTCTGTTGGGGGCTTTTCAGACTTTCTTCACCCTTCTATCATCTCCACCACAGGCTGTCCTACAGTGTCCCACACCTGCACCTCTTCCTCTGCAGGCTGTAGACATCCACGCCTTGCTCTCACCTGACCATCTTCCTTCTTTTACTGATACCTCTCCATCCTCCCTTGCTGTTCCTTGACACACAAAGCCTTGGGCTGATCCAGTCTCCCTCTGGGTGACTTGTTCCACCACAGCACTGCCCTTCGAGTGACATTTCTTTGTGTCCAATCTGGGCCTCCTCAGTTGCACTTTGTGGCATTAGTTCTTTCTCATGCTGTATGTTACTACAAAGAAAAGCTCCGTCATCTCTGAAATCACCCTTCAGTCACTCTCACGCTACTCCTGTACTGCCTGGAGTCTCCACACTGCTGAGCCAAAGATCTCCAGGTCCCTCAGCCACCCCACACAGGTCATATGCGCTAGGTCCTGAACCCCACCTTGGCAGACCTCCACTCAACACTCTCCAGTTGCTCCCCACTTCTCCAAAACAGGGAGCCACACACTGGGACACACCAGTGCTGAGTTGAGGGGGATGAGAACAGGTTGTTTGGGTGGCCCATGCTCCTCCTCATGCAGCCTCCTATGCAGCTGGCCTTCTTCATAGTGTCCATACTCTACTGGCTCATAGGGCATCCCTTGTAGCGCCCAGGCCCTTCTCCTCAGAGTCACTGCTTTGCTGGTCAGGTTCCAGCCTGTTCTGAGGTATGGGGTTATTCGCCCCCCTGCCCCCCACCAGTGCAGGACTGGCCACTTCTCCTTGTAAAACTTCAAGTGATTTCCATTTGCCCAGTCCCAGAGTTTCTCAAGGGCCCCCTGGACTGAAGCGCCATTTGCTCAGCTTTTCATGTTTGGGTGCAGCTGTTTCATCTTGATTGGGGTGTGTCTCACAAGAGAACAGCATGAGGAATTGCAGGACACTACAAATACCCCCTCCTAGAGAAACTGTGGGGTCCTGGGGCTCTGGCACTGATAAGGCCATAGGTCTGGACCCCGAGGGGAAGTTGCCTTTTATGGCAGAGAGCGGCAGGAACACATGGAGCTCTGCCTGGGGATGGACAACGAGTCAGCTGAGAGCTGAAGGGTCATGGTCAACACTGTGGTGGGTGGATGTCTGCTACGCACCTCGTGATGAGGAAGAGCAAGTAGGTGAGGCCTTCTTCAGACAACTGGAAGAAGCCTCCTGTTTGCAGGCCCTGGTCCTCATGGCAGACCTAAACTATGCCAATATTTGCTGAACGGGCAACATAGCAAGGTGAAAGCCATCCAGGAGGTTTTTGGAGTTTATTGACAACGGTCTTCCTGACAAGGGTGACTGAGGAGCCAGTGAGGGGAGGTGCCCTGCGGGACACCATGCTTACAAACAAGAAAGAGCTGGTCAGGGATGTAACAGTTGGGGATGAGTAGGGAGAGTTGAGGCTCCTGAAGAAGGGAACAAGGCCAAGAGCAGGAATGCAGGAGCAGGCTTTGGCCTGCTAAGGCATCTGCTTGACAGAATTGATTGGGATATGACACTGAAGAGAAGAGGGGTGCAGAGAGCTGTTTGATGGACAAGGATCCCCTCTTCAAGCTCCAGAAGGGTTGTCCCTGACTTGCACGAAGTCAAGCAAAGGTGGCAGGAGGCTGGCATGGATGAGAAAGGAGCTCCTGACAAAAATCAAACAGTGTGAGGAGGAAGCCAGAGAAGGGGAAGCTGGC